>NW_024100858.1:0-300000 GCF_016161935.1 Mauremys reevesii
ACAGCTTACAGGTACATACAGATATCATACAATGCACCCTCCAAGAGCTTTAATACCAATATCCACCCTCTGAAACTGGCAGGTCCCAGCATTGCACTGCTCCACCTCAATCTGAGCAGATTGCTGGCATGATCAAGATGCAGGGCATGGTAGTGAGGATCTGTAGCCTCTGTGGGCCATTCATCCATGACAAAGATTACAGATGCTACAGTCAGTTCCCGTTTATGCCATTGTCATCTTGCCGAGGATGCAGCTAAGTGGGCTCCTGGGATGCCCACTTAGCTAGGATGGTCCCCACAGGAGATCCCAAACAGGTCAGATCTAGGATATCTAGTGCTTCTGTCTCTGAAATATCTAGGCACCATTAGGAGCAATTAAAGTCCAACAGAAATCTAGAGAAAGCAAGACATTAAAGCTCTCAAGAGCAGAAAGTTTGCTGGGTGAATGCTAACAATGGTTTATCACACACAACTGGCAACATAATCACTGCCTGGACTCATTACCCACGCTTGCTCTCTCTGCTATCACTTGGTCTGGAATGTTTATGCGAGCTCAGTTGAACATACAGGTCACCCAGCATATTACTATTTCTTAGCAGAACACTTCAAAATAGAGCTAGAAACACAGAGTGTTTGCTGTAATCACCTTCATTATTCAAGAATGAGACACAGTACAGATAGCAAGCAAACAATCCATTTAGTTTCCACCCCAGTGAATGGAATGGATAAAATGATTATAATTAAAATCTGCTTCCCTTATTGCAGAATAGAGAGCAAATGAGAGAGAGAAGACTTTGATCCACCCTACGAAAGGCCTTTATTTAAAATAATAAATAAATCTGAAGAATATGAACAAACCATTAGCTCCTTGCAGAAGAAATATCACAGTGAAATGTTTTCACAGACTCCAACTGGGAAAATCTGTATATTGTCTAGTCCTTCCACTGCCAACACAGAATGATTCTACAGTATACTTATCCCCCAATCTAGTTTAATTTTCCCAAGACTTTTGCCAATTAGATTACCAGGTGGTAATCTCAATAAGAGAGGGGGACATCTGGCATAAGAAAAGAAAGGGAGGAATAATGGCCTTAAGATGAGAGCAGAAGGAAAGCAAAAGAGAGTTAGCATGGTACACCTCTACCCGATATAACGTCACCTGATATAACACAAATTAAGATATAACGCAGTAAAGCAGTGTCTCGGGGTTGAGAGGGGGCTCACCTATAACCTTCATAAGATTTTCTGGCTCCCGAGGACAGCGTTATATCGAGGTAGAGGTGTATTACCAAGTAGTACGTCCTCCTTTATGGAGCAGAGTCTTAAAACTTTAAACTTTATAAAGGAAAAACCTAGAAACTTAGCAGGAAACAATAAAATAATATAAATAATAGACTAATAATATAAAGTAAAATAATATATTGTTCAGGAAAGTAATAAAACTGTAAATTAACATCACAACTGAAGTTTTCTCAACACCACACTGTGTGGCCCCACGAGGGAATCAACCTCTCCTCTGCCTGGCTGCAAAGTCCAGCTTCACCCCGCTGTCCTGCCTGACCCTCGCTCCAGCTGGCGATGCTCCTTTGCTTTGACACTGCAATGAGCGCGCCTCTTTCCAGCAGGTCCACCTGCGAACAACAGCTCTTCACCCGGAGGGCTACACCCAGACACCCAAACTGTATTTCTTCTGTCAGTGTCCCAACAATCAACCTCACGGCTGGGCTCCTTGCACACAGTCCTTCACAGTCCAGCTTCCTCTAACACAGCTTCCTCTGGACAATACCCTGCTCAAATGAGCACAGTCTCTTTTCACCTCCTTCTCCATCTGCCTTCCAAGTGCCCCCTTCAGGCAGATTCTAAGCCCTCTTCCCAGCTGTCTCTCTCCCCAAGACAGTATTCTATGCTCCTGCACCACAGCTACAGCGGGTGGTAGTGCCAGGGCTACTGCACTTTTCCACTTTGAGTGATAATATGAACTCCATCTAGGCAGAGAAAAAGAGGGAGACCTAGAGAAGCATTATGCAGAACAATAGGGACTGAAGCCGAATTCATCAACATGACACTCAGAAGTCTGAGCAGACCAGTACAAGACCGAAATAAAAGGTAGAAACTGGTGAACACCTTATGCACCTGAGGTGCAGGAGGATAGAGGAGATGATGTGGAGAACAGATGATGTAGAGAACAGAGAACATCTAAGGAAACCCATTAGCTTAGATCTAATTCTAGGATTGGTCAGTCACAAAGTCCCAGCTGATACTTCCCTACCAAGCCTGGAAAAGGCTTTCACAAAGAAACAACTCCACCCACATGCGCAGCTCATATTCAAGGAGCTATTTAGAGAGAACAAGATCTTTGGATTTTTAAGTTCCTCTCTCACTGTTCATTCCTCCTCACCTGAAGTCATAATCCACTTTTTGCACCACTACAAATCATTGCCATATTACACCAGTTGGGATGACACAAAAGATTAGGATTTAAGAAGGGGATGGTCGACATGGGCAGCAATTAAGGCAAAGCAGACACATAGGCCAAAGTCCCGTTCGCGTCAAATGTCTTCCATAATAAAAGTAGAAAGAATGGCAATGCAGCAAATATGTTTAAGCAGCAACGCTTCTGTTAAAGAAAATTACTCTAAATTTCCAGTGAAGCGTCTACTGTGCAGTATGTAAATATGAAGGAAAGAGATAGCAAAAATCTCAGCATTCTTATCTGTATAAAAAGAAACTCCGCTGCACTCATCATATAATTTGCTTTCAAAACCAAAAATGGTTCTATGGGATTTTTCTTTGAGGGAGGAGGAAATAAATTAAGTCCAGCAGCCCAACACCACCAAAGCAGTGCTAAGAGAGCCCCGTGTTCACAAGCAATCCTAACGAAACAAGCCTGATTGCATAGGCCAACATATTCAGACGCTGTCTCCCCAGATGCTTTGAATGTTGCGCTTAAGGCTCTAGAATTGAACCTACAAGATGAGGGCTCAGGTTCTGGCTCTATTCTAGGCCCTGACAACTGACTTAACTTCCATGCTTCAGTTTCCCCATCTATAAAATGGGGATAAGAAAGCTCTCTTTCTTCCCAAATTCTGTCGGTCTTGTCTATTTGTCTCTTTGGGGCACACACGCTCTCTCTTATCGGGACATGTACAGCACCTAAGACAGAGGAATAACCAATCTTGGTTGGAGCTTTTAGGAGCCACTGTAATACAAATAATTCATAGATTTTAAGGTCAGAAGGGACTATTAGATTACCTAATCTGACCTCTTGTCTGTCACAGGCTATTAATTTTAACCCAGTTACCCCTATATTGAGCCCAGTAACTTTGATTTGGCTAAAGCATAACTTCCAAAAAAATCTACCAGTGCCCTCACAGTTAAAAATTTGTGCCTAATTTCCAATTTGAATTTGTCTGGTTTCAGCTTCTAGCCATTGGTTCTTGTTCTCCCTTTCTCCGCTAGATTCATGAGCCCTTTAGTACCCAGTATCTTCTCCCCATGAAGGTATTAAGACATTGTAATCAAGTCAGCCCTCAATCTTCTTTTTCATAAATTAAAGAGATTGAGGTTCCTAAATCTCCCACTGTAAAGCATGCTCTCCAACCTTTTAACAATTTTCTGTGGCTGTTTATGGTAAAGTCTCTGATTTTTTAACATCCTTTTTAAAATGTAGACCCCAGAATTAGACAGTATTCTGTTCCCAGTTTCCCCATTGTCATATGGGACAGAGGAAAGGTTACCAGCCTATTCCTACTCACTAGCTCCCTCATTCATGCTGCCTGGAGGGTCACTGAGATCACAGGTCAGACAGGCTCACTGCTAACTGTTCCAGTATCCAGCTCCCCTCTGCCCCAAAGCAGAAATGACAGGGAACGTCCTTCTCAGCTCCCACACCCAGGGATGCAGCATGCCTACTTGCTCTGTGGGGATGAGCGATCTGGTCAGCACTAGGAGCTGTGAGGGAATGGAGCATGCCCAGGGTACACAGAATATTTGGAGATTTTAAATTGCTAAACTCTATGAAGTCTCTACTGAGCATGTGCAAACTGAGATTTTGCAAACGTTTATAACAGCCAAGTTCTGGCCGATGTTCACAGGGACAGCAAAAGACTTACCATGGGGGTGCTAGGGCTTTTCAAATGAAAGGCAGAGTCTGGGTTTTTTTTAAAAAACACATTGGAAAAAAAAAAAAAAACACCCTCATTCTCGGAAATGGCTGAACTGTTTTGGATGAATCTTTCCAAAAATATCCAGCCTTTGACAGACACCCAGCATGGAAAATACCAGCTCAACTGATTAACTGAGATTGACAAAATTATAAGCAGCTGAAAACAGGGTCAAATAATAGGAAGCGTCATTAAAACCTTAATAATTGACTTCGCTACCAGCCCCACCTATATTAAAAAAACAGAATCTAATCTAACTACAGTATAAGACCCTTTGTTATATAATCATCTTTATGTTATCAACCTAATTTAGACCATATGCTCCTTTTGGACAAGACACTGACTTTATTTGCACATGAATAGCATGAAATAAAACAAAAACAAAAATAAGTGTGAAGGTGCCAGTTTTACATAGTCATTTATCTCAGAGCAAGCACATTTTAAGTAATATTCCTTTTAAATTTCCTTTAGCTCACACATGGGCAGCTTGGAGAGAGCATTCTAAACAGGTGGTGGATAAATACATGTTCTGATTACTGAATGAGACATTCAGATTTCCATAATCATGATTTCTTGTTGCCCAGAATCAGGTCTTTTTAAAACCTCCCATGATTACTGGAGCACGGGTGGCCTGGGGCGAAGGAGTAACAGAACATGAGCAAGGCTTTACCAACAGCAGCACATCAAAAAAAGACATAGGAGGGGTGAGTGTTAAACATTCCCAGAAACTGTGGTGTTTCTCTAGTGAGTCGGCCTCCCACCTCCACACCTCTGCACATGCATAACCACACTGCAGAAAATGTTATACTTAAAAATCAGATGCAGCTCTAAACAAGCTCATCTGAAACAGACAAATGATGAAATGAAGGTGAAAGGAGATCCTTTCAGGAGGCCAATACAGTCTGATGTTGGTTGCCATTTCTGCTCATTAAACCTGGCAGCATTTCCTCCCCAGGAGGTTCCATGAAGTAGGAACGACTTAATCAAGGGAGCTCTTTTAGGGAGAGGGAGAGAGTTTGCTGGGTGAGGCTGATGAATAAAGGATGGGATATCCTCCTCCTCCTCCTATGAGAAATTGACAACATGAGCTAATAAGTGGAAAGACACTGAAACATCAGGAGCAGGTAGGTAAAATCCATCTACAATCTGGAATGCTGCAAGCCCATGGCCAAAGATACACTGCAGGGAAACTGAAGTACAGCTTGCTAGTTTCAAAACCAAGCTCCTCTGCTAGCTTCCTTCCAGCAGAGGGCAGTGACGTGCCCACACATCCACCAAGTCTGAATTTACAAAATCATAAAAGTGTTATATATAGCAGTGGTCCCCAACGCGGTGCCCGTGTACTGGCCGGCGGACAAGCATCCGCCGAAATGCCACCGAAAAGCGGTGTCACCAAGAGGCATCTCTGCCAAAATGCCGCTGATTTTCAGCGGCATTTTGGCGGCGACGCCTCTTGACATTGCCGCTTCTTGGCGGCATTTTGGCGGATGCTTGTCCACCGGCCATGGTCCTCGATGGCTTGTCGTTCGGTGCCCGCCACCTGGAAAAGGTGGGGGACCACTGATATATAGGGTTGTCAACCCTCCTGGTTTGGCCAGGAGTCTCCCGGAATCGGGCTC
This sequence comes from Mauremys reevesii, assembly GCF_016161935.1. Taxonomy (NCBI): domain Eukaryota; kingdom Metazoa; phylum Chordata; order Testudines; family Geoemydidae; genus Mauremys; species Mauremys reevesii. The sequence goes on from NW_024100858.1 coordinate 5,782, forward strand.
AATCTCCTGGTGGTTACTGAAGCCAAACCAGAAGATTTTAGGCTGCTAAAAGTCTGGCGGCGCAATGGGGCTAAGGCAGGCTCCCTACCTGCCCTGGCTCTGGGCTACTCCCGGAAGCGGTGACATGTCCAGCAGTGGCTCATAGGAGGAGGTGCAGCTAGGGGGTCCCCTGCATGCTGCCCCCACCCCGAGTGCTGACTCTGCAGCTCCCATTGGCCAGGAATGGGGAACCAAGGCCAATGGGGCAGGGGCAACACGCAAAGCAGCCTGGCCGCCCATGAGTCTAGGAGCCACCTGAGGTAAGTGCTGCCTGGGCAGAGCCTGCACCCCGAACCTCTGCCCCAGCCTCCTCCCAGAGCCCGCACCCAGAACCTCCTGCTGCACCCCAAGCCCCAGCCTTGAGTCGCCTCCCACAGTCCAAACCCCTTGGTCCCATGCCCCAGCCCAGGGCCTGCACCCTATCCCATACACCAACCGCCTTCCCCAACCCAATGAAAATGAGTGAGGGTGGGGGAGACCGAGTGACAGAGGCAGGGAGGCTGGAGTGAGCAGAGAGACGGGGCCTCGGAGAAGGGATGGGGAAGGGGTGTTTGGGTTTGTGCGATTATACAGTTGGCAACCCTAGTTATATAACTTATTTTCTAGTTTGCTATCAGAGACCCAGAACAACATTAGCTAACTAAGCTACTGTATATCACGTGTCACAGGATCTGTGACTATTTTTAAAAATTCTTTGCTGTTTACACATTTCCAATATTAATTGTTCCTGAATGATCCATATTAAGAATATATGGTCCAGATTAAGACTTAAAGCATGATTTTGTATTTACAACACATTTTTGTAACCAGTTTTGCAGCATAATAGATAGCTAATAGCATAGCATCCCATAGAGTTTAAATATATGAAACAGAAGAGTGCCTTAAGAGACTGTTGGGAATCCTTTTATAATGCACTGGAAAGGCCAAACTGTTTTTATAGTTTTGTTTTTTTACAGTTTGTTTTTTAAAATTAAAAATTACTCCCAGCTGGAGGTGATGATATGCCAAGTTTCAAGCTAGGGGAACTCTTCCTTTTTCTGAAGTGTCAAGTGCTAAAGCTCACACAATTTGACTTTAATAGAAAAGCTAACAACTTTTTAACGCTGCTGGGAAGAGATGATTCATCTATAGGAACCTTAAGAAATATATATATATATATATATACACACACACACACTTGCAGAACATTTAAATAAATGAGAAAAAACTCAGTTTCAAATATTAACAGCAAAGTTTGCCCTTAAAAGCACAATGGGTACATCTGACTGCGGAAGACCCCAGAACAGAGTTCCGGATTCCTTAACAGGGCAGCTGTAGCAAGAAAAGGGACTCCAACGTAAACAGCGTCAAGTGACTTTCTCGCAATGGCTTCCATTTGCAAGTCAACAGATGATTTTTCTAAGTGCTACTCTTACAGCCACTGGGATCTGATAACTCTTCTTTCTGCTTCTCGCTTCATCACCAGGAAGAGAATCTGCGCTGGGAATTTAGCTTACGGTTGTGCTGGTGATGCATAAAGTAGAACAGAATCCAGCTCACCCACTCATAGTTATGTTGATGCCAAAAGACCTGTTTGTCGATAAAGCAGGCACTTGTGATTGGAAAACGCTTGGAGCAGCAGATATGGTAGAGTAAGACTAAGCTTATGCCGTTGTTATGGTCAATTTTCTGATAACATGCCACACTGGCGGAGAAGGGGACAGCATCAGACAGGCTTGCTAACTTCGATCACTATCACAAATTTCAGTACAAGTGGTGGCAACAAGCCAATAGGCTTGCATCTGTTCTTCAGACCGACATTTTTAGAACACATTTTCCTGGCTTGATTTACATTGTTGCCCTCCTTGACATGTAGTTCTCTTCAGCAGCATTCCATACAGAACACATTTCCATTTCTGCATCTTGAAATGACTTTGCTCCTTCAAATGATAATGTATTAACATGACAAAATACAATGCACACTCACTGAGAAAACAAGAAGCGTACAGAAAGTACAGGGCATGGTTTTTTCATCGTGTCACTTGTTTATCCCATGCCACCATACCCTGTTTTTCATTTCTTGCTGTGCCTCGTCTGACTTAGCCTGTAAGATCCTTGGAGCAGGGAGCTGTCTGGTCTATAGCTGTGCCTCACAAGCAAACAGTAAAGTGGTCATTTGAAACATTTAGCTTTTAACCACCTGCATGAGTGAATTCTACAGCAATTGCCATAGAACGACTCATAGAAATGAGCATGTGTGCTTTGAAAGATTCACTTAGGAGAAACCGAAAGCTGATTCCTGCCTCCTTTACTCATCATGCATCTCTAGAAACCTCTCCTCATTTCCCCTTCATTCACTTCTCTTTCATCTCCTCCCCACACCGACATCCTTATTCAGATGTTGGCACCATCCCAAACCCTCATACTTCCCCCACATCCATTATTAAGCAGCCTTCCTTTTAAGTTCTGATGCTAGCACCAAGGTCCCATCTAAACTACAATTTCTACAGCATAGGGGGATCCTGTTACAACTTATGACTAAAACAACGTTCATGTCTTCAGTATGGACAGGATCAAGTCGTGGGACCTACCATGCTGGGAGAAGTTGGAGCCTTCTGCAATACCAATACACAGCACTGGTCAGGGAACACTGGCTAGTGCCAGAGTAACGTGTTCTACACTAGCTCCCTCGCGTCATGGATTTCCCCCACGCAAACAATGCAGCTTCCTTCCAGGCTGAGGTCACACTAACTGCAGTTTCTATCTTCTCCTTGCAGGAAACACACGGAAACAATTCAGGATATTTATGTCAACGGCGTGAAAGAGAGGCAGTTTAATTTCAGACAAGGCACTGGTTTGGGGGCCAAGAGTCCTGAGTTCTATTCCCAGCTCTTTAATTGACCTGCTGTGTGATTTGGGCCAAGTCACTTCTCTAAATGCCTCCGCTCCCCCACTGATAAAATGGGGACAAATGTTACTTTTCCTCCTTTGTAAAGCACTATGAAATCTTTAGGCAGAACAACTCTACATAAGAGCCCATTATTACTGCTTCACTATAAGCAGAGGGTTTCATTGTGCACCACAGAGTAAACCAGGGACTCAGAAAGTAGCATTAACCCCTCAGTCTTATTGACTGTTCATTTCCATTGTACGTTGCTAAAAGGTGCATTGGGTGGGCTCTTTACATAAAAGCACTGCTGCCCAACTAGCAACCACAGCAAAAAGAACACATCCCTGTTAATTCCTGCCTACTGCAAACTCCAGGACTCAGCTAGTCCAGTGCAATAACCCCAATTACAGATATTTAATGCAGTAATTTCAAACCCATTTAACGTTATGAACCTCCATCCCGCCCAGATAAGTAATCTCAGAACAATCGAGTTAAAGGTGATTGGGTTGAGGCACATAATAGGAATGTTAAATACTGTGATTACATGAACAGAAAGGTGGAGGACGTTTCCAGGTAGTTCCTATACACTTAGAACAAGAGGATTCTTAGTATTTATCATCTATATTTCAATAGTGTCAAGAGGACTCTGTGTCAGGGCCCCCTTTACACTACATGCTGTGCAAAAGAAAAAGGAGACCCTGCAACAGACGGCTTACAATCAAAATCGCAAGAAGATACAACAAATGAGCATCACACACAATGAAAGGATAAGCAGTGAAGGAAAAGACAAGGGAGAAAATAAAAACTGACTACTGGAGAAGTTCTGCGTTGGACAAATGGGTATCCCACCTGTGGCAGGGCTGGGGTAAAACCCCTTGAATGCCCTGCCAAAAGGCTGGCCAGGCCCTACTTTCTGGGAGGGAAGCCAGGCAGCCAGCAGAGAGCCAGCAGAGAGCAGAGAGCCCAGCTGTAGGCCCTAACAAGGGCCAGCTCACAGCAATGACTTGAGCTAAGTAGAGACAGCTGGGCTGAGGAAGGAGACGGCTATAAAAGCCCTGGAGAAAGCTCAGTTAGGAAAACTGAGTAAAAACTGACTACTGGAGAAGTTCTGCGTTGGACAAATGGGTATCCCACCTGTGGCAGGGCTGGGGTAAAACCCCTTGAATGCCCTGCCAAAAGGCTGGCCAGGCCCTACTTTCTGGGAGGGAAGCCAGGCAGCCAGCAGAGAGCAGAGAGCAGAGAGCCCAGCTGTAGGCCCTAACAAGGGCCAGCTCACAGCAATGACTTGAGCTAAGTAGAGACAGCTGGGCTGAGGAAGGAGACGGCTATAAAAGCCCTGGAGAAAGCTCAGTTAGGAGGCTAGCCTGGGAGGGAATAGGAGGCTTACATCTCTGTCTCCTCACCAAAGGCAAGGAGCCTCACGGGCCAGGAGACCCTGGGAAGGGTCTGACTGGGGATAGCTGTTGCGGGAATAAGGGGGATTACACTGTTGCACTGTAAATAAAGACACAAGGGTGAAGCACTGAAGAAGGCGTGGGGACTCTTTATTTAACCAGCCAACACAGGGCACAGGCTAGAGAGGGTGGAGACCTGTGCGGACCCTGTGACACCACCTCTCCTGCAGGACAGGAGCATCTTTTCCAGGAACTCACTGCTTTACCACAGAACTCACCATGCAGGGCAGGAGGTCAGACAGGTGGTACTTTAAGGCTAGAGACTCTGCATGCACCTGAGACACTTTAAAAGTTACCATATATGCTCCTGTATAAGGTAAGACAGTTACACTAATATTTAAGGTACATGATGGCGGGGTGGCTCCACCTACCAGGTTTATGAGGGCACCATCTGCTTTGGGTTTGTCTCTGCTTATTTCCTGTTATGGAGAGCACTGGAGCTTGTAGGGCAAACGGGAGACCTCACTGCAAACCTAGGGCAAACAACCTTTCCATTGACCGATGGCACAAGCCTCAGCCCTTCCAGGTCTCAAGGGGTCACATTCACCACAGTCAAGCTTATCCTTTAATTGTATACACACAAACCTTGCACCCGCTATTGTCCAAGAGCCACAATCCACAGCCCTTATCTGTGCGCATCATGTTACAGACAAATGGAATTTAGTGCCGCGAGGCACTAGCTGCAGCTCTACGTGCAGGTTGGTAACACCGTGCTCGGTTTATTAGGATTTCCTGCTTTTGAAGCTGTATAAACAACTGAATTTTTAATTTAGTTTCAAGTAAACGTTGCTTGCCAATATATTTAGAGCAGAAACTTTAGGAGGAAAGGGCCCCAGTCCTGAGTGCAGCAGCTCCCTCCCTCCCTCAACCCAGCCATCCAGCTGCAGGATGCTGTTCCCAAAGTGACACATCTTTAAGCATGCGTGCAAGCCCAAGGCACCGTACAAATAACTTCCATCCCTCTCTAGGGTACTGCACAGTTTAATAGCTAAGGCAGCCTGAAAGGACAGGACAGTAACAAACTGATGGATGTAAGGTAGAAGCTCTGGGGAAACTGAGGCAGAGAGCAGATAAGTGCCCAAGGCCGCAGAGGAAGTCAGTGGCAGAGAAGAGATTAAAACGTAGGAGTCCCTTGTTCACAGTGTTGTGCCCAAACCCCTAATGAGACCTTCATTAGACTAAGTCAATGGGTGCTGCTGGGACAAAACATTAGCTGAGCCTGGAAACTCCCGAGGCAATGAGACGAATCCATGCCATTCAGCTGCCAGATTATTTGCTTCTGAACTGAGCACACACAGGAGCATGGCAGAGACATGGCTCATTGCTCTAACACGCGTCCCTCCACAAGGATTCAGACATCTGTACTTCAGCACAAACTAATGTTCTCCTCCCTCTCCTCCTCGCTGCCCAGAGGGACAAGAGCCCCAGTGACTGATTTCTGAGCAAGATGGGGATCTTTATTGCAGAGAAAACGAAGAGCCCCTCTCCCCTCCCCCCACAATGCCCAGTGCGCTCAAAGAGCTGAAGGCCACTGCATGGGCACCATCTGGCTATGCTGCCAAAGACACGGTGTTAAGGACAGGCTCCTTCGTGCCTGGGCGTTGCTGCAACAGAAGGGAACAAAGAAGTCTTTCAGTCACTGCAGCAGCAGGAGACACTGCCACTGATTCTGGAGCCCCATGGCTCTGCAGGGGAAGTTGGGTAGGCAGAGCTATCCCTGGACACGTCACTGAGAACGCTCTGCAGGGGGCGGAGCACGGTCAGGGAAGACGTGCAGTAACAGTTTCCTTGCTATTCTAGCATCTTGGAAATCCAAACCCCCCCGGGATGGGGAGAAGTAGGGGGGGATTAACTGGGAGTAACAGGCCCTAAAGCTTCCTAGATTCTAGCAATGGAAGAGACTCTTCAGAGCATCCTCCTACAGCTAGGCTGGGCCAGCAGTACAGGCTCTTGTCTAGTTTTAAATGTCACCAGCAATAGAGCATCTCCTGGAAGATTATTTCAGAAGCAAACAGATTTCAGTGTTAGGAGGTATTCAAAGAGGAAATTCATAATTTGGCTGCAGCTATTTGAAGATCTGTGGCCATAGCAACATTACTATAATCTACACTGCATGAAAGAAAAGCTACTCTCATCACGTTGCTCCCCACCCCCTCCGTTTCGCCAGCAATGCCAGCCCTGAATGCCCATTTGCTCACTTCTTCTCCAGGTGCCGCCGTGCTTTCTTCCACAACAAACCCCTTGCATGGGGAATGCACTCCTGGAATGCTTTTGCCTCATTCGGGTCCCCCATCCAGACCCACCTCAGCTGCAGTGTCCCCAGGAAGTCAGCCACCGGAGGGGCACTCTGGGAAAGCTGATTATCTTGATGATAAATAATAAATGAGTAACACTTTTCATGATCTGGACCTATCATACTGTGCACACACCTGGCCCGTGGTTTTCTTCCTCCTCCCTCCAATGATTTGTTACACTCCATCTTATCTTAAATTTGATTGTAAGCTCTTTGGGCAGGGGCTGTCTCTTATTGTATGTCTTTTCAGTGCCTAGCATAATGGGGCCCTGATCTCCGCTGGAGCCTTTAGGCGCTACCGTTATAAAAACAAAATCAATTAAAATACTGAGCAATCAAGCTAACAAGCTGTTTGCCTGCACCCTGTTCCATCTGCCTCCAACCACCAAGGTGCAGCTGGTGAGAGGAGCTGCACACTGAACTTAGGAAGACGCTCGTGGTAACGCTGTCACTATTTTTAGTTTCACGGGTCAGCAGTAGCATTTGGGCTTCCTGCTCCCAGACAGAACATCTGGATTCTATAAAGTCATTCAAACATTTTCCCACAACTCAGATTTTAATAAGGGCAATGGGAAGGAGGGGGAAACAGCTTCCTTTCCAAATTAGTAACAAAGGACACAGGGCTGCAGTAATTCTGCATCTAGGATGACCCAGCAGAGGGGATTATGTTCTGCCCACTTGTTCGTGCAGTTACATTTGGATACACTATAGGAGGAAATCTCACACAGTGGTTTAAGCAAGGAACAGGGAGTCAGATGATCTGAGTTCTAGTCTAAGCTCTGCCACAGACTTGCCATGTAGCCACCAAGCTTCCTCTGGGACATACTAGGAACAGTTCCTGAGATAGAGGAAGCATTTTTTTCCTCCCAACAGGACTGGGAAAGTGGGAGCTCGTCTCTCTTCATCCACAAACAGGGAAACTCTACGAGCTTCTCCTGAAATCCCCAGTCACTACTTTCCAATAGACACCCAAGTGCCGCAATGCCTTTCCCTCACCAAACCACAACACAACTAGAATAGAGGAAAAGGCTGAGTGTTTTATAGCAGGCAGAAGACTGTAAATATGGGAACTAACCATGTCTGGAGCTGAAGTGGCTGTAAGAAAGAGGTATGTTTTGGGGACGGGCATAGCTGGAGCCATTAGAATTTCAGTCATCTGCTAGAACTCTCAATCGGGGTCTCAAACCATGCCCCCCAGCTGGTCTGATCTGTTCCAGGGGAGACACCAATTCTGGAACCTCATGAGCTCTACAGCTGCCTACCTGAATAAAGATCTTTCAGAGGAAGAAGGGACACTTCTGTAGCTCAGACCCAGTGGAAACAAGCTCAGCAAGACAAAAGAGTTGTCAGGGCTCCCTGGACACATCTGACCCCTTCAAAGTCTTAGGCCCTTTTCATATGCTCAGCACCCAGGTATTTCAGTGCCTGGCACTCTAAAAATACCGTAATAGCAGACTACTGTATTGCATTGGAGTAGTATGCGGCAGCCATCTGTTAAGTGCCAGTGTTCCAATGGAACAAGAGCGCTTTAGCACATACGCAAGGAAGCAATGGAGGTGTATTTTGCCCCATGTATGTTGGAAAACAACAAAAGGACTGAAGATAAAAAATCCACTACAATCAACATACCGCACAGACTATGGTGAGAGATTGTGCCACACACACTCAAAGAAACTGCAGAACCACCTGATCAACATCCTATAAAGCAAACAGGAGAAGATCAAGAATGAGCTCTCAAAACTGGAGACTCTCATTTAAAAAAAAAAAAAAACAAAAACCCTTCCACACAAACTTCTTCGTGGCTGGACTTTACAAAAACTAGGCAAGCCATTTATAACACACACTTTGCTTCTCTACAGAGGAAAAAGGACACTAACTATCTAAGCTCCTACATGCCACAAGGGGCCACAAGAGTGGTTCCCTTAACTCACCCATCAATATTGTGAATCTCTTCAGCTATACTCTTAGCCCAGCAGAAGAGTCTGTCCTATCTCGGAGCCTCTCCTTCTGCCCCACCCTTCCCCCAAACATGATACAGTTCTGTGGTGACCTAGAATCCTACTCTCGCCATCTCCAACTCAAGGAATATTTCCAACACACCATTCGACAGCACACTAACCAACAGAAACCTTCCTACCAATGCTATAAAAAGAAGGATTCTGCATGGACTCCTCCTGAAGGTTGAAACAACAGACTGGACTTCTACATTGAGTGCTTCCACCAACAACCATGGGCTGAAATTGTGGAAAAGCTGCATCACTTGCCCCATAACCTCAGCCGTGCAGAATACAATGCCATCCACAGCCTCAGAAACAACTCTGACATTATAATAAAAAAGGCTGACAAAGGAGGTGCTGTAGTCATCATGAATAGGTTGGAATATGAATGAGAGGCTGCTAGGCAACTCTCTGACACCATCTTCTACAGGCCATAACCATCAGTGGGATCAGAGGGTAACCAAAAGAATCTGCACCGTCTGCTCAAGAAACTCCCTGAAGCAGCACAGGAACAAATCTACACAGACACACCCCTAGAGCCCCAACCAGGGGTATTCTATCTGCTACCCAAGATCCATAAATCCAGGAATCCTGGACAACCCATCATCTCAGGCACTGGCACCCTGACAGCAGGGTTGTCTGGCTATGTGGAATAAACTGACACAAATCAGACATCAAGAATTATAACATTCAAAAACCAGTAGGAGAACACTTCAATCTCCCTGGACACTCAAAAACAGATAGCTCAGTGGTTTGAGCATTGGCCTACTAAACCCAGGGTTGTGAGTTCAATCCTTGAAGGGGCCATTTAGGGATCTGGAGCAACAATAATAGTTGGGGATTAGTCCTGCTTTGAGCAGGGGGTTGGACTAGATGACCTCCAGAGGTCCCTTCCAATCCTGATATTCTATGATTCTATGAACAGACTTAAAAGCAGCAAAGAGTTCTGTGGCACCTTATAGACTAACAAACATATTGGAGCATGAGATTTCATGGGTGAATACCCACTTGATCCGACGAAGTGGGTATTCACCCACGAAAGTTCATGCTCCAATACGTTTGTTAGTCTATAAGGTGCCACAGAACTCTTTGCTGCTTTTACAGATCCAGACTAACACGGCTCCCCCTCTGATACTAGACTTAAAAGTGGCAATTCTTCAACAAAAAAACTTCAGTCAGAAACTGCAGAATTGGAATTAATTTGCAAACTGGACACCCATCAAATTAGGCCTGAATAAAGACTGGGAATGGATAGGTCACTACAAAAAGTAGTTTTCCCTCTGCTGATACTCACACCTTCTTGTCAACTGTTGGGAATGGACAACGTCCACCTTGACTAGATTGACCTCGTTAGCACTACAAAAGTAATTTTTCCTGTATTGATATTCATCCCTTCTTGTCAACTGTTGAGAATAGGCCATTTCCACCTTAACTGAATTGGCCGCATTAGCACTGAGCCCCCACTTGGTAAGGCAACTCCCATCTTTTCATGTGCTGTAATATACATACTGCTTCCTGTATTTTTCACTCCATGCATCTGATGAAGTAGGTTTTAGCCCACGAAAGCTTATGCCCAAATAAATCTGTTAGTCTCTAAGGTGCCACAAGGACTCCTCGTTGTTTTTACTGTAATTTAAGAAGACTTGGTGTAGCTTCTCCTGGACCACATTTCAGCATGAAGACATACGGCAGTCGCATCCAAGGAGTAATGCATGCTTGAACTCACAGTAAACACCTTACCTGAAAATCAGGTTTCTGCAAGGTGAATCCAGCTTCCGACCAGTCAGATCGCTGTGATCACCAATGAGAAAATTTAATCTGGGCGCTTTCAGACTCCTTCGCAACCACCTTCTTGCTCAGATCTCACAGTGCACCCATGGACGATCAACAGGGTCAGCTAAACACAAAAACAAACAAAGACTTCTTTAATTGTGGTGTATTATTTGTAGTTGATGAACTTGGAACCAAAGCATTTCAAATCAGGCAACTCCAGCCCCATGCAATATATCTATGCGCTCCAAAGTCTACTGGTGCACAAGAGCCACTGTCTGTGTACTCAATTACTCTATGACCGCTTACTCCCTTTCCTTTATTTTCTGGAGCATAAATGCAACAAGGTAACAGCGTGCAACAAATGCACTCAACACGAAGACATTCAAGCTCACAAGCACTTCTGCTTCTTCTATGTTTCAAATAACGTTTGGCGATGCCTGCACTCCCCAATCAACCAACGTATCTACCACACAGATGAAAGTCATTTAACTTTAACTGCTACTACTTGACTGATCTCCTCCACTATGCTCAACTGTGATACGTAACCACCCACTGCACACAGGAACCACACCAAGCTTGTAAGATTTCATATCTACTTTCTGATTTTATTCAGCTCAAACTCAGAGTGGTCCAAGAATGAGCTCTTGAAAAGACAAAAACGGATGTGGTACTAATCAAGAGGAGGAAGCCAAAAACATTGACTTGTCTTTGTTATATATCAGTTTGCAAAAATCCCATGATTCTTTAAAAGGAGGGTTCTGTGAACCCTCTCCCACTTCTCCCTTGACCATCTGCCCTCCATGAGCAAACATCCCACCACCAAGAGGACCACCCAGCTGACATCAAGAGTCCCAGATCCTGTGAGCAATTCCAGGGTCTTAAGCAAGCAAGGAAATTCTCTCAGTTAAGAAAGTGATCATTTCAAACTTTCAATGGAATTATAATCGAAGTAAAGAGGAAATTATCTTGGACAGCGGTCTTTAAAATTAAAAAAGTAACTTGCATTAAAAAGCCTTTGCTGCCATATTCTGCTTTCCATGTGGATTTGGCTTAGCCACGGGATTGAATTTTACTTAAAGACAGCGATCATTTATACAGTGCAATGATTAAATGTAATTGGTGTGTGCCAGGGAGAAAGTACTGTTCCCTCCAACCACTAGAGAACACATTTGTATCTGAGCTCCGTGCTAGGTGCATCCAGCTCTGTAAAAACACTCTACCTTAATCAACCATAGTATAGCCCTTAACAAGGACCTCAAAACAAATTCCAGTGCCAGTTTTGGATCTCTCTTAGGAGCGATCTCTTTTTTAAGAGGCTGCAGGATCGAGACATTGGAGGTTAAAAGCCAATTACAAACAAGTTAAAATGGACAACGTACTTAAAAAAAAATAAAATCCTCATTTGTTCACAGAAACAAAGCAGCACCATTTTCTCCTCTCTGAAATCCTCTTGTGGTCTTAACATTTATTTTTAAAAATAAAACAGTCCTTTGATTTAAAAAATGCAGTCTAGAAATGGGGACATAAGATACTTTTTGATCTGATTTCAACATTATTCTGATAATTGCACCAAAGTAACCCATTTCTTTTGATGCTACAAACTTTGATGCTGAGGACTATTAATTTACGTCTGGACCGGTCCTCCAGACCTTCTGCATGGCAGACCATTTTCTCGTAACTGGTCTCAGCTTGCTGCAGTGAAACCTAAACTCTTTAACCCCTTTTGATCAAAAACACTATTTTTTTTTAAAAAAGCACATTAAGCAATGACTAAAGGCCAAAGGGGAGGAGATGTGATACGAGGATATAAATATCTGAAGGGTAAACAGCGAGCAGAGACAGGAATGTGGGGAATGACAGAAAAAATTACATGAAATTTGGAAAGGGAACACAAGTCTGATTTATTAGGAAGTGTGTCCAAAAAGTTAGAGCCGTAAACTGTAGCAGAGTCTTCGAAAGGAAGACGATGAAGCCATATATTTTTAGTGGTGGCCAAAACAATAGTAAATGTAACAGAACAATCCAACTGAGATTAGGGTTCCATCGTGCTAGGAGCTGTATAAATACATAGCTTAGAACCTAAACAGATAAGTAAGTGAATAGAGGCACAGAGAGGTGCATGCCCAAGGACTAGAACCTATGTCTCCTGGGTCCCAGTCCAGTAGATTACGGACAGAAACACAATACCTCAATGGGCCCTAGATGTACAAGATGCTCTCTGTTTGGAAGAATCTACAATCTAGGTTAGATGTAATATGAAACGAGACAGACAGCTTAGAGCAATCAAGGGTGGGAGGGAGAGAGAGAGAGAGAGAGAGATTCAAGGGAAGGTGAGAAAGCTCATTTTTTCAGGAAGTGCACAGCATGTTATTGTCACTTTTAAAAGTTTTCCTTCTTTCAGAATTGCGAGGAGTCACAGGGAAAGAATGGGTCAATAGAGCCTTTTCCATAGCTAGTCTCTACAGGTATGTCTACACTGCAATTAAAAGAGCACAATGCCATGTGCAGACAGGAGCATGCTTGTACCACTAAATCTTTAAAAACGGGCATAAGCCTTTTAGGAATTTGCACACCAAATATTAATCAAAACCTTTGCACACTGGATGTTAAACAGAACCCTTGAACTCCCTGGACTGCTGCCTAGAACCACCACTGAATTCTCCATTACATGCAGCAGCTTATTTCTAAGGGATCAGACAGGAGCAATACCGCTCAGCTTTTAGAGCCCAACTTGCACCTTCTGTTGGAAGGTAAGGAGTTGTGAAACCTGAGGAGGTTGTGAAGGCTGGACTATAACAGCATTTAAGAGAGAACTGGATAAATTCATGGTGGTTAAGTCCATTAATGGCTATTAGCCAGGATGGGTAAGGAATGGTGTCCCTAGCCTCTGTTTGTCAGAGGGTGGAGATGGATGGCAGGAGAGAGATCACTTAATCATTGCCTGTTAGGTCCACTCCCTCTGGGGCACCTGGCATTGGCCACTGTCGGTAGACAGGATACTGGGCTAGATGGGCCTTTGGTCTGACCTGGAACGGCCGTTCTTATGAGCACGTCATTTCCTGGTCAGAGACGGGACAGAAATCTAGTGACCCCTGCACCTCTCCATGAAGGTCCCTGCAAAGAGGCTACCATCAGTACTCACTAGAAAATATCTCATGTTTTGAGGGAAATCTCAACTGCCTCTTAATGTTGCAGCAGTTCAAGACTCTGCAATGCAGTGTATTGTAGGACACAGTCTTGAGTAGCAGCATGGTCCAGTAGACCAAGAATGGTGCTGTGAGCCTTGAGGTTCTGAATTCTAATCCCACTTCTGTCACTTTGGAAAGTCACAACATGCATGACTTAGTTTCCATACGGCTCATTCTTCCTTATTCCGCAGGACTGCTGCAAGGAATAGCATTCAAAGCACTCTGAAAAGGCTGAACATTATACAGGTGCTACATATCCAAAGCCCTTCATTTTTAGTTTTTATTTTGTTTAAAATTTCCTGAGAATTTCCTGGTGTTTATTCCAAAAATTAAACAACAGGCAAAAATCAGTGCAAAATTTAATAGTGTTCTAGGTAAACAGCAACATTAAATTTGGAGAGCAGGAAGACAGGGAAAAAAGGCAATAAATAGAGAAAAGTAACAAATGTCAAATGGAAAAGCAGTTTAATGCTATAGCTTATTTTATGACCTGTACATTAACAGTATGCACATGTATGCTTCTGTATGCATCTTCCACGACACTGCCGTATCCTAACAGATGGCCTCACATTTACACATCAACTAATTCATTATTCACATAAACATAGCTACCTGATGTACTGTACTGGATTAACACAGTCAGTATTTTCATGTAGACTCATGGACTAAGGCGAGAAGGGACCATCATTATGATCTAATCTGACCTCCTGCACATTGTAGGCCACAGAACTTCGCCCACTCACTCCTGTAACAGACCCCTAACTTCTGGCTGAGTCACTGAAGTCCTTAAATCATGAGAGTTCAGTGCTTACACTAGTTTACACCTGCAAGTGACCCGTGCCCCATGGTGCAGAGTAAGGCAAAACACACCCTGGGTCTCCGCCAATCTGACCCTGGGAAAATTCCTTCCTGACCCCAAATCTGGCAGTTAGTTGGACCCCGAGCATTTTGGCCTGGACAGAATTCTCTGTAGTGACTCAGAGTCCTCCCCCTCTAGTCTCCCATCACCGGCCGTTGGGGATATTTGCTACTAGCAGTCGCAGATCGGCTACATGCCATTGTGGACAGTCTCATCATACCATGCCCTCCATGAATTTATCAAGCTCAGTCTAGAAGCCAGTTAGGTTTTTTGCCCCTCACTGCTCCTCTTGGAAGGCTCCTCCAGAGTTTCACTCCTCTGATGGTTAGAAACCTTCATCTAGTTTCAAGCCTAAACTTGTTGATGGCCAGTTTATATCCATTTGTTCTTGTGTCCACATTGGCACTTAACTTAAATAACTCCTCTCCCTCCCTTGTATTTATCTATCCCTTTGATGTATTTGTAGAGAGCAATCATATCTCCCCTCAGCCTTCCTTGGGTTGGCTAAACAAGCCAAGCTCTTTGAATGGTCCAAAATAACCACATCTAAAAAAACCCCTAACAGCAGCTTTTGTAAAACTTGGGAATTTTACAGGGGAAAAAAAGTAGTTAAACCGAAGACAAATGGCCTTGTGCACATCATAACAGACGCCTCTTTTGCCTTGGATCCAATCTTCCCCATCCCCTTTCCCCTCCGTAACTACTTTTCCGTTCCCATCATCTCTTTCCACTGTGCAGCAGGCCAGCAGTCATTCACCCCACACCCTCATTAGAGCATAGACTGCCTTTCACGAAGCTCTGGAAATGTCCCGTCCAGGACATTTAATAAGCATTGAAAAACACCTGCAGTGCAGGGGAATAAAGTTATCACAAGGAAAAGAAAAGACACAAAACTCCATGTGTTAACAATGCCTGTGAGCTGTGACTGTCACTGCCCTGGTCCACAAATCATTTAACATCAGCACCTACAAAAAACACTGAAGATTATGGTTCACTTTTATGGACCACCACTAGGTGGGGCACAGAGTTGTCTTTTATGTACCCAGGGACTTCCTCATGTCCTGAACTCATGGGAACAGGAGGGGGAAATCCACACAAGATTCCAACTGTAGTAACTAAATAACTAATCAAAAGTATAAAATAAAATTCATATATAAACATCAAAATAAATCAAATCAAATTAATCTAATCATCAGGTTGATTGAACCACATAAAATAAACCAAAAATTCTTTGTAAGATTTTTCTAATAATTTGAGATAGGAAGAGTCTTGGTTTATCCATCAGCCCCAAAATAACAGGGCCCTATCAATCACAATGCTAGCCGATATATTTACATTCCAGCTTAATGCCTGATACAGGGAGCATCAAATCACTCCCGGGTTGAAGCTGATGTTGGGCCAACTCTGAGGCCAAACAAGGCTGCCTGTCCAAATTACAACTTTATAACATATAGGCAACAATCCCTTTTCCCCACCCCACCATAGGGCTACATAAAATATTCCAATTCAATTCAAATGATACAGCTCGTTACATTCAAAATTCAAATACAAATTTTAGGTGAAAACAACATGATTTTGCAGGGAAAACATACACCTCCTACCCATAAAATATACACTTGTGTGATATATTTAGACAGTGTGGCTATTTAACCTACGGCTGTTTCAGGTGTTTGAGAGATTATTTGACAGGTGTCATTCTCAGATAAACTCTGAGTTCTATACACACATGCTCGCTACCAGGAATCTACTGGAGTTAAAATAAACGTGCTAGAATGGTAAGGTAAAAATATGTCCTTCTGCTAGTAGAAACTGGAAAAACAAACCCAAAAGATCAATGCTTATGTAGGATGGTTGTCACGACTCTTGCAGTTTCATTCAGCTTCATGAAACTGTATAAGGGTATGGCGCGCCCCTCTCACAAGCACTGCCTGGCCGGGTGTGTGTCTGCAACTCTCTCGGCCCTCAGACTGAGTCACGCACAGTCCGTGTGAATCACGAACAAAGCAGGCCCCTTCTGGGGTAGCAGTCCAACAAGGCCCTTGTAGTGCCTTCAACAGTCCTGGTAGGGTCTGTGCACCCAGGGCTCCCTCCTTGCCCTCTCTGGGTCACCCAGCCCTCCAGCTGAGTCACTAACTGTTCAAGTCCCCTTCCGAGGGTGAATCACGATCTAATAAAGTCTAGTATCGCTGACCCTTTTGGGGGGGTCTTCAATCCATTCTCTGAGTGTAAGGCCACTCCCCCGTGGCTGTGGGGGAACTGGGCCCACCCACTACACCCAAGAACCCTATGACTAGCAGCCACGTGCTGCTGCGTCCCCTTTAACTCTTTACTATGCTGCTACAGTTCCCTGGGCCATTTCCCTGCAACCCCAACACCTTCACCAACGTATCACCTTACCTCAGGGCATACAGCAAGTCCCAGTAGCCAGCCAGGAGCGCCCTCTTGCTCCCCTAGTCCCTGCCAGCAACTGCTCTGTCTGCACTCCTGTAGCTCCCTCAGCCAGCCAGGAACACCACCCTCACTCCTCCAGCTTCAGGCTGCAATTGCCTGACTCTGGCTCTGCAGTTCCTTTTATACGGCCCTCCTGGGCCTTTATTGGCTGCTTCCCCTGCTGCCACTCTAGGCAGCCTGGGGGACTGTGCTACTGCTCCTTTCTGGGACAGGGTGTGGTAGGACCCTGATGCCTCCAGCAGGGGCCTCTCCCCATGGTACACTCTGTCACACGCTGGTCAGTTTTTGCAGCTCAACTATTTTAGTGCTGACAGACATCCTGACTTGCTTGTGGATATAGAATCTTAGATGTGTGTGGCTGGACTCCTAATTGTTTCAGAGCTGGATTTGCGCAGAACCCCATCCTAGCAGAGTAGATGCAGCTCTTCATGCTTCCATGAGAGGGACATTCATGAGAGAAAACAGTTTCACAAAAAATGTTAATGTTCTTATTTCCAAGTTCTCAGTGATTTTTCTCCCTTTTTTTTAAATTTTGCACAATAGTTTTTTGGTTTTTAAATTTCTCAGAAACAGTTATTGAAATTTTTCATTTTGGTTTTTGATAAATGAAAACTTTTAACTTTTATTATAAAGTTTCATAAAGGCAAGAATGAATATTTTTTTGTGGAAATTCCACCCCCCTAAAAAACCAAGTCTGCTGAAAACCATGCAGTTTCCTCTGCACGCAGGGAGGGAAGGCAGGTGGGATTTCAGGTGATGAGATCTTATTATCCATGCAAAGTAAACAGGGCATAAGAATATAAGAATGTCCAATATTTCCCCTCGCCTCACTGTGGAATATGGCTACCGTTTCAGCTGAAACCATCCTGCCACCGGACAGGCAACCGACCATATTTCCATGGTACTGTGCATATGCAACCATGTACCTATTAGAGAGATTGATTTCTTAGAGATAAGGGGGGGAGTAGTTGTTGCCTGGCAGATGCACAATCAGCACTCCACATCCACAAATTTCTGAATGTTGGGTGTGGTAGTTTTGAGTATGGGCAATAGATTCCCTTTAGCTAAACTCGACTCCATGAGGGCAAGCAGTCAGGCAACTGCTTTAGAAAAGGCCAGCCCTGTATGGGTTGGGAGAAGCTGAGCCACAGGTGCAGAAAGTAGGCTGTTTTCCCCCTACCTCTCAATCATTGTTAACCCTCCAACAGGGTTAATTACAGAAAGCGAAAACTAATTTTTTATTTAATTGTATACTTGGAATGTTGTTTGATTTTAGCCCAACCGTTTTAATTAAATTGTCTCAACTAGTACGATTCGCCAACTTTTCTCTTATTTAAAGGCGATAATGGGGAAAGAATGACTTATATTTTGCTATTCTCAGTTTGTATTTTTCTTGTAACGGGTTCTTTTTTTTTAAATCTATATACTTAAATCAAGTGGTTGGTTAATTGGTTAGCTGACTAGCTAACTGAGTGATTTCAGCAGAGGAGGAGGAAGAGTCTGCCTGGATTCCAACTGAAGAGTACCACAAGCAAAAGTGGATGGAAGATGTTGTTCCAGTCCTTTTGACTCAGCAGACTGTATAGATTTTGGAGATCAAATGCTGTAACTGAGACTCAGATAAACTCAACCTAAGCTTTTGGGAACTGAGTTTCTTCTCACTGTATTTCTGTGAGAACTGACCTGTTTAGATTTAATCTGTTTTCTTTATTTATGTTTATGTATAATTGTGAAGATAATGTATCTGCATTATAAAGTAGCCATGTTATATTGTAGAAATTAAGTTATTATTATATTGCTTTATCATAAGATTTTATCAAGTTGGTACTTAAGAATTAAGTTAATTTCTTTTGTTCTTTTTTGGACTTGATTGTAGGGAGGTTGATCCTGCACAATCGTTGCTGAAAATCCTTAGTGACCGAATTCAGGGTTTCCAGGTGCTTTTCTGTGGGAGTTGGGGTTTTTAGGCACTGGAAAAGGGGAGTGAAGTAAAATCTAGCTCACCAGAAGATTACACATGTATAGTTGTAAAGGATTCAGGGATCCTTTGGAATAAAAAGCATTTTATGAAGCAGCATGAGTTAATTCCACTTGCATGTTAAGTGCCTGAACTCAGAAACCAGCCAGCTAGAAAAGGAAGTCCAGTTACAAAGAGTTGGAGCTCAATGGTTCCGCCCCCCGCCCCCATTTAAAAAATTTTGAAACTAAGGAAACTTTGGAAAAGAAACTGAGAGAACATTAAGGAATAACTGTTCTCTTTCCAAGTTTGCTGGAGTGCATCAATTATGTTAAGCTGCAGCGACCACTTAAAGAGTGTGAACTGAATAAATCGTACTGGATCGGAGAGAACTGGACACAGCAGTGAAGAGAAGGACTGATGTGTCCAGGTTATTTAAAACAAAAAAAAAAAAAGAAGTGTCAAGTAGTAAAAGGTCTGCCAAGAGGAAAGCTGGCCAGTGAGAGAGGCCAAATAGAAATTGGAGTTAGGTGTGACCGAGATCAGCAAAGGCAGGAGTAAATAATTATATAGCATTCAAAAAGTCTAATCAAAAGGGGACTGCAAATAGGAGAGGTCTTTAGGATAGCAGAGCAGCTCAGTGTTTGCAGAATACAAATGAGGAGACGTCACCAGACAAAAAATCAACAACTGCTGCAAAGAATGACTGTCTGAACGTCCAAGACAGGCTGCTCGAGAGTATGCACAGCACCCCTCTTTATGAATGATGCCCACATGGGCTACAGGTGAATGATGGACAAGTTGATTTCTGGTCAGCTGGGCAAAGGTGGGGTAAGGGGGAATGCTTGGACAGCAGCTGAAAAGAGAAATGGAGCCAAATGGAGCCATCCCAAAGGGGAAGACCCACAGCAAGACAGCAGATGGAACTGAGGTGGGAAAACATGTTCAGTGGCAAGATCTGTTACAAAAAGAGCCCAGGACCAACTGGAAGGAGTTCTTCTTTGCTGCATCGTTCTGGTCAAGGAGCTGGAAAGACCTAGAAACGTAGAGCTTGGCTACCAAACAGCTATAAGAGGAACAACATGACAACGGCTTACAAATATCAGAAGGGAAAGGAATTATTTAGTGTGTACACAGAAGCACAGCTTGGAGCGATGGAATTAAAGTTTAAGAGAGAAAACATAGGCTGGACTTCCCTATAGCGAGCTCCATTGGGATGTGGAAGAGTCTCCTAGGGGAAGTGGCAAGTGCCCCATTGTTAAGCACAGTCAACAAGTAGACTGGATAATAAACCCATTAGAGAATGTACTGCAGAAAACAATTCTGCAGTGCTCACAGGTGGTAGAAAAAGTGACCTAAGAAGTCATTCCCATTGCTAATTTCTACAATGCAGTCATTTTTCCATAGCATTGCAGACAATGTTTAGGTTTTGATCAAAAAAAATTGCATGTGTATTTCTTATATTTCTCTTCCCTTGCTTTGCTATCAAGAACTTTTGTGCCGAAATAGGCTCTTTGAGGATCTACCTGCTTGCTAGCGGGATTATTTATTCCCCACCTGAGGTTGCTGGTGCTGTCCAACAAGTTGCCACAGCAGACAATTGCGACATTGCAAAGGGAGGATAAGATTATCAGATGGGAAAGGAACCCAGGAGAGGGGAAGAACACACAGACGCAGAATTGTTTCCAGATGCCAAGCAATGGTTTTCAGAATTTCACACAGGAGAGTCAGGAGCTCATAAAAAATAAAAAAAGTGAACTGGAAAATTTCAGCTGCTAAGTCCTGAGTTCAGGAAAGGGCACTATGCACACCACTCCCATTGAGACGGCCACGCAGGCAGCCACGGAAATCAAGACAGGTGGGCAGAGCACCCACAAAACCTAGACTTCAATCAAAAGAAAGGACTTGGGGCTCCCCTCCACTGCTTCAGGCAATCACGATGGGAAATGCAGCACCGTACGCTCAGATCTCTGCAGGTATATAAATGAGGAAATGATTTTCAAGATATTTGGCTCTATTTTTTGTGTAGTTTTAACCTTACTTGTTTATTATTCTCTTGGGATAAACCAGTATTTATTTAAATTGAAGATTTACTATTCCTCTTAAAACACCACAAAACAGAGGGAGGGATGGAGGGAGAGGAGTACTAGCTGTGTGCGCCAGCTACATACTTGCCTTGATTCATGAATACTAGACTCCTGCAAGGGTAAGCAAGGAAGGGAACCATTTTCCCAGCATGTACGGCTCACATGCAATGATTTATTACGTTAAAGTAATCACTGACACACAGTTCAGATTTATCTTCTGGGGAAGGACCTTTTTAAATTTCACATGGGAGCCTTTATGTGGCTACTCTCACAATAAATTCACTCAGATAAACAGATGCAAATCTTCTAAAGTGCAATCAGAGTAGGGCAGGGAAAATTGGGCAACAAATCGAATCCTCCAAATCCCTCAACAACTATCATCCTCAGCTGGAAATAAGGATGTTCAGTACTTGGAAGGTCTGAACCCTTGAGCTGGAAGTCATAGAAGAGAGAACAAAGTATGTTATATAATGAGAGGCCCAATCTAGGAACTAAAAAAAAAAAATGGACAATGACCTATTCTGTAACTGCTGTTCTTCAAGCCGTGTTGCACATGTCCATTGCACTTCAGGTGTGTGCATGCTCAACATAGTTATCAGAGATTTTTTCTAGCTGAAATACCTGTTAAATGCAGTACCTCGAAGTCACAACAAAAAAAACTTCAAAAACAGACTCCAACAAGAAACTGCAGAATTGGAAATAATTTGCAAATTGGACAGCATTAAATTAGGCTTGAATAAAGACTGGGAGTGGATGGGTCATTACACAAAGTAAAAACTATTTCCCCAAGCTAATTTTTCCGCTACTGTTACTCACACCTTCTTGTCAACTGTTGGAAATGGCCCATCCTGATTATCACTACAAAAGTTTTTTTTCCCCTCCTACTGATAATAGCCCATCTTAATTGATTACTCTCGTTATAGCTGGTATGGCAACACCCATTTTCTCATGCATCTCTGTGTACATACATCTTCCTACTGTATTTTCCACTGCATGCATCCGATGAAGTGGGTTTTAGCCCATGAAAGCTTATGCTCAAATAAATTTGTTAGTCTCTAAGATGCCACAAGTACTCCTGTTCTTTTAGTACCTGTTAGGGTGGCACATGCGCCTCTGCTGCCTCATGCCACTGCATGAAAGTATAAAGGCGGAGCCATCCCCAGTCCCTCTCAGTTCCTTTTTACCAGATAGACTCCAATAGAGATGGGAAGGAGGGTGGGTCGTGGCATGGACGCGTGCAACACATCTTGAAGAAACAGCAACTAACTGTTCCTCAAGTGATTGCACATGTGCATTCCACTTCAGGGGACTCCCAGGCATTTCAATTGGAGTTGGGACTAGAGTCTACCTGAGTAAGGATTGGAGAACCGTACGCCCAGATCTGGCATCATCTCTAGATTGTTGAGAGATGGCATAACGTGAAGCAAAGATGTGTACTGAAGACAAAGCTGCTGCTTTGCAAATGTCCAGAATAGGCACCTGGGCCAGAAAGGCTGCAGAGTCAGAGAGATCTGGTTCCATGTACTAGTGCTCTACTCAGTGGAGTTACATTAACCAAATCGTAGCAACAAATGAACACAAGAGAAGATCCACAAGGAAATCCTGTGAGAAGAGACTGGAAGGCCTTCCACTTTGTCCACAACTGCCACGAACAGGTGTAATGACAATCTGAATGGTTCTTTTGATGTCAAACATGTGGAGTCTCCCCTCATCACTATGATTATGAGGCTCAGGGAAGAAAGTTGGTAAATATATAGCCTGATGAATATGAAAGTGAGACACCACCTTTGACATGGGGAAGACCGACCTGATAAGCTAGGTAGGTGGCCCGCAACTCTCTTACATTTATATATAGAGTCAAATCTTGGGCAGACCATAACCCGTTTGTCCACAGGGATCCTATGTGAGCCCCACAACCTGGGGGTGGGTGGGAGGAAGCGTCTGTCACTAAGATCAAAGCTGGCTAAGATGGAGCAAACGAGATACACACACACACTCTCTCTCTCTTTCAAGGTCTGTCCACCAGTCTAGGGAGGCACAGAGTTATGTGGGCACCACAGCCACCATGTCCAGAGGGTGACAAATCGGGGAGAACCCAGAACCTAGCCAGTCTTCAAGCTTCCTGAGATAAAGCCTGGCACGATGAACCATATATGTGCATGAGACCATTTGCCCAGAAGCCTGAAGCAATTTTATGCTGTGGTCACAAGTTGGGCCTGCAGATCTAAAGCAAAGGCCCACATTGCCTGGAATCTTAACTGCAGGAAGAAGGCATTAGCTTCTGCAGAGTCCAAGACTGCACTGACTTCTCCATGCTGATGGACAATCCAAGCGCCTTGAAGGTGGATTGAATAACAGTCACACTGCACAATACCTGAGCTTTGGACCAGTCTCTGCTCAACCAGTAATGAAGGTGGGAAATGAAGAATTCAAGTGTTTTCTTAAGCTATGCTTCCACCACTGCTATGCACTTTGTGAACACAGATAGGCCAAACTGGGAGTGTGATTTCTTGACCAAAAATCTGAGAAATGTTCTGTCTCTCCAAGGTATTGCCACATGGAAATACATGGCAGCAGAACCATCAGACACTCTCACTGTGATCCTGCTTCCAGCAAAACCATTCTGAATTGAAACATCCTAAGACTTCCTATAATATTTTGCCATTCGATAGCATCTTCCTCCAATCAAGTTCCTCAACATGCTTTAAAACATTAATCAAGCTCCACAAGGGTAAGAAATATCTATATTTTACAGATGGGAAAACTGAAGCATAGATCTGTTCAAGTCAAGCAGGAAGGTTCTGGCAGAGTCTGGAATAGAATCCAGATGTCATGACTGTTCTTCTCAATAAGTCTATCTAAAAGTTTATGCTTAGTGTTAACTCCTTGGAGACGATGAATATACAAGCCTTACTAAGCATTCATTTAACTATTAATGTTTGTCAAGAGCCACACAAGTACTCAGTATTAACAATGTCACTAATAGTCGGAAAACTGTTATAAGAGTTAACTCTCCAGGTGCATGGTTCATGAACATGTGAGAGCTGGTTTCCTTTGGAAGGAGGGCAATTGTTTTGGTATTTCACAGAACTTTACCAAATATCTCAAAAAAATGCAGAAGGAAATTACCATAGCTCTCCCTGAATTTCAACCAGCAGGCTGCCAGAACAAACGCTGCTATAAAAACCATGGATCAAAAATTAGCCATCCAGCTACACCATCCTACAGGACATCTGTAACAGAAAAGACACAGAACAGGACTGGATGGGTCAGAGGCAAATGTGAGAAGCAGGTGGTTTGTAAATGAAAAAAGAATGTGCTAGGCTCTACCTGAAATGTTGGAAGCATTTTATATGCTTGGGGAGTGAGGGGAGAGGGAGAGAATATCTAAATCAAAAGGCATCAACAAGCCCTTGATGACAGAAGCCCAGTTTTTGTCAGCATGCCTCATGACAGCTGGAGGAATAGGGACAAAGCAAATAAGAGAATGCCTAGAATACATTTTGCCTTTAAATAGCATCTTTCATCCGAGAACGTAAGAGCATTGTGCAAACATTACAACCCCCTTTGGCAGATGGAGAAGTATAATTTATCCCCATTTTGCAGATAGGGAAATGAGAATCCAGTTCTGTTTTATTAATCTACATTTTTTTTCCTATTTATGAAGTGTGCTCATAAGGACATGCACAATTAAAGAGACAAGTTGACTCGGTTCTGTTAACATCTTAACACCTTCACTGCAAACCCTACACAAGATCTCCATTTCTCTCTCTTCAGTGATCCAAGAGAAACCTTGGCTTGTGTGCAGAAACTTAGGCTGTGCCAGACCAAAAGCGATGGTGAATATTAGTAACACAGGTAAGGCTTTTTACAAGTGATCTGTATGTTAGCACTGTGCCTTTAAGAGTTTTAAAATGAAAAGTTAGCAGTTCGCAACTTGGCTGTACCTTACTTACCTATAATGATGATTCAGCCATAGTAGAAAGAGAGCCTCAGACCTAAGGCCTGAGCTAAAGTAGTGGTCAAAGCTTTGCTGATCTAAAGCAAAGCCAGGCTGTGAACAAGAGACAGGCCTGCTCACAGAATCTGGCAAGAACAGGGCTGATATCACAGAAACACACATTACTAAAGCCTTGTCTACACTTACCTGGGGATCAACGAGCAGTGATCGATGCATCGGGCGGTCAATTTAGTGGGTCTAGTGAAGACCTGCTAAATCGACTGCAGATCGCCTCCTGTACTCCACCACACGGAGAAGAGAAAGGAGTCGACGGAGAACATCGTGCATCGACATTGCATAGTGTGTACCCCACGGTAGTAGATCTAAGCTACATCGATCTGAGTTATGTTATTAACGTAACTCAAATTGTGTAGCTTAGATCGACTTTCCCTATAGTGTAGACAAGGCCTAAGAAGTGCTAGGCACAGAACACTCACGCAAACATATTCCAGAAGGGTGGTACCAAAACAACCCATACCAAACACACAACCCAAAGGTAACGAGAACACACTGATCTCTCCTAAAGATAAGGTCAGGGTAACAGTGTGATGGATAGAGATGTTTTGATCGAACCAACATGTATGAGGTAATGGGCAATAGTTAACAAACCACATCAGGAGGCAGTAACTACGTCAGAGGGCAATACGTAACTTGTTTGTATCAGGGTATAAAATTAAGTCTCAGAAGGTGTGTTTCCGGCTGGCCTAGGGGAAAGTCCTACCATTATCGGCGCTACTCCATTGCAACGGGCATACATGTGTTAGTGTTCCTGTAACCACTGAGGCAGGGCATTAGGACCGTGTTTATAGAATCTCAGGGTTGGAAGACTCAGGAGGTCATCTAGTCCAACCCCATTTATTGTTGACAATAAACCTGACCAAGTGCCTTTGCTACGAGCCACGCCTGTGGTTATTGGGTAGTTTGATCGGTGCTTGCTATATGGACTATCTGGCCAGCATCAGTACAGCACGCAGAGGGAACACACACGCAGCCAACCTCTATCATCATCAGCCATTCAAGACTAGCCAAGAAGGCATCATGATATGGCACAAATGAATGGCACTTCTTCCATTTGAGATGCCAGATTCATTCTTCTTGGAGTTGGTAGTGTACTTTCAATGAATATTCAGGACTCAGCCTGAAACAACCTTCATTCCTATAAAGGTTTTGCCATTGCTCTTTCCCCACCCCCACTCTCTCTCACTCCTGCTGTAATCTCCAAAGTGGCAGTGGTGGCAACGTGAGCGACCCTGCTTCCACAGCCACTTTACTCAAAAAATTATGCCCCAAACACACACTATGCTGGGGATGTCACATCCTCCAGGAAATGCCAAAGAGCTATTTTATGGTAGGATTCGGGTCAGAGCTCATTTACCCATGACAATATAACACAAGCGTCACTAACCCGAGCAATTATCTAGTTAAAATAGAGAGAGAAGAAGGATAATCTCATGGTTAAGGCATAAGACTGGGATCCACAAAATTTGGGTTCAATTCCCAGCTCTGCCATGGACTTCCTGTTGGAATCTGGCAAGTCACTGACTCCCTCTAAACACTTTGGGGCAGGGGCTGTCTCTCACTACTTGTATGTATATCACCTAGTGCAGTGGGACCCCTAATCTCAGCTCTAGGTGCTGTTAGAACGCAAATATAAATACAATAGCTGGGACTTATCCTTCCCACAAAGAGGAGGAAATTTTCCTCTGATCTTTTCCAATTACAAATTTGTAAAAGCACCTTTTTAGACCAAAATCTTCTGGACTAATAGAACATAGTGATCTGCCTGCCTTACCACCACCTCCTATTCTACCCAAAAAGTATACGTTGTACGGTTTCCTACATCTTCCCCATGCAAGAGTCTGATTAGAGCCTTCAGCTTCTGCAGTCCTGCTCCCATTGCTGCTCTCTAGCCACCTGTGTGAGATTTGAGCTCTCTGGAGCTCAGGGGAGAGCCTGGGAATCTGATAACCAGGTTTTCATCCAATCTCTTCCTAATTAGCCATTACACAAAAGTAAACAATTACTTCAAGGTAGCTTTAAGTCCGCCAACACCTGCTGCCATCATTCAACAAGCTTCTCATATACCCACATAGGCTCAATGTGTCACAGGTGAAGTAATATGATCAGTATGGATTAGAACAAAATGCCATTTTGAAAAAGAGAAGGACACCTTGAATACTGGAAGTGAAATATTTTAAAACAAGACAGAACAAAAGTATAAAGCAGCACGCAGCAGCTTTTCCTTACCACACAAAGGACTACTTTTAGGTTTACCCCAAAAGGAAGCTCCACCAGTTGAGTGTCCTTTGCTGAATTCTCATAGGAGGTTTCATATTTGGGAGGCATAGGATCAATGTATGCTTGCATCTACTCAGAGTGATTAAGAACATCTGCAAGTATGAGAAAGAATACCACGACACACATGCACATACAGAGTAAAAGCCAAAACACACAATGGTGCCAACCTTATGATTTTACTATGAGTCTCGCCATATTTGATTTTTTCATAAATTCCTGGTTCCTGGAGGCAGCCGTTTACATGAGAATCTCAGCTTTCATTTAACAAATTATTTTCTAGACCTCCTAATTGTAAAGAAAAGCCTGAAAACATGAACTCAGTGCACTCTGAAGGCTCAACAACCAGAAGGCAGAGAAGACATCCACACAATTTATTATTTTTTAAATCTCATGATTGTGGGGGTGCGGACTCATTATTTTTGAATACTTGGGAGTTGACCATGCTGAATGTAGTAATGGCTGGGACAAGCCAGCACATGTGTGAGCAAGAGGTCGAAGAAGTTTGGAAATCTGAACAAACAACACATAGGGGGCAGATTTCCTGCCCTTGTTCAAAACTGCCTTCTCTTACACCAAACCTCCAAACACTGGATCTTGGTAACTTTTCTCAGGAGGGCTTGACAGGACTCTCACCAGCCCTGCTTTTGGCTCAGGTCAGAAGAATCCCTGCGGAAATAAACCAAAAGGCTTCAGCTCTCTTCTCTCCACTGCCAGGTGCTGAGGACGCACCCCCTGGCAGACCTCCCAGTTCCTGCAGGCCTAGGACTTGACAGAAATGAACTCTGGCTGAAATGAACTCTTACATGCTAAGGAAGTAAACCACAAGGCCATGAAGCTGAGCCACACTTTTATATTTAGGTGTTACCTTAGACCTCATCAACATACGGATCTTGTACCGGTCTCACAGCCGGGAGAGGGTCTTTTTTAACATTGAAATAATTATATTGGTACAATCCCCATGTGGACACAACTGTATTAGTTAAAAAGGTGCCTTATAGTATAGCTTATTCTCTTCCAGTATGGGACTAAGCTATACTGGTATAAGCAACTTTATGGCAGAAGAACTGTATCACAAGAGGGGTTGTACTGCTTTAACTGTACCACTATTGTTCATGGTCCAGCTTTTGTGTAGACAAAAGCTGAGACTATGTTAAAGATGGGGTGGGAGAGGCCCTGCAAAGACGGGATGTTTAGGGGTTTAGAAATCAAAGCGTGATTGGGTCACTACCCTTTAATGCTTTGGGAGAAATTCTTCACGCCGATAATTTATGCTGCTCTTTGCTTGTTCACGATCACCCCTTCCGCAACTGCTGTAGAGTCTTTCATGCATCAATGAAGTAGTCACAAAAATCAACTATTCTGAATAATAAAAGTTAGAGAGACTAAAAATCCATTACGGCAGCTAAAATCAGCTTTACAAGAGGAGCTCAGCCATCAGCTCCCACAAAGTATGTTAACATACATACAAAATCACTACCCTTGCCCACAATCAACAATCCTGAAGGGTACACATGGCACACAAGCATTTGCACTCATTTCACTGCTACAGGCATTTGTGGTGTCATAATGCCTCCATCACCCCAAGATGGGGGAAACCCATTCTGAACCTTAACTTGGATCTTGGCAGATAGGTAGAAGACAACATTATTTTGCTATGTTGATATTTCTCCTTACATTCATACTGAATATATTTTGTTCATGATCTGGGATCGCAAGTGGAATTTTTAGAAAGCTTTTGCATTCAGCCTTCGCTTCCTTTTAAGCAGCTTTTGGAGACTGTAAATTCTGTGTTCAAGGCAGATGTACAATCCTTCTAATTTAGGCCTATTAAGCAAAGCCCAGCTGTTCAATCGCTGGCAGCCAACTTTTGTCCCATGTTCTTTTCAAATCGTGACTTGAAAAGTGTAACTTAAATGCATTTTTAATTTTTTAAAAGTTAATAAATACAGAATTCTTGAGATGAATATTGAAGCACAGATGTCAGAGACAGAAGATACAATACACCAAATAGTCTTCTACTGGGGACCGGGTATGTAACTGTTCCCTCTCTTCCCACCTCCCAATCCCAGCTCCTATCTAGCTTTGAATTCTCAAGGCAAAAAGAATTAACTAACCTAGAGTGAAGTTTGAAAGAATCTACCACTTACTTCAGTTAAATATCAGAAAGCCTTGGACGCCCAGGTGAACAGGCCGAATACTTTACCACAAACGCCTAAAAGATCTGAAAAGCGTGCAAATGCATGGTTACCGTCACCCAAACAGCCTTAACTTTGCCCCCCATAGCGCCACCGCGGGGGTAAGCAGAAACTCAGACTAGCTTATATAAATCAAAACAGGCTTAATTGTCAAATCGATGCTTTACACTGGAGCGTGACAAGATGCAAATTGGATTCTGGGAGATCCAACTTTTCCGCTTCAAATCTAGCCTTCTGCAAGCATATGGGGGATGGGGAGGAAGAGGGATGAAGTGGATCCTTTACATTCTTCAGTTGATTTGTTTCACCACAGAGATGCATTTTACCTACTCAAGTTAAACTCAATTCAGATGCCACCTATCATAGGAATTGCCTTACCAGATCGGACCTTTCATCTCTCAGTACAGTATCTCTTCTCCAGCGGTGGCCAGAACCAGATGTTCCACAGGAAGACAAAGACTTTCCTGTACCTAACTACGGAATGCAGTATGTGACGGTGAATTAATTCCAGATCTCTGTATGACTGGTTTTTCAGGACCCTTTATCTTTCCCTTCATAGATACAAATATTAATGTCCATAACCTTATCCAGTCCTTTTTCAGCTCTAGCCATCACTGGACATGCAGCTAGACAGCTGCATTCTCCACCAGGACGGTCTCTGTACAAAGCACGTCAAGAACCTAGCCTGACATTTCACAGCTGCATGGACAGAATTTGAACCCTCAAAATTCCCGGCTTTAGCCACTAGGCGGCACACTGACTCCTTGTTACATTTTCACCAATGGATAAATACGTAATAGCAAGATTTTGCTGTAATAAAATTCTAAAGAGCCACCATCATATAGAAAAATCCACCATAAGCAACACAGGACTTTTTGAGAGTCTGATTACCTGGTCAGGTTTGATGTATCTGAACAAATTTCCTAAGGCCATGCCTACACTGGGGATTTGCCCAGTTACAGCCATCGGTGCAGCTGCACCAGGGTAACCCTCAATAAACCATAATTCTCCCAATTAGACTTACCCCTGCTTGAAACTGGTGCAAATCGTGCCTTATAGCAGCTTTGCCTGCCTACATTAGGCATTTGCACTGATGTAGCTACTCCAGCGTCTAGCCTCCAATACCTGAAATCACCAGCATAATCAAGGTCTGAATTCAGAGGACACTTCATTTTATTCTCCACACCAAATCCTACAGAGACTTCCATGAATTCTCTCACACACCCAAACATTTAATCATACCCCTGGGAATTGTACATCAAAGTTAGCATGGAAAACCAACGGTATCAAATAGCACCATCCTAATCAAAACACATCTGCTCTTGTTATACATTCGGAGCCCCAACTGCTTACTTTACTGACCAATAGATTTTTGCTATGTTCCCCTCCCCAGCAACCCCCCTCAGCAACAGACGACATGGCTACCGATGAGCCAGTTAGATCCTACTCCGACTTGTGCAGCAGCATGATCTCATTTTAACACTTATTAAACCCACCTACAACTCCTGCATTTTGCTAACGCAGACAACCGTGTGTTCCTAACGCTGTCATCCTTGTCTTCTTTCTTCCTCTCCTCTGCCCCTACTGAATTCTACAATCAGCTTTCACATCTTGTCCCTATTTAGACTGCAAGCTCTTTTGGACAGGAAGTATTTTATATCTGTCCATTCTTCATGACAATGGAGGCCTGACCTAGACTGGTACCTCTGGGGACTTCTGTAATGCAAATGATACAGGGCAAGTTCCACTTGTAGGATCTTTACTTCTGATGAGGGTGTACAAAGTAAAAGAACCCAGCTTAACTTTCAGATCCCAGGATGAGAGTTTGTAGTCATGGCAGTGAGAAAAGATAGCATTTTTTATTTGTAAATGAGAAATAAAATTAGGTCTGGAGTCACTAAATGCCTAGGACTGAGCTTTATTCAGCTCTTTTTGTCATCAGTTTTAGGATTTTTAACCAGGGCTTGAAAATTTCCCTGCCACCCACTAGCCTGAGAACTAAGGTCTTGATTATATGGAAAGCCAGGGTATGAATCCACAGTGTAACAGTATGCCATGTAGACTCTGGATATAGAGTACATCAAGCTGCACTGTGGAACTCTTTTAGTGTGCAGTAGCAGGGTCCACACGGCCAGTTCAATGCCTGGCAGGTGCATGCTGCAGATTCACACCCTGGCTTGCCACACACTAACTCACCATGCAGACAAGCCCTAAGCCCCAGTCCAGGTGAAATATAGCTGGGCTGGCCATACCCCTGAAGATACAGCGTATTGTTTGAGGGTGGTGAAATAAAAACTTAGCCTTTTCAGACAAGAGAAGTTTGGTTTAGTTTTTAGTTGTTTATAGATATAATCATGCTGATTCCCACTCATCTTGCTGGGGTCTGCTTTGTTTCTCAACAGCAGCAGGAAGAGGTGTGGGGGAGGGAGACAAGTTGTTTAAACAACAACAGCTGTTACAATACTGCATCAATACAGGTCTAATGGAGCATTAGCATCCTGTCCTTGTCAGAGCAGTCACTGCTTAAATAAGAGCTTTGCCTTTTGAAGAGGACTGTATAACCTAAAATGCAAACAGTCAGCTACATTTTTTTCTAATCAGAAGTCAATTATCCTGCCAAGTGATGGCAAAACAATTCCACAAAATAAACACATTTCATAATCAGAACACTTCAGTGCCTTCTACAGTCACATTGTGGTGAAAGATACTCATTTACATACAAGCAAGCTCAAGCTTCATACAACCATTCCCAGGGTCTTTTCCCTCTGAGGTTTATGCAAGTCCAGAGCTGACAACATACAAAAAGATGCACCTCCATCATCGGAGGGTTTTAAGAAAAGATTAGGCAGACACCTGTCAGGGATGGTCTAGATAATACTTAATCCCACCTCAGTGCAGGGAACTGGACTAGATGACCTACCAAGATTCCTTTCAGTCCTACATTCCTATGATTACATCTTATCATTATCTACATTCATCCAAACTGAAATCTCATCTGCCATTGCACTACCCAATTTCTCCCACTGAACTAGAATCCATCTATAAAGATTTGACTCACTGCCCTCTATACATTTTACTAATTGAGCCAAATTAGTGTCACAGGCAAATGTTACCCACTTGTTCTCTGCTCCCAAATCCTTCATATTTAAACACTGGCCCCAATGCAGACCTTTCTGAGAGCCCCATCTTTGCTTTTCTAACCACTTTGAGATATTTATGTCACAGTTTCCTACCATAACCCATTTTTAATCCACACTAGGACATTGCCCCTTGGCATATTTTCCATAACAGTCTCCAATAATGTTCACTCACTTAACATCTTTTCATCCTGGAGGATCCCAAAGTCCATATACACACATGCACAAGTCACTCCTGCCACCTCTGGGGCAGAAGACCATAGCTGTTTTTCAGTGCACCCTCTTCCTACCTCCCATGCTGTTCTGGGAAACTGAAGACTACCATACCCAGGAGAAACTTAGGGAAGCCAAAAGCAATTACTCAAATGGGAATTTGGTCCAGGCTAACAACTCTATTCTTGTGACAAGTAAGTTCACAGAGTCTTTTAATGAGCACAAGTGGTCAAGACCCCAACTTTGCAAATCATCCATAAGACTCCTCCAGCAGTACAGTGTCCTCTAATCTCATGCTGGGGTTTAAGCTCAACACGGACTCTCTGACTGGGAGAGAAACACCTACCGAACCACCCACGCCACTGCTGCAGAAACTAGTGTTCTCACATCAAAGTATCAAGCAAGCAAGATCCAACCAAGATTATATAACGAAGGCCACAGCCCAGAGTGGAAGGTAGAGGGGACCTTATCAAAATCTTTCTGGAACTCCCGAAGTGTTATGCCCACTACGTCACCTTCACTATTTTATTAACATTTCCCTTGAGAAGTTGTGCTGGTTCGACCGTATCAGATTACTCTTATCTAAGTGTTGTACTAATCTACCCTTCGACTTCGTTTCTCCTCTGAACTGAAGGTGAAGCTAACAAGTCTAAGGGATTCCGGATATTCCTCTGCTCCTTTTGGGAGATATGCACCACACACCAACAGCCTTCAAGAACAACTGCTGGATGCAAGGATACATTGCACATCCTAGTCAGTATCACGGTTACCTCACACACAGTGTCTTCATTTACCCATGGGTCAATACCATCCAGTCCTGGTGATTTGATACGAGCGTTTGAGGTTGATTCACTGCTTCCTTTGAATGACTTCAAATGGGGGGTGGGGTTTGCTAAAAAGCAGACAAGTTCATGGCTGTTTAAAAGATGTACTATTAGGCATATTTTGGAGAAACTGGCCCCATAAGAGGCAGCAAATTCCAGGTTTCACTGCCAAGATGATAGTGCAGGAACCATGAACTGAAATGACGAGATGAATGCTTAGAAGGCAACTATTTGTTTCAAACCCTGGGTACAGTAC
Organism: Mauremys reevesii; assembly: GCF_016161935.1. Lineage (NCBI taxonomy): Eukaryota > Metazoa > Chordata > Testudines > Geoemydidae > Mauremys > Mauremys reevesii. The sequence goes on from NW_024100858.1 coordinate 39,672, forward strand.
TTCTAATGGCAGGCACTCCGACAGGGAAATTGGGAAATGTGCAGCACACAAGGCTTAATATTCTATGCAGCAACTCTTTTTCTCTCCCTTCTTATTATTAGTGAAACTATGTGCATATGCTTGGTGGGGGGGTTGTTCCTTTTTGTGTGTGTGGGGGGGGTCCTTTTTAGGGATCTTACAAAGCAATTTCTGTGATTTAAGAAACAGCTCACAGTTCACCTTTAAGGGGTGGCCAAGCAGTCTAAGGCGCTGCATTAAGATCACAGACTCCCCTGGAAGCATGTACTCATATTCCATCCCAATCTACCTCTCTGTGTATTCAGATACCACAATGATGGGCCTGTATAATAACCCAGAGAGTGATCTCATTAGAAGTTCTTTTGATATAGGTATTTCCTCATCCTGCTGCACAGTAAACACTGATGAACAATGTCCAACACTTCCTCACAACTTCATTCTCTTTAATTGATCCATCTCTTGCACACCCATCCGTCGGTGGCCTAAATTCATATATCTGTAACCTTCTTGCTTCGAATTAGGTTGTTCTGCTCTGAAAAGTGACTCTAAACATGATATCCTGAGGTTCTGTGCTCATTTGCCAGCCCTGCAAACCCAGCTTGGATTCCAAAAGCCAAACTAGGTCCCATTTCACATATCTCCAGCAATAATAAATCAAATTAAACTCTCAGTGAAATCTGTCCGTACACACTGAGTTATGCAATTGTCGGACTGAAACATACCAAGTTCTACTGATGATGTCTAAGGAGAGATGGAATCCAGCTGTATTGACTTATTATAGTCACTAAAGTCAGCAGCTATGGTGTCAAACAGTCCCCAGAAATAGATCTGTTGATTAAGAATGTTCTATGATGGCACTTGATGGGAGTTACCATTTGTCCAAATCTGCGTCATTTGTTCTTCAGATAATCTCTTCACCTCTTTCTGTTTTATTATTAATCATGCTTATTATGGTATTGCCTAGGGGCCAACTGAGAATATTACCCCACTGTGCTAGGCACGGTACATAGAATAAGAGATAGACCCTGCCCCAGAAAGCTTACAATCTAAATAGAATCATAGCATATCAGGGTTAGAAGGGATCTCAGGTCATTTACTCCAACCCCTGCTCAAAGCAGGACCAAGTCCCAACTAAATCATCCCAGCCAGGGCTTTGTCAAGCCTGACCTTAAAACCTCCAAGGAAGGAGATTCCACCACCTCCCTAGGTAACCCATTCCAGTAATTCACCACCCTCCTAGTGAAAAAGTTTTTCCTAATATCCAACCTAAACCTCCCCACTGCAACTTGAGACCATTACTCCTTGTTCTGTCATCTGGTACCACTTAGAACAGTCTAACTCCATCCTCTTTGGAACCCCCTTTCAGGTAGTTGGAAGCAGCTATCAAATCCCCTCATTCTTCTTTTCTGCAGACTAAACAATCCCAGTTCCCTCAGCCTCTCCTCATAAGTCATGTGCTCCAGACCCCTAATCATTTTTGTTGCCCTCCGCTGGACTCTTTCCAATTTCTCCACATCCTTCTTGTAGTGTGGGGCCCAAACTGGACACAGTACTCCAGATGAGGCCTCACCAATGTCGAATCTAGGGAATGATCACGCGTCTCCATCTGTTGGCAATGCCCCTACTTATACAACCCAAAATGCCATTAGCCTTCTTGGCAACAAGGGCACACTCTTGACTCATATCCAGCTTCATCCACTGTAACCCCTAGGTCCTTTTCTGCAGAACTGCTGCCTAGCCATTCGGTCCCTAGTCTGTAACACTGAATGGGATTCTTCTGTCCTAAGTGCAGGACACTGCACTTGTCCATGTTGAACCTCATCAGGTTTCTTTTGGCCCAATCCTCTAATTTGTCTAGGTCCTCTGTATCCTTTCCCTACGGAAGGGTTAAAATCCATGTGCATTTTATATAACAACCTGGTATATGGATTGTGCCAGCTCTTTCTCAGACCCAAAGTCCAGAGTTTGGTCAAGAGACCAGAGGCCTAGCAAATAGTGATCAGCTAAGAGAAAGCTGGGGTAAACAGATAATCTTGTTTTGCTAAAATAGGCCTGGTCAGCAAATTGCCAGGTATTGGAGCGAAAACTAAATAATTGTGTCTTATTCAGAGTTGCAAATTGAACAAAGAATCCCTGTTCCTATTGTGTCAGTCTCTTCTGTAAGGAGACATTCTTCCCACAGATCCAACCTTGAGTTTATGAAAAGTTGGCAAATGTCAGTATAAGAGATGGCATCCTTCCACCTCCCTTCCGAGGGACCAATGCCTGCCTTAAGACATAAAAGGGACAATCTTTATTGCCATATACTTTCACTGTTTCTTTGCTTTAACCCCTAGGAATGTACCTGTTGGACAATCAAAGGAGTTGCTCCATTCCTATGGACCCTAAATCAGAATTCAACATATATATTTTATACTAACAACATTTTATCAAAGTATTAATTAAATGTTAACTTGCTAACTTGAGACAATGGGCGGAGACATTATGTAACCTGTTAACCAACCATTGGCTAATGTGCTATCTTGTCTTGCTGCAAAACCTATCCCGGGGTGTGGAACTGCCTACCCCGTCACTTTCCCACCCATGGAAAATCTATATATTCTATTGTAATCAACTGATTGGCAGTGTCTCTGAGCCTAATAAGCAAGGTGACACTCTACCAGTGCTGTGTGTAATAATCTCCTATGCTTGACCTCTATACGGTGTGGATTTATGTCCTTCACCTACCCTCCAGCGTATCTACTCCTCCTCCCACTTTAGTGTCATCTGCAAACTTGCTGAGTGCAGTCCACGCCATCCTCCAGATCATTAATGAAGATATTGAACAAAACTGGCCCCAGGATTGACCTTTGGGACACTCGGCTTGAAACCGGCTGCCAACTAAACATGAAGCCATTGATCACTACCCGTTGAGCCCGCCGATCTAGCCAGCTTTCTCTCCACCTTATAGTCCATTCATCCAGCCCATACTTCCTTAACTTGCTGGCAAGAATACTGTGGGAGACCGTATCAAAAGCTTTGCTAAAGTCAAGTTATAGCACATCCACCGCTTTCCCCTCATCCACAGACCCAGTTATCTCCTAATAGAAGGCAATTAGGTTAGTCAGGCATGACTTGCCCTTGGTGAATCCATGCTGACTGCTCCTGATTACTTTCTTCTCCTCTTAGACAATACAGACAAAGGTTAGGGGAAAGGGATAGAGCATACAAACAGGCACAGTTCAGCTTTACGTTTAAACAGGATTTTTACTTTTTAAAAAGGTTTTAGAAACCCTAAAAAAAACCTTGCCCATTTTAATATTCCATTTTTACACAGACCCTCGGTGTTTTTCACCCAGTGTGTTTAACTGACATGCAGACAGACTCCATTTGCAAAATTTACTTGGTTATTCAGATTTTTTAATGATCTCAATTCACTTTAAAATTCACCATCCCACATGACCTCAAGGGAGTCACCTGCAAGGAGTATTACAATAAAACAAAATGTGCAATGGCCACTGTGAACCAGTACACCTCACACACTCCTCTGCTGTGTTAGCACCTATATTTTACTAGAATATCCTCCCATATTCTACATGCCTAAACTAACTAGTCAGCTGTTTCAAATTCACTAGAACAGTTCTCCAGCTTGGCTGGCCCATGTAGGCCTTCCTGTGGTTATTATTAGGGCTGTCAATTAATTGCAGTTAACTCACATAATTAACTCAAAATTGCATTGTTAAACAATAGAATACCAACTGAAATGTACTAAATATTTTGGATATTTTTCTATATTTTCAAATATATTGATTTCAGTTACAACACAGAATACAAAGTGTACAATGCTCACTTATTTTTATTACAAATATTTGCACTGTAAAAACAATGAGAGTTTTTTAATTCACCTCATACAAGTACTGAAGCGCAATCTCTTTATCATGAAAGTGCAACTTATACATGTAGGATTTTTTTTGTTACATAACTGCACTCAAAACCAAAACAATGTAAAACTTCAGCACCTACAGGTCCACTCAGTCCTGCTTCTTGTTCAGCCAATCGCTCAGAGAAACAAGTTTGTTTACATTTACAGGAGATAATGCTGCCTGCTTCTTGTTTACGGCACCTGAAAGTGAGAACAGGCATTCGCATGGCACTTTTGTAGCCAGCATTGCAAGGTATTTACGTGTCAGATATGCTAAACATTCATATACCCCTTCATGCATTGGCCACCATTCCAGAGTACATGCCACCATGCTGATGATGCTTGTTAAAAAAATGTGGTGTTAAAATTTTTGACTGAACTCCTGGGGGGAGAATTGTATGTCTCCTGCTCTGTTCTATCTGCATTCTGCCATATATTTCATGTTGTAGCAGTCTCGGATGATGACCCAGCACAAGTTGTTCATTTTAAGAACATTTTCACTGCAGATCTGACAGAACGCAAAGAAGGTACCAATGTGAGATTTCTAAAGATAGCTACAGCACTCGACCCAAGCTTTAAGAATCTCAAGTGCCTTCCAAAATCTGAGAGGGATGAGGTGTGTAGCATGCTTTCAAAAGAGTTAAAAGAGCAACACTCTGATGGGGAAACTTCAGAACCCGAACTACCAAGAAAGAAAATCAACCTTCTGCTGGTGGCATCTGACTCAGATAATGAAAATGAATGTGCATCCATCCACACCACTTTGGATCGTTATCGAGAAGAACCCGCCATCAGCCTGGACACACATCCTCTGAAATAGTGGTTGAAGCATGAGGGGACATATGAATTTTTAGTGCATCTGGCACATAAATATCTTGCAAGGCTGGCTACAACAGTGCCATGCAAATGCCTGTTCTTACTTTCAGGTGACATTGTAAACAAAAAGCGGCCAGCATTATCTTCTGCAAATGTAAACAAACTTGTCTGTCTGAGTGATTGGCTGAACAAGAAGTAGGACTGAGTGGACTTGTAGGATCCAAAGTTTTACATTGTTTTATTTTTGAGTGCAGTTATTTTTTTGTATTAAAGAACAGGATAGTGGCACATTAGAGACCAACAAATTTATTTGAGCATAAGCTTTCATGGGCTAAGCCCACAAAAGCTTATGCTCAAATAAATTTGTTGGTCTCTAAGGTGCCACAAGTACTCCTGTTCTTTTTGCATATACAGACTAACACAGCTGCTACTCTGAAACTTGCCATTTTTTGGTACATAATTCTAAAATTGTACGTTCAACTTTCATGATAAAGAGATTGCACTAAAGTGCTTGTATTAGGTGAATTGAAAAATACTATTTATTTTGTTTTTACAGTGTGAATATTTGTAATCAAAATAATAATGTAAAGTTAGCACTGTACACATTGTATTCTGTGTTGTAATTGAAATCAATATATTTGAAAATGTAGAAAATAACCAAAAATATTTAAATAAATTCTATTTAATTATTGTTTAATAATGTGATTAATAATGATTAATTTTTAACTGCTTGAAAGCCCTAGTTATTAATTAAAATTTCTTGGCATTATTGTACCAGAAGCTTTAGAAACATTTTATCACCATATAAAGCATGGACTGACCATTAGAACATGCACATGAGATTTTAATGTGACCCAGTGAAAACTGTCATTTTGCCTTATGAAGCATTCCGATTTTTTCAGTTTAAAAAAGTCACCCCCTGTGGTCCTTGCGACTGGACAGACAATGCTGTCAAACCAATTGTTTTTTCCTGCCTCCTCTTAACACGCATGCTCCAATCTAAATGCACCTCATCACCCACCTACTTTTCCCATCCCAAGACCTAGTTCAAATCATCCTGGAGTCTCCAGAAATAGCTCCACCTCTCTCCCATTTTGACACACACACGGAAGCTGAGTTGGTGGATCTGAACCTATGCTACCCCAAAGCACAGAAAACCACATGCAGCTCAGTACCATGGGGTGGACCAGCAACCAGGCAGCAGAATGGCACCAGCTCACTGATAAAGGGATTTTGCACATTTGGTGGTAGGCAGTGGATGTGAGCAGGGCGAAGATGTTGGAGTGTTTGACAGACAAACCACTCCAAACTAAAACAGAAGAGGGGTTCTATACCAACAAAGTTCATTTTAGGGTAGGACTTTCCAAAGCAATTAGCGTTGGTCTAACCCTGCTCCCACTGAGGTCAACATCAGGCCAACACCGAGCACTTTGGAAAATCCCCGAAGATGTTTGTTACTACTATTTTATAGATGTACATGTTAATACGCACTGCATAGACAAATTATGCTTCAAGGAGACATTAAACCTCCTCTGAATTAACAGAAACCTCTCATAAGCAGAGCATTAAATAATTCCAGCCCATCCAGCAAGACAACTGTCTACAGAATTACTCTTCACAATCTGTCCCCACTCCAATCACAACCTGTCCTTACAGCAACGAGGTTGAGGGGGATTTACTTCTGTAGAATTATGATGTGTTTATGATAAGGACTACTCACTGGAAAATTAACTGAAATGGACGCCTTTCATGTTTATCAATAACAGAGCAAATGATTTTTATGTAAGCACTGCAGCTTTCTGGTACAGCCAAATAAGACTTTAGCCATCTAGCTCATTCTCCCCCGGACAGCTAATCTAAATGCAAATTATAAGAAAATGGCAAAACTAAGAGGATTTGGAATGGTACTGAAAATTTAAAACTGAGGACAAAGCACATGTACCTTAGAGAACAATCCTCCAACAGCTGACAGGTGGGAGAGGAGTCGATATCGTATTACTTTTTCACCCCAACAGATATATTTTAGAGAAGTAGGCTATAGCCTAGGATTTGCCAAACTGCATCATGTATGACATAAGGCAGTGCCTGTTCATATCACAAGTCCACGTTAAAAATATTTCTGAACAAACTATACAGAAAAGAAGCATGGTCTAGCTCAGTGGCTCTCATCCTTTCCACACTACCTTACCCCTTTCAGGAGTCCAATTTGTCTTCACGCCTCAAGTTTCAGCTCACTTTAAAACTACTTGCTTACAAAAATCAGACATAAAAATACAAAAGCATCACAGGACATTATTTCTGAAAAATTGCTGACTTTCTCATTTTTACCATATAATTATAAAATAATCAATTGAAATATAAATATTGTACTTACATTTCAGTGTATGGTATATAGAGAGCAGCATAAACAAGTCATTATCTATATGAAATTTTAGTTTGTACTGACTTCACTAGTGCTTTTTATGTAGAGATTATAAAACTAGGGAAATAACTAGATGAGTTGACATACCTCCTGGAAAACCTCTGTGTACGCCCAGGGATACATATACCCCTGGTTGAGAACCACTTGCCTATCTACATCAGGGTATCATAATGTCATTCATCACCATAGCATCTGAGTTCCTTCCACGTAAAACCACTATCAATAGCAGTGTCCCTTGTGGACTTCATGGAGTCTCTTTTTGGTGTTTTTTAATTTTTTAATTTTTTATTAATTTCAGTAGAGGCTAAGGGGGTATCAATGATATGAGTGCCATTCTTATGGTAGAAAGACTTAAAAAAAAAAAAAAGAGGACCCATTCAGGACCACCAAGCTGAGGTATGGAAATACTTGGATCCAATGTCGACAGAGTGAGGCAGCTACGACGGCCATACACTTTGTAAAGACCCTGGTGCCGTGGATAGGCCGAAGGGAAGGACGGTAAATTGGAAGTGCTGTTGGTTGACCACAAAGCGAAGGAAAAGCCTGTGCAGCGGGTAAATCGCTACGTGGAAGTACGTGTCCTTCATGTCAAGGGCAGCGTACCAGTCTCCAGGATCCAGTGACGGGATAAATGGTCCCCAGGGAAACCATGCGGAACTTCAACCTTACCATGAATTTGTTGAGTCCGCACAGGTCCAGGATGGGCCGTAGCCCCCCCTTTGCCCTGGGGATTAGGAAGTAATGGGAATAAAAAGCCCTGCCCCTCAGTTCCCTTGGAACCACCTCTATAGCTCTGATAGTTAGAAGCGTTTGCACATCCTGTATGAAGAGTTGCTCGTGAGAGGGGTCCCCGAAGGTGGATTGGGAGTGGGAACAAATTGAAGGTGGTATCCACTTTCCACCATACATAGGACCCATCAGTCTGACGTTAGGACGTTTCACGCAGGGAGGAAATAGGAGAGGCGGTTGGAGAAAGGTGGGGAAGGATCCAGGAAGGAGACTGGTGCTCCATCCTCAGGTGCACCTTCAAAAGTTTTGCTTGGACCCTGCCAAAGATTTGGGGGGGCCCTGGTTCTGGCCCGTCTGAGGACCAGACTCTCTCTTCCTACCACCCCGGCCTCATCTTCTAGAGAAGTCCTGTCTCGGCTGGGGATTGGGTAGGTGTGCTGTGGTTGGGGTCGTAAGGGCCTACGTTGCATCACCGGGGTATGCATGCCCAATGAACGCATGATGGCCTGATTATCCTTCAGACTCTGGAGTCAGTCTTGTCAGAAAACAAACCATGGCCATCACAGGGCAGGTCCTGGATAGTCTGTTGGAGTTTCGGTGGGAGACCGGAGACCTGCAGCCACGAGATGCGGCGCATAGCTACGCCCGAGGCTAGAGTCCTACCTGCCAAGTCTGCCCCATTTATTGAAGCCTGCAAAGATGTCTTGGCTACTTCCTTGCCCTCCTCTAGTACGGCCCCGAACTCCTCCCTGGACTCCTGAGGAATAAGCTCTTTGAACTTTCCCATCGAGGTCCAGCTATTATAATTGTAGCGACTCAAGAAGCTCTGCTGGTTAGCCACCCTGAGTTTTAAGCCACCAGTAGAATAAATCTTGTGCCCGAATAAATCCAGGCATCTAGCATCCTTGGATTTAGGAGCGGGAGCTTGTTGGCCGTGTCCTTTCCTCTCATTAATGGACTACAACAAGGGAGCACGATTGGGGGTGAATATACAAGTATTCATAGTCTTTGGAGGGAATCAAAGTACTTCCTCTCCACCCCCACAGCAGTGGGAGGAATAGAGGCCGGAGATTGCAAGATCGTATTGGCATTAGCCTAGACGGTCCGAAAAAATGGTAAGGCTATACGTGTCAGGGTATCGGTAGATAGAATGTCCACTACAGGATCCTTGACCTCCATCACTTCCTCCACCTGAAGGCTCATGTTTTGTGCCACCCTACGAAGCATCTCTTGGTGTGCACGGAGGTCTATAGGTGGGGGGCCAGAGGAGGACCTACCCGCTCCTGCCTCATCTGCGGAAGACGAGAAGGACACTCCAGGGACTAATGGGTCCTGGGGCAAGTCTTGCTGAGGAGGGTCCGGTTGCCCTAGATCCACCTAGGGGCATGGGCCTGAGCTGAGGGCAGGGCCGTCGCCTCCAAACCCCCCCAGGGGAGGGTGACTCACAGTGGCCTCCGGTACCTGGGGTTCTGAGTGGGCAGAGCGAGAAGCCCCCGAGGGGACACTTTGGGCCTGATGGTATGCCCAAGGGGTCCAAAAGGACCATTGTGGAGGTCCCTGACCAGGATCCTACCCCTCATCATGCCATTGGCTAGCACCATCCACATCCTAGTCCTGGACATGGTAGCCACTTTCTGCCTGGGATGACCTCGAGTTGGGACGGGATGGCCAAGGTGGAGCCGATCGCGCATGCTGGGTCGCCCTGTATTGCATTGTCGCCCCGCGCCAGGGAGATGGAGGTCGGTACCGTGATCTCGAGAGGTACTGCAACCTGTATTGGGACTGCGGTCATATCGGTGCCGGGAGGCAGATCTGGACCTCGAAGATCTATGGGCAGAACGGTGCCGGGATCGACTCCGAGTAGACCGGCGTCGGGATCAGTGCTGGGAGCTGGACCAGTACCGACCGTACCAGGAAGAAGATCTTTGCCGTTTGCACTCACAGCGCTGACATCGAGATGGTGATCGGTGCCAGGACTGCAAGCAGTGCTGTAGACGAGACCGGCATCTGGATCAGGACCGTGACCAGGATTGGGACCGTGATGGGTGCCATCCCGTCTCGCTCTGACGGAGAGCGCATCATGGAGGGCTTTCCTTTTGAGGAAACAGTCCCTATCGGTGGTACCGAAGCTTGCGACGATCTCGGCTCGGTGGGCGCAATCAGGTGACGTGCAGTAGAGAAAGTCTCCGGGGTGGAAGGCAGACCGAGCTCAACCACAGTACACACCGAGAAGCTTACATTCACCGGACTCAGTGGCGCTTGTGGTGCTGGAATCAACGGTGCTGGAGTTGGAGCCTTCGCAGGATGCTCCAGCACGGGACGCGGCTCTGAGGGAGGCACAGGCAATGCTGGCAACTGCAAAGGAGCAGCAGATGTTTGTGCTGCTTCTTGGGTCCCGGAGACAGTGAGCGGTGCCGCGCTGGGTAGAAGTGCCGGAGACATCCGGTGCCAGGATGTGAAGCTGTTACTTCCGGTGCCGGAGGCGCGCTTCGGACTGACGGGGTCGGCACCGGGTCTCAACACAGAGCTGATGACATCGGGCTAAGTGCCGCTTCCATAAAGAGCTGCCCGCTCCTCTTTAGTCCGAGGCTTGAATGCCTTACAAATGCAGCAGTTATCTGATTGATGGAATTCCCCCAGGCACTTCAAACAGGAGCACGGTTTGAAACCCAGGAATCTAGGCATGAGCCCAGGTACCGGGAGGGAGGAAAGGGGAGAAGTCCCTTACCCCCAATTACTATTTACACTAACAGTAATAACAACTATTAACTACAACTAGAAACTAATAACTACTCTATAAAAACTATCGACAACTATAAACGAGCGAGAAGCTAGTGAAGTGGAGATCAGCTAAGCCGCGCTCCACAGTTCCAACAACCGTCATGGGCGGTAAGAAGGAACTGAGGGGGCGCTGGGTCGGCCGGGGCGCATATCCAGCACCGTAAGGGCGCCACTCCAGGGGGCGCCTCAGCCGACATACCAAGTGTTGCTAGGGTAAAAATCTTCTGACGATCGTGCAAGCAGCACGTGCACACCTAATTGGAATCGATATGAGCAAGCACTCGAAGAAGAACCACCATTCCCAAGAACAGGGATATAAGAAGAAGGATGCAGCTAATTAACCGTATAGCTGTAAACACACTCATTACACGGGTGAAGTTCTTAATACTTTGTATAGTCTGAAAGAGCATATTCAGGAATATTCATAGAGCAGAACCTTGCTAATTAGTACTAATGAATGGGAGGCCCCTTTGCAAATGGCTGGATTTTGTGAATTAGCCAGCTAGTGAACCAGCAAAATTAGAAAAGCAAAGACAATGCATCAAAAAGTGCACTTGGCTCACTTGTTTTGACAACTGCAGATTAATTATTTAGAGACAGTACTTTACAAATACATTCTGAAGTATCGTAATAAATAAAGCTACTTGGTCATGCAAGAAACTCACTTGATCTGATTAGCAGATTGTTAAAAACCAAATCCTTCTTCATTCCATCAGAAACTTGTCATGCTAATTGGTATTTCTGAAAACTCAAGTCAACTCCTCACTTTTTACAATTGTTTGGACATGCTTGATGCTAAAGCCACTACTTGTGTGACTATCAGTTTATGCAGGCTTTTGATCTTTGATCCTAACTTGGGATTGTTAAGAGGTTCTGTCCTTGCCCACCTTTTATCATCTCTGGTATTTTAGTGGACTTGAATGACAAGGCTGTTTCCTACTACAGTAGAATCTCAGAGCATGTGAGTTACGAACACCAGAGTTATGAACCGGCCAGTCAACCGTATCCCTCATTTGGAACCAAAGTATGCGATCAGGCAGCAGCAGACCAAATAAAAGGGGGAAAAAGCAAATACAATATAGTACTGTGTTAAACATAAACTACTAAAAAAATAAATAAATAAAGGGAAAGCAGCATTTTTCTTCTGCATAGTAAAGTTTCAAAGCTGTACAAGTCGATGTTCAGTTGTAAACTTTTGAAAGAACCATAATGTTTTGTTCAGAGTTGCACACGTTTCACAGTTACAAACGACGGCCCTTCCTGAAGTGTTTGTAACTCTCAGGTTCTACTGTAGAACCTAAGGCCTCAATCACGCAATCTTTAGCTCTATAGGGGGCATTGGGGTCTGCCAATACTGTACAGAACACACTGCAGTATAGGGCCTCAAGAAACCACTACCTGCCCACACACAAAAAGCTACAGTTCAAGAATTGCTGCATAGAATCACGTGCCATCAGTTTTGAACAAGCAATTACTATATTAGCAATTCAAAGGAGGAGACCATTTCTCCTTGGATGGTGCAACTTCAAATCAGTAAAATTATTTTACTAAAAACCAACAGATTTTGTAAATCAAATGCATGAAAATGGACCACATGATATGGACTATAGGTAGGGCCCTTCGTTTTCAGTTATTTTATTTTTTCCAGGAATGTATCAGTGTTTATTACCACAACAAAAACACGTGAAAAGCAGTGCAAAAAACTATTAATTTTTTCTGGGTAAATATCAGGGTTTATTTTGGTGGAGGGAAAAATGGGGAAAAAAGTATTCGGTAGATTAATGCTTTGAATTCTGTTCATCAATGTGGTTTGCTGCAGAACTAAAACAGAACTCAAAACACATTGCCACCTCAGAGTTTAAGAAAATAATCTCTTTCTAATCCCCAAATAAAACTTTTCATTTTAATAAACTGCTTACAGACTTAGAACTATTACCCTATAAATATTTACATTTAATAATTGGCCACACCATTTGCAGCACATACATGGAACTTCATCCTTTTCTCCTGTTTGTTTTGAAACTTCCGAATACTTCTGTGTTCTGAAATGTATTATGAGACAGATTTTCGTTTTCTTCCCATTTTAGCGTGTCAAATTTTTAAAGCATTATCTGCTAACAGCTTGAAATGTGTACACGGTGGGCGTGAGATTCATCAGTCCATTCAGATGTACACGCACTTCAGAGCTTGCCTGCGTACCTGTTTGTTTACTGCGTGTATCTTCTAGACTAATACATAGCCTTACTTCAACAGGCAGCTTTCCATATACACACAGGCTAATGTATTATCACAATACATACATCTCATGCAATCTACTGTATTTTCCTAATAAAACAAGTTATTTTTATATATTTGAATGATCCAAAAGTAGGGGCTCCTCTTTCGGGGGGCATGGGCTCTGCACCTCACTGGCTGTGTGTCCTCGGGACTCCGGCAGGCAGCAGCGTGCCATTAAAAATTGGCTCGCGTGCCATCTTTGGCATGTGTGACATGGGTGGCTGACCCCTGAAGTAACCTAACAGGGGAGGGATAGCTCAGTGGTTTGAGCATTGGCCTGCTAAACCCAGGGTTGAGAGTTCAATCCTTGAGGGGGTCATTTAGGGATCTGGGGCAAAAATCACTACTTGGTCCTGCTAGTGAAGGCAGGGGGCTGGACTCAATGACTTTTCAAGGTCCCTTCCAGTTCGAGGAGATAGGTATGTCTCCAATTATTATTATTAACAACAACCTCCTGGTGGCTCCACTTTGACGCTTCAATTCTAAAAGATCAAATTTAACACACAGACCAACAATATTATAATAAACACACTTCCCATCATCATGAGACGTTACATACAACTACACACAGCCTTTCGAATTATCCCAGCTAAAAATAGGGGCTTGTTGCCTTTAAAGGCTCTGTGTTCATGTGAGTGAAAATGGCTAGTTCAGTTCTGTCTTCTCTGACTGCCCCTTGTGAGAGACTTCATGCTACAATGGATGTGTAGAAATGCAAACCGAATCTGCACTATGAGAAACCAGGCAAGCAAAAAGGAGCAGGAATGACTTGGTATCATTCTGTTTAAAGGGTTTACATTTAGTATTTTTATCCTCAAATGGATTTAAATACAAATAATAAAACATTTGTCCAGCGCCTGAGGCACCTGCACCATGACAAATACAACCACACAGATATAAACTGCAGGGTCCCAGCAACAGAAAGGAGAGGAGGGAAACTGTTTTCAGATTAAGACTATGGATACTGCACAGGGTGTGTTCAAATTCTGCAAGGCTCCAGGAAATCTGAAGCTGTACCAACCTAAGCTTCAACATATGCCCAAATGTGGTTATCAAAGGGTTAATTCTCTCTCCTTTTCCCTTACATGCTGTACATTTATCCACATAGTAGACACTAGTGAGAAAAGAATGGGGAAAGAACCCAGAGGATGACTCCTCTTTACCATTAAAAAAATACTTATACCACTTCTCTTTGGATTAAAAGACAACTTTCAGCCACACGTGCAGTCACGTGCTTAAGTATCAGTATCAGAGGGGTAGCCGTGTTAGTCTGGATCTGTAAAAGCAGCAGAGTGTCCTGTGGCACCTTATAGACTAACAGACGTCTTGGATGCATCCGACGAAGTGGGTATTCACCCACGAAAGCTCATGCTCCAATACGTCTGTTAGTCTATAAGGTGCCACAGGACTCTTTGCTGCTTTTAAAAGTGCTTAAGTCTGCATTCTTTTTCCTTCCATGTCACCTTAACCCTCATCAAGAAGAGGAGGAGTAGTTCTAATTTGGATTGGTGCTTGAAAACACACTCACAAGGCATCTTTCATACAAGGATCTCATAGCACTATACAAACATTTATTAAACCTCGTCACACTGCTATGAGACAGGCATTATTTGGACCAATTTGCAGCAGTGCCTGACAACTCCATACCCCTATTAAGTCAATGGGAGCTGCAGCTGCTCAGCACTTCGAAAAAGCAGACCAGGCTATACTCATTTTTCTGTGAGGAAACCGAGGCACAAAGGACATAAGTGACTTACTGAATCAGTGGTAAAGCTGAGAACCGAGTCCAGGAACCCCAACCTCCAGGCCCTGCTCTAACCAGGTTCCTATATTGTAAACAGTTGCCGCCAACTTTCAGGAGTCTCATGATAACTATTGTTTTCCTTAAAACAAACCACAGCTCCTGGAGTCAAGGAGATGTGTGATGATTAAGGCTACATTTATGTCGTGGAGGTCATGGAAGTCACAGAATCCCTGACTTCCAGAGACCTCTGTGACAGTCACTGCTTCAGCCACATGGGTTGAGGGACTCTGGAGCTGGCAGCCAGCGGGGCCCTGGCAGAGGTCTAGCGACAGGCGACAGCGGGCTGTCCCCCTGCAAGGTTCCAACAACAGGTGACAGACTCCTGAGAGGTTCCAGTGACAGGCGACAGCCTCGCCAGGAGGGGACGCCTCGGGCAAGCGGTTGGGGGTGTCCCGTTTTCTCTTTGGGAAGTATGGTCACTCTGAAGCTCCCAGCCACCGTGGGCAGAGAGGGGCCCCCCTGAAGCTTCTAGCTGCCGCAAGCAGAGGGAGAACCCCACAGCTCCCTGCCACCATGGTGGCAAGGGAAACCATCAAGCCGCAGCAGGTCACGGGCTTCTGTGCATTTTTATTTATTGCCCGTGACCTGTCTGTGACATTTATTAAAAATAACCATGACAAAATCTTAGCCTTGGTGATGATTTCAGCCTTCATTCTTAAAGAAAAAGTAAATTTCTTAGCCCTTGTGGCTGTGGAGAAAGCTTCAAAATGTGATGCCAGTGCACTCTAAAGGCTCAAAAAGGAGAAGGCAAATATAAAGAAAGCCAAATCTGTTATTTTTACATAATGTCATTATTTCAAAGCCAAATCGCATAATTTTTGGTGAGCCTGACTCATGATTTTTGAACATTTGGGGCTGGCAAAACTGAACCCCTCATTGTCATGTCCAGCCACTCACTAGGCATTGCTCCCTCCCCACTATCAGCTCTGTCCTTGACATGACAGAGTTCTAAGTGAATACATCTTAAAAGAGCTCGTTCAAGTGACAATGTATATTTTCAGGCTTGCCAGGAGTAGAAATTATTATTTTAAATGGCGGATCTGTTATGAGACAGCAACAAGGAACAAAGCCAAAGAAGCAAGTGGCAGGTGTTGACACTTGCATTGTCCAAAACAAGTGCACACTCCAGGAGCAAACACTTCTCTCCTAGCCATTAACGAATGTTTCTCTGCTGAGCGTGGGTGGCAGAGACAGGCAAGAGTATCTGGACAGCCAAAATCTCAGTGCTTACTATATGAAAACAGAAGATACCATTTTGCACAATCAGGGCCAGGCTGGAAATAAACAACACTATTGCTCCTGTGCAAGGAAGGGTAGTGAGTTATAGAATAAGAATCAAGAGATTTTTTTTCAGAACAGCTCAGCACCCAACAGCTTCCATTTAGATATTTAAACAGGCGTTAAGATCTCATAGGTCAATGGGAGCTTCAGCTGCCCAAAACTCTGAAAAAGCAGGCCCTGCTATTCTCGCTTCCCATTGACTCTGGAAGTCAGACCAGATCAACGCAGTGGTCCCTTCTTGCCTTAGAAACTATGAATAAAAGGAACCAAGCTCTTCTGAGAAACAGGCCCACAATAAACCTAGGGATAGAAAACAGGATGTGCCACATCAGAACAGAGAGCTGGCCCAGCAAATCTAATGGCTTCCCTAGCAGTAACTGATACTTCCCAGGAAGAAGAATTTCCCCACAACGCGCCCAGCCTACCACACAATGTCGGGGTGGAGGAGGATTCCTTCCTGACCTCTACAGTGATCAGTTTCCATCCTGCACAGCATGATTACTATTAAATATTTAAAGCACAGTAGCATGCTCTAGGAATTATTGTGGAGAAGTTCTCTGGCCTATGTTACACAGCCAGTCAGACTAGATGATCACAATGGTCCCATCTGGCTTTAGAGTGTGTGAAAGCATCTAGAGGGCAAGTGTGAACCTGGGTGCTGTAGAGAGTTCCTGCTCCAAAGGGTTTACAGATCTTATTGATTGCCCTTACCTCCATGGCCCTGATTACAAGAGTAGGTCATAAAGAGAAAAGGAGCTTTGAAGGAATTCCTTCCTTCCTATAGTTTGAGGAGTGCATCTGGGTCACTGACTCTGGTCATCTTTCAAAGGGCAGCTGTGTAGCTGAACTGCTTTTGGAGGTGAGAACAGGCCTAGGAGACATACTTGCCCATTAGCGCTACTACTAAGAACAAAGGATTGCAGATATTAGTTGTAATAGTTAATTTATCCTCTGTGTGCATATTCTGACAGCTCAGATTCACCACTGTATTTCTTTCTCTGGGGAGGCCAAGGATCCTCTGGGACATGGTATTAGTCCTTCCCCAACCCTCCCACATCTTTTTAAATCACTCACAACGGCCTCAATTCACAGCAAGGGGGGAAGATTAGGCTTTGCTTCCTCTGAAACCCACTAATGCTGATCTGCATGACTGCCAGGAGAGGCTCACCCAGGAGCGGTACAAGGTTCCCCCTGTTCCCAAACTCCCCAGAAGATGACTGCAATGCCTCTGCAGTGATGCCAGACCCAGCCTAACACAGATTCCCCAGTTGTCCTTTCCATGGTATTTTCACAGGTCTCAATCAGTGAGATCATGAGCAAAAGACCCACTGAGGCATCACTAGGAGCAGGATTGGGCTCTGAGACTGCTGTACTTCCTGCTGATAAAGGAAGCCAGAACCAAACATGATCATTCCTTACTGACAAATAAAAGCACTTAAACAACAAAGCAAAAATAACCTCACAACAATTCTTAAACTGCTGGAAAGTTTCCTCCACAAATGCTCTCCTTTGTGGCTCATGCTGGGATATTTTTAAAAGCACAGAACCAGATTTTTAAGGCATCACGTGAGAAAATACAAAGCATTTATTGAGAAATAATAGCTTAAACAATGACCACGATTTCCCCAGGGTCTGAATACCGCAGCTGACAATAAGCTGCATTTCTGCACAAAACCCCCTTCACGGCTTGGGGGATTTGCTTTGTTGGAGCTGGATTCAAGTTGGAGAGTTAAAACAAAAGGCTCTTCGGGTTTTCAATGCCATTTCCTCCAACCACGCACATGTGACCAGAGACTCAAGAATCAGAAAGAGGGGAAAGACCTATTATGCCATCCAGTTCCTCCCTCTTCTAGTACAGGATTGTCTCCCACAGCACCTGCCTATAGTGCTTTGCTCATTCTAGCAGGACACTATCAGAGATGGGTTCACAGCTGAAAATGTAACAGTAAATTTGTACCCAATATATACTGTAATTGCAAAAGAAGAAATTCAGCATCCTTTATGGATATTTTGTACCACATTTATCATTATATACAGCCCCTTTCCCAAAGCAGCCAGCATCAGCTGGAGCAGGGAAACAGTCCCCCAAACCCTAGATTCGGATAGCCAGTTGTGGCACCAGACCAGAGACATAGCTTTCCCTCCCCTCTCCCTCACATGGGGAGGAGCAGCGGCTGCAGGGAGGAGCCTTTGTGGCCTCCCAACATCACTCCAGTTGGAAGCTTGGGCTCTGGATACACCCCACTCCATACCTGATGCCTCGTCATTGGTGGTTGGTCCCACTTCATCCAACCCCTCCTCTAACACTGCAACCCTCCAGCTCTCACCCTCCCTGCCCATTATGCTTCCCATACTTTAGCTCTCTTCCTCGGTCCTCCTCTATTCACTTAACCCTGAGCATCCCCTTGCCAAACATCCCCGTCCCCTTTAAAAGCAAGTAACACACAAATATATAAACAATCATGGAAGACAGGCACAGACCTACCCTGCCCTGCGCCTGCCAAGCGCATTATGTGTAGGTCATGGAATCACAGTAATGTAGGACTGGAAGAGACCGCAGGAGGTCATAAAGTCCAGCCCCCTGCCCTGAGGCAGGACTAAGTAAACCTAGACCACCCCTGACAGGGCTGGTCCAGCCTGTTCTTAAACACCTCCAAAGATGGGGATTCCACAACCTCCCTTGGAAGCCCATTCCAGAGCTTAACTGCTTTTAGAGTTAGCAAGTGTTTCCTAATATCTAACCTAAATCTTCCTTGCTGCAGATTAAGCCTGTTACTTTGTATCCTACCTTCAGTGTACATGGAGAACAGTTGATCACAGTCCTCTCTACAA
Organism: Mauremys reevesii; assembly: GCF_016161935.1. Lineage (NCBI taxonomy): Eukaryota > Metazoa > Chordata > Testudines > Geoemydidae > Mauremys > Mauremys reevesii. The sequence goes on from NW_024100858.1 coordinate 58,533, forward strand.
CAGCCCTTAACATGCTTGGAGACATATCAGAACCTCCTTCAGTCTTCTTATTTTCAAGACTAAATATGTCTAGGGTTTTTTTAAACCTTTCCTCATAGGTTTAGAAAACCTGACCCTTTATTATTTGCTCTCCTCTGGACTCTCTCCAATTTACCCACAATTTTCCTAAAATGTGGTGCCCAAAATTGGACCCAATACTCCAGCTGAGGCCTCACCACTACCAAAAAGAGTGGGCCAATAACCTCCCGTGTCTTATATACGATACTCTTGTTAATACACCCCAGAAGAATATTAGCCTTTGTTGCAACTGCATCACATTGTTGACTCATTTTCAATTTGTAATCTACTATAATCCCCAGATCCTTTTCAGCAGTATAACCCCATAGCCAGTGTGTTAGCAGAGCATCCAATTGGAGGATTTTGGCACTAAAAACCCCTCTCTCCAGAATGCAGTTTAGGTCTTCTCTTCCTCAATTCTGAACATTAATTCATCCAGGAGCTTAAGTTACTTGTTCATATTTTGGTAGCATCTAGACCCCCAACCCCAGTTAGATTTAGGGCCCGGTTGTACTGAGCACAATGCAACCAGGAGGGATAGCTCAGTGGTTTGAGCATTGGCCTGCTAAACCCAGGGCTGTGAGTTCAATCCTTGAAGGGGCCACTTAGGGATCTGGGGCAAAAATTGGTCCTGGTAGTGAAGGCAGGGGGCTGGGGGTCCCTTCCAGTTCTAGGAGATTGGTATATCTCCTTTTATTACCTTAAATGCACAGTAAAAGATGACTACTGCCCCACGAAGTTTACAATTTTATTATGACAAGATGCAATGAGTGGGTTTTACTAGAGGAGGGGTAGGCAACCTATGGCATGTGTGCCGAAGGCAGCATGCAAGCTGATTTTCATTGGGACTCACACTGCCCAGGTCCTGGCCACCTGTCCAGGGGGGGTAGCTCTGCATTTTAATTTAATGTTAAATGAAGCTTCTTAAACATTTTAAAAACCTTATTTACTTTACATACAACAATAGATTAGTTATATATTATAGACTTATAGAAAGAGACCTTCTAAAAATGTTAAAATGTATTCTAGCACACAAAACCTTAGAGTGAATAAATGAAGACTCGGCACACCACTTCTGAAAGGCTGCCAACCCCTGTACCAGAGGCAGGACAAAGGAAGTGGTAACAAGAAAATGCATCTTCATTAACCTCACCTATGCACAGCTAGATGGTTTCAAATTTATTTGTAACTTATCAGGGGGGAAGAAAACCCCAAAATATCAGAAGTCCTGACCAGCCATCTATCTAGCTGTTACCAGATGACAGTTGCCTGGAGGCATCATCCAGGAAATTGATTTTGAATTAAGATTTGAAGGAACAGAGGTTAGGACGTGCAATTAAGACACTGGTCTAGGACTCCGGAAATTTAAGTTTAATTCCTGGCTCCACACAGACTTCCTGTGGGTCCCTGAGTAAGTCCCTCTGTATCTCAATTCCTCATCTGTAAAAAAGGGACAATACTACTTTCCTTTCTCTTTCCCTATGACTTTGTCTATTTTGAGTGTAAACTCTTTGAGGCAGGGCAAACTGTTACTACGTGCATCTACAGCATCCAGCAAAATGGAATCCTGAACTCATCTGACAACTCTAGATGCTACCAAAATACAAATAATAATCAGCTTGTTTTTAAAATGTTTGTGCATGCTTAGAGCACAGCCAGCCACGTATTCTGCATCTGTAATTTTGAAATTAAGGATGCCAGACATATTGGAGTACTACCCCCTACACAGACTATATAGAACTTATTTTTTTTGCAGCAATCCAAGATCACATTCTAATCAAGCAGAATTCACTGGGATAATTTCCAAGCCTCATAATCACAAGGTTTGTTACAATATCTGGAACTACATGGAGCCTAATCAAGCCTAAGACAAGCTGGTCAAACACAGCTGCCATACTGCTTGAAGTGCTACCAAAGTACTGAACACGCACCTGGGAGGGATCTTACTCTCATCAAAAAAGTTGGACACTCAATTCCGATCAGTAAAATCCTGAAGAGGCAAACAAATATTTCACAGCAATCCCAGCAGAGCAGAGGGAACACATGTCGCTCAAATCAACATTCCTCCTTGTGTCAGAGGGCTTGCTGCAAATCACAAGTGTACGTATTAGCAGCAGCTGCTCTGCGGACAGACAACACAATCCCCCTTTTAATGAAGGATCAGAGGCAGACTGTAGTCAGTGCTCTAACAACAATCAATGAACTGTGGTCAGAGGGGCTTTAATGGAGCTGGGAGGGCAAACAGTAAAACTTTTAAAGGCAGCTTTAACATGGCAACCAACAGCTTATAAATATGAACTATAGTCACAAGAATAGAGTACAAAATGCTCCCCTGCACTCAATCATGACACCACAACTGCTGTTTAAAGTGGAGTGCTATAGGAAGGAATCAGGTATCATTTGGCTAAACAACTAAGCCCCAGACAGATATGAAAGCTACCAGTAAATAGATCAGTTACATATCTTACCCTGTTCAAGGCCTCAGCAGGAAACACTCCCCTCCTCCCCCAAAGACACACTTACACATAGTCATGCACCTGTTCAACTGAAAATGGTTTGGAGGTCGATACTAAACCCGACTCCACTAGCTGTATGATGATTCATTTTGCAATTCACTGGGATGCAAATCGCAATCCACCTCGCTGCTGAAAAGTCTTTTCCTAGCAAACATTCCAAATCATCTTCTACAGCAAGAAATCCCTCCTACATGTACAGGATCAAGGATGTACCTTAGGCTTTAATAGTAAATCTAGGTTAGAGTAATCCTAAAGAGGAGAAATAAAATTGTGTAGATTTATTTTCCAAATCCTGCAGAATACTTAAACCAAGCAAAGAGAGTGAATACAGGGGTATTTTAAGCTATCGCGCACACAGACTACACACATGTGGCTTTGGAACATTTGCAAACAAAAATTGCAGCCATTAAATATGGAACAATGGCTATTTTATCCAACTCCTGGTTAACCAAGGACTGCCTCCTGACAGCGTACACCAGGCACTGTTTCTCCCATTCCTCCCCAACAGTATCCCGATATCTGTGAAACCTTTAGAAAAATACAGGCTTGCACTGTACTAACATTCAACACCATCAAATGATCTTTACCGTATGACTATGTTATATTTTTATCATATAATGAATATGCTAGCTTACATCCGCTCTCTGAGCTATCAGTCAGCTAAGAACTGATCAATCAGGGACATCTGTACACACGCACACAGTGCCTCCAAGAAGCTGAAAGCTACGATGAAGGCCCGAAAGCATGCATACAAATGCAGCAAGTGTAACAGATCTTGGAAGAAGACAAAAAATGCCTCAATGATGTATTGAAAAGCACAGAATCCTTTACGTAAGCTCCACTGCCTATACTAGGGGTGGCCAAGCCGCATGCGGCTCTTTACGGTTGAAGTGTGGCTCGCAAACTCTCCCCTCGTTCTCCACCTATCAGACTGGTGGGGTGGGAACACTCAGGGCTTCTGCCCTATGGCCGGGTGGTGGGGCTAGGAGCTTGCCTTCTGCTCAGTGGAGAGGTGGGTCTCAGGGCTTCAACCCCATGGGGCATGCCTGCCAGGGCTCAGGGCTTCAGCAGGAACAGGGCGGGCATGCCCCGGCTCTCAAACTTCTGAAGATTGTTGTATGCAGCTCAGAGGGTTGGTAAATTTGGGCACCCCTGGTCTATACAATACCAATACATGCAGTAGCTCAAATACAATTGGTCATGAAGTTGCATCACTTTTCCTCTTCTCAATTTTACTGCGGAGTCCCTCTGGAATGAGGCAACCCCTACCGAAAATTGCTGTATTTCAAAGGAAAAACTAGGAATGTAATATTCAAAAATAAACCTCCAAAAAGTTACAAGTTCTAGGCCCAGCCCTGTCACTGACTCACCTCTGACATCGTGGGAACGTCCCTTTGCCTCCCTGTGCCTCCGTCTCCCCATCTGTTCAATAGGGGCTGTACTTCCCAATCTCACAGAAGCATTCTGAAGATTAGAGTTTGCAAAGGGTGATTACGATGAGAGTACTTACTATCCCAGGGAGTTATCCCCTGCCAAAAATAACAAAAACCACCACCACGCAGTTCTAGATTCTTATCTTCCATTTTTGCCCAGTAGGTATATAGAGCTAGGAAACATAACAGAACCAACAGGTTCCAATGGGACATCTGTTTGCTCTATCAGCACATGCCCACAACTTGGGATAACCAGGCTGCTTCTTTTTTGGATAACAATTTTACAACAGGACTAAAAAGGATGATCTCGTGGTTAAAGCAACAGACGGTCTCAGGAGAGCTCGGTTTAATTTGTGGTTCTTCAACAGACTTCCTGCAAGATAAACTCCTCAGGCAAGTCATTCTGCTCTCCGTGTGCCTCAGTTCCCCATCTGTAAAACGGAAATAATGCCTCCCTTCTCTCACCCTTTGTCTGTCTTGCCTATTCAGATACAGACAATCCCTGTCCTAAAAAGACTTTAAAATGTGCATGTGTGCTGCATCTAGCAGTAAGGCTCTGGGTGCTACCCTCATACAAACAGGTGGGAAGAAGGAATCTCTGGTGCTTGTCTTATGTTAAAAGTCTGAAATAGTCAATTATGAAGACTGTAGCTACATTTCCAGTAAGAGTATTGTGTAAAAAAAAAAAAAAAAAGAATATCCCAATTTCTCTTTTCAAATTAATTCCAAGATTCCACATGATAAAGGTATTTGGGGTTTTCACCAAAAAAATATTGTATTTACAAACATTCCCCCATCCCCATCTTTCCACACAAGCTTTTACATCTAGTGCCCCTATAATATCGTGTTCCCAACTTCTTTCTTCCTCTCCTCACCAGAGGTTAAGGCATGGGTAGGCAACTCACACTGCCCGGGTCCTGGCCACTGGTCCGGGGGGGGGGGGGGGGGGGCTCTGCATTTTAATTTAATTTTATATTAAGGTTATTAAAAATTTTAAAAAACTTATTTACTTTACATACAACAATAGTTTATAGATATTATAGACTTATAGAAAGAGACCTTCTGAAAACATTAAAATGTATTACTGGCACGCAAAACCTTAAATTAAAGTGAATAAATGAAGACTCGGCACAGCACTTCTGAAAGGTTGCCGACCCCTGGGTTAAGGCAATGTCCTATTTTCACCTGCCTCCCAATTGGGATTAATCTGCCAATGTCATTACATGATACAATTATGGAATGACAGCACATTCCATTGACTATTTAAATTAATATCTGGAAAATATTTAATCTCTAGTACATACTAGAATTTATTGCCGGCTGGTGGACTACACCAGGGAAGTAAGTTTACCAGAGGGTGTTTGGTTTAGAAAATCCTGGGACACAGCTGGGCACAGTGCGTTGGGGTTTTTTGCACAAACTCTGGCTGCCTTATAATCAGGGATTTCTCCTTCACTGGAGACCATCTGTCACCAAATGAGGGCTGGCTATAGCCTTAGACAGAGGGCACACGGGAAAGATCTACCGATGTCGTTAGCTCAATCTCCAGACTGGTCGAGCTTCATGATCCTCTACTAGCGTTCCTGGGAGCGTTGCAGCCGGCAACATGAGCCTACGAATGCTCAAGGTCCAACCCCGTAGCTGATTCCGAGTTGCAGGATTGCTAAAGAAAATTAAGCAAAGGGGCTGTATCTACACCACACTTGTGTTTCTCAGCATGTTCCATTGTCTCTAGCTGAGGTGCAGCTCCACCCATGCAAGCAATGGTAGGAGCTCCAGCTACCATCATTTCACCACCCAGCCCAAAGCAGATCTAGACAACAAAGGGATCAGAGCAAAATCAAGTGCCATAGTCTAACATTTCCACTGCCACACTGGTGCTAGCAAAAAGTTGGGATATTTTGAGAAATAAATGCCTAGCACAGACAGGGCCAAAAGGAGAAAGTTGAAAAAGCAGACAGTGACGGATAAAGATGTCAGATTAGTCTTAACTACATCATAAATGGAGAGTGACTCATTACTCTAACCTATTTTTCATCGTTGTCTGGACACTGACCCACTCAATCAAACTTCTGAAGTGGTCCTTGAAAGCAGTGGCAGCCCTGACCATCCCCCAATCCCCCTCCTCCTTTTAGCCATAAATACCCTCAGAGGACAGCTCTTCAGGCACCATCCATGCATTTTTTTTAACAGCGTCTTCAATCCAGTTGTTTAAAACAAAAGCACCCTCAGAGGAGATAGATGCTGAGAGACAGTTATATCATAGCTATAAGCAAGATCTCCCAAAGTGATTGTTTTCAAGAGCGGACTCTCCACACTGAATGCAGTGTCAGCTCAACTGTCTCTTTAAAGTTTTCTGCCAGCACAGTCAAAAGAAATAAAAGCCACATGAATCATGGCACAGCGCCAAGTTAGTTAATATCAACACAAATATACAAAGAAATGGATTATCCCAAATTCTGCGTCAGTTCTCACAAGGGGACACTCAAGTTTAGGCCAAATTAAAATAAAAAAAAAATGTTTTAAAGTAAAACCAGTTCTCTTAACTGCAATTTTGGTTTTTCATAATAATGATCTGCTGTTCTCCCTAATTACTGTTGGGTATCCTGCCTGGTCTCAATGATCAGAGGCAGCTACCAAGGTTTCTGAATACTACCCACTCCCTCCCCCATGCATTGCTGGTTCTCTCACACACACACACACACACACACACACACGCTAACTGCCTGGTGGCACTGCCTACATGAGCACCAGGAAATATCACCAAAACCAAAAATTAACGTCTGGGTAACAGGTCAGTGAACTACACATACATGCAGGCCCCAAAGCGAAAAACGTGAACTCAAATCTCTCTCTTCCAAACACAACCCTGTTAAATATACTTGTGTTGGCAGATATAAAATATTAGCACAGGGTGGGGCTGCCCAGAGCGGTGAAATCCCTACTATGAAAAGCCAAAATGACAAGGAAAGAAACTAATTTTACTTTTTGCAGACACAGGGATCTTCTACTCTGGCCACTTACTGCTAGGAAGTATCAAGTGGGGAACAAACATCCTCCCAACGAAGGAAGGAAATGAGACAGACTAGGAGAGGTGTGAATAAAATAAAACCACACACCCAGGTGAAAGTCAACTGTAAGATTTAATTTTTCTTTTTCGCTGTTAAACAACAATAGAATACCATTCATTTTAAATATTTTTGGATGTTTACAACATTTTCAAATATATTAATTTCAATTACAACACAGAATACAAAGTGTACATTGCTCACTTTATATTTATTATTACAAGTATTTGCACTGTAAAAAACAAAAATATTATTTTTCAATTCACCTCATACAAGTACTGTAGCACAATCTCTTTACCATGAAAGTTAAACTTACAAATAACTGCATTCAAAAATAAAACAATGTAAAACTTTAGAGCCTTCAAGTCCACTCAGTCCTACTTGTTGGTCAGCCAATCGCTCAAACAAACAAGGTTGATTACAATTTGCAGGAGATAATGCTGCCTAATTCTTGTTTACAGTGTCACCTGAAAGTGAGAACAGGCGTTCACATGGGAGGGTTGCAATGCCAGCTACAAGATATTTATGTGCCAGATGCGCTAAAGATTAATATGTCCCTTCTTGCTTCAACCACCATTCCAGAGGACGTGTGTCCATGCTGATAAGAACATAAGAACATAAGAAAGGCCGTACCGGGTCAGACCAAAGGTCCATTTAGCCCAGTATCTGTCTACCGACAGTGGCCAATGCCAGGTGATGGGTTCTGCTTGATAACGATGCAAAGCAGAGCAGAGACTGATGCATGTTCAATTTCATCATCTGAGTCAGATGCCACCAGCAGAAGGTTGATTTTCTTTTTTGATTTTGGGTTCTGTAGTTTCCGCATTGGAGTGTTGCTCTTTTAAGACTTCTAAAAGCATGCTCCACACCTCCTCTCTCTCAGATTTTGGACAGCACTTCAGATTCTGAAACCTTGGGTCCAGTGCTGTAGCTATTTTTAGAAATCTCACATTGGTACCTTCTTTGCATTTTGTCAAATCTGCTGTGAAAGTGTTCTTAAAATGAACAACATGTGCTGGGTCATTATCCGAGACGGCTATAACATGAAATATATGAAGAATGTGGGTAAAACAGAGCAGGAGACATACAATTCTCCCCCCAAGGAGTAGAGTCACAAATTTAATTGATGCATTATTTTTATAACGAGCATCATCAGTATGAAAGCATGTCCTCTGGAATGGTGGCCGAAGCATGAAGGGGCATACGAATATTTAGCATATTTGGCATGTAAATACCTTGCAACGTCAGCTACAAAAGTGCCATGTGAATGCCTGTTCTCACTTTCAGGGGACATTGTAATAAGAAGCAGGCAGTAGTATCTCCCATCAGTGTAAACAAACTCGTTTGTCTTAGTGATTGGCAGAATAAGAAGTAGGACTGAGTGGACTTGTAGGCTCTAAAATTTAACACAGTTTTGTTTTTGAGTGCCGTTTTGTAACCAAAAAAACCCCCAGATTTGTAAATTACACTTTCAGGATAAAGTGATTGCAGTACAGTGCTTTATGAGGTGAACTGAAAAGTACTATTTCCTTTGTTTATAATTTTTACAGTGCATATATTTGTAATAAAAACTAATAATATAAAGTGAGCATTGTGCACTTTGTATTCTGTGTTGTAACTGAAATCAATTTTGAAAATGTAGAAAGACATCCAAAAATATTTAATAAATTTCAATTGGTATTCTATTGTTAAGTGTGATTAATCACAATTAATTTTTTTTAGTGAATCACGAGTTACCTGCGATTAACTGACAGCCCTAAAAAAAAAAAAAAAAAAGAAGATGTTTCACTGAATGTAACTGGGAGCAAAATATGTACCGAGATTTGTACTAACTACATAAAAGACCACCATCACCCAGGCTGTGGGGCCCCTTGACAAACTCTTAGAAAGATCACTCATCCCAACAGACTCAACAGAATGAGGAAGTGAAGTCTTTGTAGGAGCACTCTGAGCACCAACACTTCCAAGCTGCTTTGTGAATTTAAGTGGTGGAGGTTTTTCTGGAGTTTAGCCGAAAATCCAGCATATCTCAGTAGTAGATGGATCTCTTAAAGTACAGCTATTCACGTTGTAGGTGGTGAGTTTCTAGTTGAGAAAGAGGACCCTTGGTGAAGGAGTACTGTGATAGCTGGGATTACTCATGGACTAAACTGCACACCAACATCTACTTTGACTGGGGGATCTAGAGTCTCTGCAGCCAGTGGAGAGTCTTCAGAATGACTGGTGGTTGGTCCCCGCTGAATTTTCTGCCCCTTTTTCTTATCAAAGGGAATGAAGTAAAGGCACATTCCTGAAAGATCATCCAGGGTAACAAGAAGACAGCCACGTTCCACACTTGTGGATTCAAAAAGAATTATTTGGGGGAAGTTCTCTAGCCTAGGTTATACAGGAAATCAGACTAGATGATAACAGCAACCTCAGAATCTGCAAACCTAAACCAGTGAAACCTGAGTCTGTCCTATTAGGCCTGGCTGAGAATGTTAACTTGGGGAAGGAGCCATCTGAAACATGTTCGTGAACAGCAGTTCTCAAACTTTAGCAACCCAAGGACACCCATTTTGATTTCAATTTTTGTGGATCCCCTCCCCCCCCCCGCTCAGCCCCAGACCCCACTCTTCCTCTTCCCGCCCCCGTCCACCCCTGCCTCTCATCTTCCCTGCCTCTTTCTGCCCCTCCCCTGAGCGCACCTCCTCCCCCTCCCTCCTGCATGATGGGAAACAGCTGTTCTGCAGTGTGCGGGAGGTACTGGGAGGGAAGGGACGGAGATGATCAGCAGGGCCGCTGGCCCCCCCAGACACGATTCAGCTCCCTCCCCCGAGTGCGCCCCATCCCCGTTCCTACCCCTCTCTCCCAGCACCTCCTGCATGCATCCTCCAACACTACTCTAAAAGGTTTTCCGAGTTCCCATTCTGCTACTAGCGCTTGGCCAGTTAGTCTTCCCTTGAAGATGTTCAGCTCTGACTGTGCTCTCTTATGTCTCTAGACATGACCGAATCCTCTGTCTTCAGAGCTCCTGCTTTCATTCTGCACTGGTCGTTCAAGAAAACAGCCATGCTTTCTCTAGTGGTGTTCCAGTGGTCTCCAAGGAGAGGCTGTGTTTCTGATGATCTGCAGCCCCAGAAAGTTGATGCATGTGATGGGAGTAACGATGCGAGAGCCCCCACTCGGATACTCAGGTAATCTGATGAGTCCCGCGGTGCTGTGAACATTTCTGCCCCTTTTGTTTGTCTGAGAAGTTGTCCTGGAAAGCCTAAATGACGACTGGCTCCAGAAATAGCAAGCAGGCAGACTGGCTGGCAAAGACTGCGAAAGCCCAGTCGTCCTACTTGGAAAATTCCCCAGATGCTGACAAGAGGGGGAGGGATTACTAGGTCAGTGCTGCATGTGGGGCGAGGGAGCAGCAATAAGCAGCCCTCTAAAGTGCTCCTACAAGCAACAGCCAATGAGGAAGCACTTGGAGAGACTGTGGTTGCTAAATAAAAGCTCCAATTCCACTCAAAAAGCCTGGTGCAAAAAGACAAAAACCAGTAAGACAAATTTTGGAGAGAGAGAGGGGAGGGAAAAGAATACCCTAAGGCCTGTAAGAAGCAGTTTTCAGAGAGGGCAAAGGAAAACTGCTGCAGAAACAGTAGCGTGGGGTTCACACTAGCAGTGCAACTAGTGAGCTCACCGTGAGCATATCTGATACAGAAACGGACTAAGACAGCAGGAACAGAGACAAATGCAATTTTGTTATAATGTGCGGAGCATGTGTAACCTCCCTCCTGCACATCTCCAGCACATCACCCCAACAGTAGCCTGTGAGACCAGCCTGACTGTAACGCTGCGTCCTGCACAGTCACCAAGGAATGGGATTTCGGAAGGCTTTGCTTAACTCTTAGAAGATGGCCACTAAGCATGCTCGGAAATGGTTTTTCAGCTTAACTCTTTGATTTGTAAGTAATTTGCCAAGCCAAGCCAAGGTGTAACTTCTCAGTAAGGGCTGTTCACATACATAATATTTTTGAGTGAGGGCATGGGGAAAGGTATATTTTTTTAATCACTCAAAAATACAAGATGAGAATTTTCCCTCAAACTTTCTGAAAATTCCCCTCTGAAATGAGACCAGGCATGAAAAGTTTCAGCACCCAGAAGAGAATGTTCTGGAGAGTTATGCATCTATCAAAGTCCCAATTTAAATGTAACTATAACTTTTGCTAACAGAAGAGCTATAATACAATATATATCGTTAGCAAAGTAATAGCCCACATATGCTTTTCTTTTTTTTTTTTTTTGAATGCTTCAATTCTATTCTTTGTGAAGAATATTAGGAGCTGGGCTCTGGAAGGAAAGCCAAGCAAAGAATGGTAAGTAAACAAAACTTGCACTTCAAGATTGCAATGACTCATTGCAAACAACAATTAGAAAGCAAAATCTGAAAGTAAAAATAATACACCTTGATTTTTTTTTTTAATGTTAGTTGCAACTAGTGGGCAGAATCAGAACTCCACAGCTCACATTACTACCCAAATAATTTAGCTCTGAGTACTTGGAACACATGGAATAGATAAATAGCGAGCATGGAAAAGTGTACAGTGTATTTGAAATTAACTGAACTCCCAAACTTCCCACTCGCCTCCCCGATGTGTATAAAGAGATGTCTGAATTTGCCACCTAAATTAAGAAACGTATTCCACGCAGTTCTCAAAACAGATCTAGTCTGCAATTAAACTTGGGATGGAATGAAGACATTCCTTTCCATTTATGGGAAATAATGGAGATTACTAATTTCATAGCTCATAACAGAAGAGCTCAAGTCACAGTGAAACGGTCTCAGAATACAGTCTTGCAATAAAACAAGTGAACAAGCCTCAGAAGATCTGTACCAATACCAGATACTTGAGACATCTTATTGTCAAATAGCAGAACAGTCTTCAAAATGGGTATTTTCTCCTTTTTGTGCTAACTCCAGTTCAGATTAATGGGAACTATGCATGTCTAGCCACAGGAGTACAAACATCAGTTTTATACAGAAGCATGTGACTGCGGAACAGAATGACAGTGTCCTGCCCTTTGGTACCCTTCATAATTGTGTAGAATGACAAACCACTTTTATCCATTCTTTGTGAAAAGTCAGATGTACTGAGCTCCACAGTCGTGCTAAATTACCACTCTGTCACTGAAAGAAAACTGCCTTTAGAAGCACCACCACGTACCTAAATAGGCGCTCCTTCTTGCTCCCATTGAGAATAACAGCAGCGCTGGGACTGACTTAAATGGGAGGACTGGAGCATGTCAACTCTTTCCAGATAAAGCTAATTTTTCCACTGTCAATTCATGAACTATGAAAGCCAAGTTATAATTATTTACAGAGGAAGAGGATGGTCCCGTCCTGGGAGCTGCAAGTTCAAATTCCCTGCTCCACCACGGTCTTCCTATATCTCCAAGATAAAGGAAATGGGGCATATATCAGGGTATATAGCAGGGGTGGGCAATCTTTTTGGCCTGAGATATGGAAATTGTACGGTGGGCCATGAATTCTCATGAAATAAGGGGTTGGGGCACAGGAGGGGTGAGGGCTCCAGCTGAGGGTGTGGGCTCGAGGGTGGGGACAGAAATGAGGAGTTCAGGGTACAGGAGGGGGCTCTGGGATGGGGTAGGGGTGCAGGTGGGGTGGTGAGGGCTCTGGCTGGAGGTGCAGGCTTGGGGGTCCAGGATGGTGGGACCAAGGGGTTTGGAGGGCGGGAGGGGGATCAGGGCTGGGGCAAGCAGTTGGGGCACATGAGGGGGTCAGGGTGCAGGCTCCGGGCAGTGCTTCCTTCAAGCAGTTCCCAGAAGCAGCGGCATGTCCCCCCTCTGGCTCCTATGCGGAGGCATGGCCAGGCAGCTCTGTGCACTGCCCCATCTGCAGGTGCTGCACTTGCAGCTCCTATTGGCCCCATTTGCTGGCCAATGGGAGCTGCGGGGGTGGCGTTTGGGGCAGGGGCAGCGTGCGGAGCCCCCTGGCTGCCCCTACGCATAGGAGCCAGAGGGAGGATGTGCCGCTGCTTCCGGGAGCCACATAGAGCAAGCCCCCGACCACGCTCCCCGGCAGGAGCTCAAGGGCTGGATTAAAACATCTGAAGGGCCGGATGTGGCCCCCGGGCCATAGTTTGCCCACCCCAGTATATAGGTACCATACAGCAGTGGTCCCCAACCTTTTTGTGTGGCGGGCGCCGGACAACTAGCCGCCGAGGAGCGTGGGCGCCGGACAAGCAGCCGCCAAAATGCCGCCGAGAAGCGGCACCGCCAAAATGCCACCCAGAAATCAGCAGCATTTCGGCGGCGGTGCTTCTTGATGTTGCCGCTTCTCGGTGGCATTTCGGTGGCTGCTTGTTCGGCGGCCAGTAGGCGGGTGCACATAGATGCCCTGGCGGGCACCATGGCACCCACAGGCACCGCATTGGAGACCCCTGCCATAGAGGGATACGAAGCTCCCCCTCCACAAGGCATTGCCAAACAAAAATGCACAGACAATAAAGCCTTAACATAATAACCACCCTTACTTCAAAGCAGTTTTAGTAGAGGAAGTTCACTTTACTTCTGTCTATACAAACTGCATTATCTATTGAATTTGTCCAATAGTTCCCACTTTTTACACCAGAGATGGGTACTTCCAGCAGTGACCAAAAGGATTTCTCTGTGTCCATGTGCATATTATTTATCACAAGGTGTATATCAAGATAGAATATGATTCTGTTTTGACATATATCTTATGTTTCCCACTCTGGATCAATAGGATTGTTTTGGGAAGGAAGTCAGAGCAGAATCACGCTTTGCATAATACAGGGGTTCTCAAACGGGGTCGGGAGGTTATTACATGGAGGGTCGCGAGCTGTCAGCCTCTACCTCAAACCCCACTTTGCCTCCAGTATTTATAATGGTGTTAAATATAAAAATATATGTTTTTAATTTATAAGGGGGGGTGTCGCACTCAGAGGCTTGCTATGTGAAAGGGGTCACCAGTAAAAAAGTTTCAGAGCAACAGGCATAATAATTTTGGAAGCTCTTTTGGGGCTCATATGCCTAAAAGTTGCTATATGAAATGCAAGCTCATGCTAACCAACTAAAAACAGTTATCATCCATCACAAAAATCTTTACTATATCATGGGGAAGGAAGAGTTAGACAACAGGATTAAAAACAGGACTTTCCTAATCAAGATCATCCTTGAGGTAAGGTACTATTAATATCTAGAGGAGGGCTAAAGAGTTTGCTACTGTGCCTGAAGAGTGTAAAAGTCTGAGCCTTCAGTGAAAAGCTTTCAGCTACCCATCACCTCCAACTAGATTTCAACTCTAAATTCAGCTGCCCCTTCCGAACACCTCCACCCAGGGACTTGGTACTGTTGCTCACTGCCACTAATTAAAAATATAGAGCCAAGAGACCTTAGACACAAGTAATAAGCACCCAAGTGCAACAGAGGAAACAATTAGAGTGCGCAGTTTCTCTGAAATGTTGTGTGTGTGTAATAACTTGAAAATTATTAGAAATAATATACATGTAAACTTAGCATGTCATCCAAGGATCTGAAAGCACTTTACAAACATTGACTAATCTCCAAGCTCTCCTGTAAGGTAAAAAGAACAGGGGTACTTAGAGAAGAGTATCTTAGAGACTAACAAATTTATTTGAGCATAAGCTTTCATGGGCTAAAACCCACTTCATCGGATGCATGCAATGGAAAATACAGTAGGAAGACACACACACACACACAAAACATGAAACAGTGGGTGTTCCCATACACACTATAACGAGAGTGATCTGTTAAGGTGAGCTACTACCAGCAGGAGAGAAAAAATACTTTTTGTAGTGGTAATCAAAATGGCCCATTTCCAGCAGTTGACAAGAAGGTGTGAGGAGCAGTAGGGGGGAAAATAAACATGGGGAAATAGTTTTATTTTGTGTAATGACCCATCCACTTCCAGTCTTTATTCAAGCCTAATTTAATGGTGTCCAGTTTGCAAATTAATTCCAATTCAGTAGTCTCTCATTTAAGTCTGTTTTGACAAATTTTTTTGTTGTAATATTGAGACTTTTAGGTCTGTAATCGAGTGACCAGGAAGATTGAAGTGTTCCCCAACTGGTTTTTGAATGTTATAATTCTTGACATCTGATTTGGCATGATACCCTCTTTACACATTCGTCAGAAGCAGAATTTTCAGACAACTTGCCAAAGGTTACACAGAATGCCAGTGACAGACTGAAATCGTATCGGAGCATGTCAAATCCTAGTGCCAACCTTAACCACTAGACAACATTCCTACACACTGTCCCCTAGTTTGTTCCTCATCATCCATTTTATTACATCACTGATCCTATTTGATAAACTACGATTTCTTTTCTGCATCACCTGGCAGACCATTCTTATTTTCTTCCACATTTTTTGTTGTTTCTTGATGAACTGTTGAGAACTATTGGGAGAAGGTTTATGAAAAGCCAATTGTCAGCTACCCCAGTAATTATTTCCACTGGAAAGTTGCCATTCTCTCTGGCTGGTTTTCCGATAGCTGGATCGTCCTCAATCCCTGCGTTAAGATTCAGATACACAAATTGTGAGGGGGAGATGCATTTACAAGCTCCCAAGGCTTGCCAGAAGAGGTGCCTATGGAAAGAAATAACTACTTGTCCTAAATAATAGATGGCTTTTTTCATGGTTGCACAGGGGACCACTATCTTCATTAATATTGAAAAATAATGTTGGCCCAGTTCACTACAGCACATTACTGCATTCTGGGAGTCGGCCTTCCCAGTCAATTGGCTCCCTCTACCGCACTGCACCATGCTGCTGGCCACCCTACTCCTCAAAGTGGGAACCATGAACAAATCCAGTGTTCAAACCGGTGTTACATTTTTTGCAGAAACTGGCAAGAGTACGTTCTTACCTGTCAATTACCTCTAGATCAGCCTAGAGAGTGGTAAGCGCCTACTGTCGTAGTTCAAGACAACTGCACAAATATTACCCCTCCGTAGTCCCACTCCAGGCTTCTCAATCATCCCCTCTCCTGGGTAGAGAGACACGTCTCTCCTTCCTGTCCTGACCAGGGTTTTTCCAAGCTCCACAGTTCCCTGCTTACGCTCTGAATGCCCAACCAGGACGGTGTCTGCACTTTGCATTCTCTTTGAAGGCTATACACAGCTGTAATTACCGGCAGTTATAAGTTACCACATAGCTCTTTATAAGCAAGCACATTTATTCTTAAGGCCAAAGCATTACAGAGAAAACATATTAACAGTGATAAAAGAACCTACACACACACACACACACACACACACACGTAAGTGTACCAGAGATCATCCCAACTCCAACAAGGACTCCAATAAGAATCAGGGTTTTTCTGTGGTTATAAGTTCGTAATAGCCACAGATCATAACTAGCACCCCAAGTCTTTCCTTTATTACATGTTGTGCCTTTGATCTTCAGATTACCCAAACAGATAATCAGCAGACAATGGTCCCCTCCTCAGAGTGTAGCTTCAAAAGGCTGGGGTTTTGCATAACCAGAGGTGGGGAATTTGCAGTCACCTCCTCCCATACATTCCTCAGGAAATCCACTTTACACATATTATCCCAAAAGACCATTCTTGTCTGCAACATTGTTCAGTACAGTCCTTTGATCACCCAGGCTCACAATAATACATAACCTTTGCATTTAATACAATGGACTCCAAAGATACTTTAACACGGTTTTCCAAGAATACTGCAGGAAATTGCCATGCCTGTCTCACCTACTTTCAGCAGATGGACACGAAAACATCAGCGCTTTGACATCAACAACTCTTTATATGCTTTAAGGAGGGCTCTTAGCTCTCAAGCGCCATCAGTTTACTGCCTGTCTTAGTAGTTTTAGGCTATAAGGTTTGTTTTCTTGTGTTAACTAACATTTTCCAGAGTTCACCTGCTAGTCAGCACTTTCCACTCCACTCCCTCTTAGTGCATATTGCACTCAACAGGTAAGACAGCAGAGATGCCCAACATCAGCTCCCACCAAATAAGTACAGATAGTAATTAAATACCCACATGCAATAGCTCTGCAATAACAGCTCTGTTGTATCGCCTCATGTAAGACTTTATTACTTTGTACATTTTATTAAAAAACAGAAAGCAACTGTTCCTTCCAAACAAAGAAACAAACAAACAAAAAATTCCACCAGGCCCGAAGGTCACTCCCCACCCCATCCCACAGTTGCAAGGTCAACAAAAGAGAGAAGGGTAAAAAGGGGCTGCTGGACTCAAAGTGAGTGGAGCACCCAGCCTGGCTGGGCTCAAGGCTGCATGGTCTTTGATCCTCATTCTCCCAGGGAGGGGAGAGGGCCTGGGAGACCCAGCCAGCTCTGTGAAAGGGTGAGTAAAGGCAAGGCCGTATCATACCATGTCCTCTGGCGGGACAGTAAAGAAATTGGGGGGAGTAAAAGATCTGGGGGTGCTGATGTTTGGGCTGTGGGCTGCGCCATGGCTGTGCTCTGTGGTGATGGGGGTGCCCCACGACTGGGCTTTGTAGGGAGCAGAGTGCTCCACAGCTGGGCTCTGTAGGGAAGGAGGATGCTTTGGTCTGGGCTGGGGAGTGCCCCACAGCTGGGCTCTGGGAGTACAGGTGTCTGGGCTCTGGGGGCCCCACACAGCCCCCTCCAGTACCCCCAACTGAAACTGGGTTGTTGTAGGGGTTCCTTGAACTCTCCCTCTCCTGGGGGAATCTTTTTTGCTGCTGTCTGTATTGTTGACAGGTATTTTGAAATCAATTACCAAAATAATTGAAACTGGAGTGAGTATATTGTGTTATTTTGACAAGTAAAATATGCAGAATTTTAAAATACTGTGCACAGATTTTTTGCCACAGAATTCTCCCAGGAGTAATATACACCAACAGCCTCTCTTGTGCTCTGTTTCATTCCATTGATTGTACTTCCGACACATGGGTGTGTGTCTTCCAGTTCATAACTGGGGCATATGAATGCGAAAGTGTGATGGAAGCTAGAGTTGCCATTACTCACACTGTTTTTATTCTGCACTGAAACAGAGGGCTCCAGTCCGCAAAGCACAATACCAAACCTGTATCTTTCACCAATCTGACTGTGACTTGTGGATGCTTAACACGTCTCAAAATCAGGCCCAGGTCTCGCAAATTGGGCACCCAAGTTTAGAGCGCACTTTTGGACATTTTTGATTAATAGATGATGATTTTATTGGCATATGTTTGAGAAGAACACAACTTCCAAATGGCATAAATCAACTGACAGAGCACACAGACAGGCAAATACACAATGAGAAGAGAGTCTGTCCCACAGTATCAGGTCAGAGCAAGCACCTGAGGGGCTTGTCTACACTACTTGCCAGATCGGTGGGAAGCGATCGATCCAGCGGGGGGTCGATTTATCGCATCTCATATAGACATGATAAATCGACCGCTGAGTGCTCTCCCGTCAACTCTGGTACTCCACCAGAGTGAGGAGCACAAGCGGAGTCAATGGGAGAGTGTCAGCTGTCTACTTACCACAGTGAAGACACCGTGGTAAGTAGATCTAAGTACATCGACTTCAGCTATGCTATTCACATAGCTGAAGTTGCGCATCTTAGATCTATCCTGCGCGGTAGCCCGAGGAAACAAAACAATACATGCACTGAAATGAACTGCAGGCTACCTGTACTGCTAGCACATCCAAGTCCAAAACCACCAGGAAGGATTCCGGGGACATATGTGAAACAGACAGTTTAGAATAAAAACTCTCTACTTTTTATGAAATATAATTGTTCCATGGAAGACCAAAGGGCCACAACTGACTAGCAATGCTGCTTTCTTGACAGTTATAAGTAGCAAGGAAACACTGTATTTCACTCAGCTTTAACCAATAAGAGAGAGAGGTCAATTTCACTTTGTGGACTCATTGATAATGTCAATACAACTCTGAGAATTGGGATTGCGGGTTATCTACAGTTAGCTGCAAAAGCCAGCAGAGGGAGCACAACACATTCTATGTAGGTGTTGCATAAATACTGGATATTTTAAACTTCCTTCTCAAATAAGTGTTGGATTTTAAAAAATTGAAATATTGGAATTTATAGGACATTCCCCACAAAATTACAGCAATTTGAAAGCAAGTCAAATATTAGGCTTAAACTACTCAATATCCCTTCAACATTTTTAGCGGTAAGGTTACTAAACCTCTCTGGCTGGTAACAGACTTCAATTAACTAATAGCAATGATTTATCAAAAATGGGATTTCAATTTGCACATCACAACTGGCACTGTGTCTGCTGTGAAATAACATCTATTTACCTGGTCAGCCAGCACTCAGCGCTTTTTATGCCTACGCAGATTGGGGATTGATTATCTGTAAGCAGCAGAGCTGTACATGGTGCTGCTTTTACTCATCCTAACAAACCCCAGAACTCAATGGCTTTGCACCTGTTCTCCAGACATCTGACTCATTGGTGTGACAGGCAGCAGCATGAAGCTGAGCTGCAAAAGCCACACTCCATCATGGCAACCACCATGAAACAGCACTATAAAATCACAACAAAACCCTTTGTGCTCTTCAACATTTAGAAAGGCCTTCATGTGTGCATGCATGTATGTTGCTTTCCCACTGAAATAAGCAAGTGTAAAATATACCTATAAGGCAAATTATATGCAGCTGGCCTACAATTCATTTACATCACAGTAGCATCCAAAGACTCCAATCAGGATCAGCACCCCATCCTTTAAGGATCTGTCCAAACACAGATATTAGAATTCTTTGAGGGGTCAACAAGCATGTGGACAAGGGTGATCCAGTGGATACAGTGTACTTAGATTTTCAGAAAGCCTTTGGCAAGGTCCCTTACCAGGCTCTTAAGCAAAGTAAGCTGTTATGGGATAAGAAGGAAGGTCCTCTACTGTATCAGTTACTGGTTAAAAGACAGGAAACAAAGGGTAGGAATAAATGTCAGTTTTCAGAATGGAGAGAGGAAAATACTGGTGTCGCCCAGGGGTCAGTACTGAGACCAGTCCTATTCAACATATTCATAAATAATCTGGAAAAAAGGATGAAAAGTGAGGCGGCAAATTTTGCAGATGATACAAAACCATTCATACTAGTTAAGTCCAAAGCAGACTGTAAAGAGTTACAAAGGGATCTCACAAAACTGGGTGAGGAGGCAACAAAATGGCAGATGAAATTCAAATGTTAATAGATGCAAAGTAATGCACTATCCCAACTATACATATAAAATGATGGGGTCTAAATTAGTTGTTACCACTCAAGAAAGAGATCATAAGAACATAAGTACGGCTGTACTGGGTCAGACGGAAGGTCCATCTAGCCCAGTATCCTGTCTACCGACAGTGGCCATTGCCAGGTGCCCCAGAGGGAGTGGACCTAACAGGCAATGATCAAGTGATCTTGGGGTCATTGTGGATAGCTCTCTGAAAACATCCACTCAATGTGCAGCAGCAGTCAAAAAAGCAAACAATGTTGGGAATCATTAGGAAAGGGATAGATAATAAGACAGAAAATATCATATTGCCTCTATATAAATCCATGGTATGCCCACATCTTGAATATACCATGCAGATCTGGTCGTCCCATCTCAAAAAAAAAAATACTGGACTTGGAAAAGGTTCAGAAAAGGGCAACAAAAATGATTAGGGGTATGGAACTGCTTCCATATGAGGAAAGAGTAATAAGACTGAGACTTTTCAGCTTGGAAAAAGAGATGATTAAGGGGGGAGATGATAAGAGGTCTATAAAATCATGGCTGATGTGAAGAAAAGTAAGTGTTATTTACGCCTTCTCATAACACAAAAACTAGGAATCACCAAATGAAATTAATAGGCAGCAGGTTTAAAACAAGCAAAAGGCAGTATTTCTTCACATAACGCACAGTCAGCCTGTGGAACTCTTTGCCAGAGGATGTTGTGAAGGCCAAGACTATAACAAGGTCCACCAATGGCTATTACCGAGCCATTGGATAGGTCCACCAATGGCTATTAGCCAGGATGGGCAGGGATGGTGTCCCTAGCCTCTGTTTGCCAGAAACTGGGAATGGGCAATAGGGGAAGGATCACTTGATGATTACCTGTTCTGTTCATTCCCTCTGAAGCACCTGGCATTGGCCACTGTCAGAAGACAATACACTGGGCTAGATGGACCTTGGTCTGACCCAGTATGGTCTTTCCTATGTTCTTATTGGAAAAAAGACAGTCCCTGCCCCAAACAGGTTACAATCTAAAAAGGCATAGGAAGGATCAAAGTTGAGGAACAGACACATAGATAAAAAACAAACTATCACGTTGATAATTGGCACTTGTTTGTTAGTTACATGTTTTGTTTGTTAACTGGGGGCAGCGGTAGGGAAAAGAGGAATGGCACGAGCACACTGAGTTACTAAGAGCAAGGGACTGCAGAAAGATGGTGGTGGGCATCAAGAGCAAGCAGACAGGGCTCAAACACAACAACGATATCCATGGTCTAAGAATCTGCATAGAATAGAATGAGACTGGCAGCACTGAGCATCTGGGAAAGGGACAAACAGCCAATCAGCAAAGAGTAAAAGACTCAAACTTGTGAAATGCAGAGTCCAATGATATCACTGGTTCTAAGCCTGAAAGGGTCAGGTCGGGGTGGGAGGTAGCATGGTCTCTGAACTACATTTCCACCCACCCTGCTGCTGCCCCTAAAGCTTGCCAAGCACAGGCCTCCTTGCCCAACATACAATTCATTGTCTTCACTGTCCTGGAGAGCCATACTTAAAAGAATCCTAGCCATAGCAAACACTCCCCTTCCCCACCCCATTTCAGTAGCTTAAAAACTCCCATTCCATTTTATTTTTTGTTGTGAGAATGAGCCCTGTGGGTCAAGACAACTGAACAGATCATTCTGTTTTCTTTAGTTTGTGCATTTGGTTCTTCCACTCTACCTCTATGACACAGATTCCCACATGCAAAACATCAAATTGTTAACATTCTCCCTCTCCCAACGTTAGGCTGCTTCAGAAAATTATTTTGAACATCTCTTTTGGAATGAGATATTGAGAAGTTCAAATCAAGGATCGTCTTGCACAATAGTTCAGCTGCCAGAAGAATTTGGCTGCTCTCTGCTGAACTCAAGGCAGTCAATTACCCCAGTTCCAGGCTCTCTAACACTGAGCTGAACTGATGTAAACTCTAGCTGTTGGCATGAAGAACGGAAGAGGAGAGACACAGCAGAGCCTTAACTGAATACTGATAAAGCCGCATGTAGTGATGGGACTGTCAAACTCTGTATCAGTGTTTGAAAAAAAAAAAAAAAAAAAAAAGAAGGATTTAATACCAAGATAAATTAACCACTACTCCCACTCACAAATACTTTCTAAATACAACATCCCACATTTTTGTGCCTTTGCACATCACAACAGTTAAGAATACCCAACAAGGAATACAGCCTATGATTATTCATTATTGGGTAAACACTGACAGTGTATAGAAACCACGGCCCCTGCCCTGAGCACCCGACAGTCTTAAAGAGACTTGCAACACAAATCCACAAACCAATCAAAATATATTGCTGATGATTCTGTCTCAGGCCCCAGTCCTGTAAATGCTTACACAAACACCCTTTTTCATGTGTGTGTACAGGTTTGCAAGATCAGATCCTTAAAACAGATTTTTTTTTAAATGGGAGAGCAACAGCAATGCAGGATAACAAGTTATTTAGATCTCTTTATATATAGACACACAGTTTCTAGATTTACCCAAAAAGGAAATTTTAGAGCGGAGATACTTACTGAGATATGTAAATACCTACTGTACCAGACAGCGTTTAAAAAGAATCAGAGGGCACTAACCAGACCTTTGAATTTTAGCATACACAAAAACAAGACACTTTTTGTTGTTATTGTTTCTAATCATAATTTTAGAGAAACAAGCAGTTCTGGATGGTATGGTTTTGCTCCTCAGCTGTTTGGCCTGGTCTCGGTGTTCCATGATGACATACCTTGACTAGCAGTTCTCCCAATAGTACCAATTTCCCCAACCGAGACCATGAGAAAGTAGCCAGTTTCCAACCCCTACTATTCAACTACGCAGGCATCTGAGTTGCCATGGTTGGTTAGAACCAGAGTGACTAGCCAGCAGCGACACACGAGCACTGCACTGGTAAAATTCATGGATTAAGTCAAGACTACTGGTGGTATTATGTTATAATATGAAGTATGCAATCTCCTAAAGCCCTTGTATAAGGACGATTAGGGGGATGGACAAATTAGCCTATGAAGAGAAACTGAAAAGATTGGGATTACGTACTTTAGACAGGAGATGTGCGATAGGATATGCTGAAAAGCATATAAAATAACAAACCGTCTAGAGAAGGTAGATCAGGAGCTTTTGTGCTTCCAGTCTCATAACACAAGAACAAGGGGACATAATAACCTGTTATGAAAAAGTAAAACTTACTGAAACAGGAAGTAGACAAGAAAGAATTTAGCAACTTTCGGCGAGAGATTGGACAATTAGATGGATAACAGGAATATGACTATCTAGAGTTATAAATGTTATTGCTAACAAAAACTCTGGAAGGAATATTAAACTTCATGTTTTAGATCTTAAACCAATCTCTATTAGAGATCAGGATATAACCTAATGCTGGGAGTAGATTATCCCAGTATACCCACTGCCACTGGAGGTTAACAATGCCTTCCTTTGCAACAGCTGGCACTGGCCTCCGTCAGACAGGATATTGCACTACATAGATCTCATGTCTGAACTAGTCTGGCAATACCTATGTTCCTATCTTCTTATAGGCACATTTTTTTATTTAAAAATAAATCTATAAAAGTACAGGGAGATGCCTAAGGGTACCAGTCACAAAAGCTGGATGCACTAGTTGAAGGATCAAAGGCTAGGAACCTGAGTGCCATCCAGCAGAAACCAGTGCACTGCATAACTGAGTTCAGCACCCAGGCAGATGATCTACTTGGAGACATAAAATACTGAAGGCCTGAAGCGCATCACAGTCCTGGTCCAACCACCACCTCAACCCCAGACCCATCAGAACCCTGAGCGCTGGCAGAGCCCCCAACCCTTCCACAGCAGGACTCACCAACTAGTCCTGATGCAGGACCCCCATCCCTATTGAGTTCCCCATGCCCAGTACTGCCTCTCCTCCCACATATGAAGGTCCTTGGTACTATTACAGCTCCTACCCATGAGGGCCTGAACCCCTCCCCCACCGCCACACACATACACATGCCCCCCAGTCAGTGGTTACTGACCCTGATCCACACACACACCAATACACATCCCCGTCCATCAGGCTCCCTAACCCTGATCACCCACCCACCCACCACCAACATGCACCCACCCCATCAGGGTCCATGACCCCCTTCCCACACATACACACCCACACCTTCAAGGTTCCCAACCCCCCTACTCCTACCCCATCAGGGTCCATGACCCCCTTCCCCCACATACGCACACACACCTTCAAAGTCCCGACCCCACCCCCACTCCCTTCAGGGTCCCTGACCCCTACCACATCAGCGTCCCTGACCCCTCCCCTCCACCCGCCCCCTTCAAGGTCCCTGACCCCACACACACCCTTCAGGGTCCCTGACCACCTCCCCCTCCACCTGCCCCCCCCCTTCAGGGTCCCTGACCCCCCTCCTCCACACGCCCCCATCGGGGTCCCTGACCCCCTCCCCCCACACACAACTCCACACATGCCCTTCCCTGTAAGGGTCCCTGACTCCAATACATACACGCCCCACACAGGCCCTCCCCCATCAGGGTCTTTCACACGCCCCCACATCAGAGCCCCCGGCCCTGAACCCCGGTGCACCCCCGCTCAGAGTCCTTGTCCCCGCCCCATGCCCCCCCAAGCCCCAGCGGGGCCCCGGTGCTGCCCCGCCCCGAACGGCGCCCCCACCCCCAGGACTGTACCACTCGACGGCGGAGGACAAGCCACCGCCAAGCTGCCCCCCATTGGCCCCTCAGGCTTCCCCCATCCCCATCTGCTCCTATCCGAGGCTAACAGGACGGAGTCGCTTTCCACCCCATGCCTCCCCCCTCCCCAGTACATGGTACGATCCTTCCTACCTCCCTCCTGCACCTTCTCAGCCCTCCTCAGGGAGGCGCCGTCCCGGGCTTCACCCCGCCGCCGTCCTCGGGCGGGGGAAGGGGGGGGGGAGCCGCAGCTGCTGGGTGCCGCCGCCTTCTCCTCCGTCCGTTCGATCCTGCCCCCCCCCCCGCCGGGCCAAGCGCAGTTGGTTTGTTCCAAGAAGCCGGCCGGTCTCCTCCCCCAAACCGCAGGATCACACACGTCTTCGGCCATTTCCGATCGAGGAGCGGAAATTACCGAAGTGTGGACGGAAATACACGACACTAGCCGAGGCCGTACGGAAGTAGCCGAAGCTTTGACGGAAAATACCGAAGGCGTAGCCGGGGGGAACACCCGGAGGAGGACGCCCGTCTAGTCCGGAAACTGACGAAAATTGTCGAAGTTCTGAAACGTTCCTCAGCCCCTTGTGGAAGGGGAGGGATGGGAGGAGGAGCAACAGCCGCTGCCCCACTCCCTGCGCAGGCGCAGTGGGTGGTGGCTCCCTCCCCACCCAACTCAAAGCCAGTTGCTGCCCCACTCCTCCTAACCCTGTCCCCTCCTGCCCCAGTGCTCCCCCCCCCCACCGCTCTAACTGCCCACCCCAGGGCTCACCCTTGGAGTCCTCAGGACCCAGGCTGGGGGGCTTTTTACCCTCCCCTGCCCTGATCAACCGCCCCCACCCTGCATTTTCTACTGGGGGCTGTGCCACTGCCAGCCCAACCCACAGAAGATGACTGGACTAAAGGCCCCAGAAAAGTTAATTTTCCTACAACAACAACAACTTAAGTTCTCCTGTGGTTGTCCCAGGGCTCTATAAACAAGAGCTTCCCACCCAACAGCAGGGACTGGGCAATGACCCCACACACCCAGGTTCCTCTGGGGGTTGCATTAGCATTCCCTAATTATGTCCATGCTATTATGCCCCAACTGCCATCTTGACTGATGCTGGGGATTGAACCAAGGACCTCCAGAGCTAAACTCACAAATTGCCATAGTCTGAGCTAAAGAGCCAGGCCCTATAACAGGGCTGTAAACAGACTTACTGTGTGGCTCTGGCACAGACCAGGACACTTAACACACACTGACTGGTGGGTTGTGGTCAGACAGACAACCTCTCCTCCACCCCACAATCTTACCCGTCAAACATTGACCTAAAGCAGGGGTCTCAAACATGCGGCCCGCGGAGCTCTTCCCTGCGGCCCGCGGAGCTCCCCAGGGCCGCCCAGAGGGGGGGGCAAAGGGGGCAATTTGCCCCGGGCCCCGGGCTCCGCAGGGGCCCCCAAGAGAAAAGCGGAGGCTCCCGCCTCCACCCCTCTCCTGGAGCCTCGGCGCATAGAGCGCCGAGTCTCCGTCCGAGCGCCTGAGCCCCGCCCCGATCCGCGTGGTGAGGGGGCGGGGCTGGGAGCTCCAACGGGGCCTGAGCCCCGCCCCGCTCAGAGCGGCGTGGGGAGGGGGCGGGGCAGCAGCCTCCGCCGGCCCAGAGCTCACAGCCCGCCCCCACACCACGCGGCTCTGAGCGGGACAGAGCTCAGGCCCCGCCGGAGACGCGCTCGGGTCCGGGGGGGGAAGCGGGACCCGCGGGGCCGGGCCGGGGTGGGGAGAGCGAGACCCGCCGGGCCGGGCTGGGGTGGGGAGGAAGCGAGACCCGCCGGGGCCGGGCCGGGGTGGGGAGAAGCGAGACCCGCCGGGCCGGGCCGGGCCGGGGAAGAAGCGAGACCGCCGGGCCGGGCCAGGGGTGGGGAGGAGCGAGACCCGCGGGGCCGGGCGGGGTGGGGAAGGAAGCGAGACCCGCCGGGCCGGGCCGGGCCGGGGTGGGAGAGCGAGACCCGCCGGGGCGGGCCGGGGTGGGAAGGAAGCGAGACCCGCTGGGCCGGGCCGGGCCGGGGTGGGGAGGAAGCGGGACCGGCCGGGGCCGGGTGGGAAGCGGGACCGGCCGGGTGGGGAAAGAGGGACCCGCCGCCGCCGGCGCAGCCCGGTCTTCGGCGGTGGGGGCCCTTCTGTTCGGGACCCGCCGCCTAAGTGCCCGCCGCCAAGCCACCAAACAGCTGTTGGTGGCGCTTAGCACTTTCCAGGAGGGAGGGGGGAGGAGCGGGGAGCCGCGCGCTTAGGGGAGGAGGTGGAGAAGAGACAGAGCAGGGGCGGGGCCTCATGGAAGGGGTGGATTGGGGGTGGGGCCAGGGGCAGCAAGGGGGCGTGTCAGTGATGCGGCCCTCGGGCCAATGCACTAGTCCTCATGCGGCCCTCGAGGTCATTTGAGTTTGAGACCCCTGACCTAAAGCATCAATACCATGATTACTGCATAGACGGGTTGCCAACTTTCTACACAAAACTGAACATCCTTGCCTCGCCCATTGTCCCACCCCTCCTCCAAGGCCCCACCCATACCCCACCCCTTCCCTGAGGCCCTGGCCCCACTCACTCCATCCCCCCTCCCTCTGTCGCTTGCTTTCCCCACCCTCACTCCCTCCCTCCGGGCTGGGGGGTGCAGCCAAGGGCTTTGGAGTATGGGAGGGGGCTCCGGGCTGAGGCAGGGGGTCGGGGTGTGGGAGGAGGTATGGGCTCTGGGCTGGGGATGCAAGTTCACAGGTGGGGCTAGAAATTAGGGGTTCAGGGTGTAGGAGGGGGCTCAAGGCTGGGGCAAGGTATTGAGGAGCAGGGGCAGTGTGAGGGCTCTGGCTGGGGGTGGAGCTGGGGATGAGGGGTTTGGGGTGCAGGAGGGTGCTCCGGGCTGGGACTGAGGGGTTTGGAGGGAGGGAAGGGGATCAGGGCTGGGGCAGGAGGTTGGGGCACGAGGGGTGAGGGCTCCAGCAGGGGGTGCAGACTCTGGGGTGGGAAACCCTTTTTCTGTCACTGGCCATTGACCCACAGAAAAAAATCAATCATGGGTCACTCACCCGCAATGGGGCGAGCTGGTGAAGGAGCAATTCCTAACCAACAAGGATCCATTCTGAGATTTCTAACCCAAGTCATTCAGTCACCGTGCACTTCTGTAAAAAATGATGGTCGTGTGCCATCACTGGTCTACACCATGAATGGTGTTCCAGACTTCTGGGAAGGTAACCCTATTCTGCAGTATCCCATGAAGGATGATCTTGTCGCATCATGAAAAACACTGCAACAGCCCTGAACTGTCTGCTACCCTACTTGCAAAATCTAAAGCACACCAGTCAACTCATCTTCACTAGCAAGCTAGGTTGTGTTAAGCTTCAACCAGAAGGAGTAATGTTAACATGATGTTAAACATACCTTTGCAGACATTGTAAATAAGGACAAGTCACGTTTAACACAACAGCAGGGTCTTTAAATCAGGATAATTGTGCAAATTTTAGGAAATGTGGCAATCCTTCAGGGGGACCAGCACAGAGCACGGGGGTTGGGGATTAAGAGACAGAATGTTGGGGGGGAAAAGACTAAAAATGGAATCTCTTTTATGCAAGGGTTTGTAAACTAGGTTATGCCAGTCTGTACAGAGATTCAGTACTTTGTTTTTTACTGGCCTCATGCATTTAAATATTAATTGCATATTATATAATATACCTTTGGTGTCTCTTGAAAGGCGCTCGCACCCGTTGGAATCAAATCTCTCACCCCAGAATACATACATTGACAGATTTGGCCAGATAAGGGATGCTTGAGCATATAGTACAGGATTAGGGTTTTACCTCTTCAAAAGGTGTATGCTGACAACTGCAGTTAGTAAATTTCTAACCATAACACAGTGGAAATCTTGGAGTCTTCACAACATGACACAGAAATTATTAATTGAAAATGTATAATCTGAAGAGGGCAGGCCCAATTTTCCACTGCCTTGCACTTTTATAGTCATTTACATGTGTGCAAAATGGTGGTAAAATGCAACCAAATCAAATTCTCCATTCATGCCAGTGGTACTGTTTTACACTCACTTTTCACCGGTGTAAACAACTACACCAGGTGGAAGTCTCACTATTGGTTATGTGGATGAAGTTCATTCTTACAAATGGGGAGCATGCTGCACAGAGGAAGGGACAGAAGATGTATTGCACGTTTAAAAGTTCTCGGAAATTGTGCATCATCATGTTTTCCAGAAAGAAGACAACAGATGATGACAGCATTACATGTTACCTCCTAGACAAGATGTCACCCAGGCTAATGAACGCACCCACACATCCTCTCTTGGGCACATACACACACCTTTGTCTGTGCTCACTCTTTTCCACCACCTTTACCCTATTCATAACCATATCCACCACAGCATTTCTAATATACTGATCGTTTTTAAAAAGGGGGTTGTTCAGTGCCTGTACAGCATGTAAAATTTTGAATACACTTTGCAAAACTTGTGTGGAGTATTTGAAACTTTTTCAAATAGTTAAAGAATACAAGAGATTCAAAGTAAGCTTCCAAAAGAGGATTACACCTTTATAGGAATGTACGTTTTTATCATGTATAAGTGATCCATGCTTCAAAGCAGAGGCCACCCACTGGCTGGAGGAGGAAGAAATTTCCCCTCTAATCTGTTTAGTTCATAACTGTCCAAAACCAAGGATTATAGCATAGTCCTCTGAATGATCTAGTACAGCAATTCTTCCATAGTTACCATGCTTTTGGAATTCCCCTCTTCCCACTCTGTGAAGCAAGACATCTTCAAAGTGCCTTACAAAAATAATCAATCCATCCCCAGGACATCTCTCTGAGGTAGGTAGATGCTACTAGCATTTTACAAAAGGAGAAACTAAGGCAGAGAGGTTTCAGAGTTGTAGCCGTGTTAGTCTGTATCAGCAAAAACAACGAGGAGTCCTTGTGGCACCTTAGAGACTAACAAATTTATTTGGGCATAAGCTTTCGTGGGCAGAGAGATTTCTCAAGCCCACAGAGGGAAGATGTGATAGAGCTTGGATCAGAAGGTAAGAGTTTATTATTTGTATTGCTGCAACAGCTGGGCCAGGTCCCCATTGTGCTAGGTGTTGTACAGACAAAATAGAAAACGATCCCTGCCCCAATGGTTTTACAATCTGGCTCCCAACGCTATGCTCAGTCCATGCTTCTTTCTCATGAAATTTCCTCACTGATACATTCCTTTCTGGACTTACAAGAGAAGGAAAAAGAAATAGAGAACTGATCTCCCAAGCCCCCAGAGAAACAGTGAGCTTTCAGGAAAAGCAGACAGCTTGGCAAATCTCTCCTTTCCTTCATTAAGTTCTGCCAAGATTATGATGTACATTTCAGTTAGGGAAGAGCAGCTCTGATTTAGTTCTCTTACCATTCTTATCCCTATTGAGACATCAGTACTTCCAATCCACCCAGAGGGAGCTCTCTGCTCTGACCTCCGGCACAGCCTAGAGCTGCTGCTCATCTGCCTCATGCATAGGGAGATGACATTAGCATTTGAAGTACACCTCTAATAAAGATAGTGGCATGGTGAAGTAATCCCAGCTCTTTCCATTCCACTTTCAAAGCCATTGGTTTCATGCCCTTTACCCAGCAGTATTCACAAGATTTCAGGTCAGAACTGTATCCAATTGGGTGAAGGGTTCCATCAGTGATTTAAAAAAAAAGGGGTGCTAAAATTCAGTGCAGGGGTCATGTTAGCACCTTTTCTAGCCTAAAACAAATATTTTGGTCTTGCTAATTGCATTTTTGTTTGTTTGTTTGTTTGTTTTAAATCTAAAGCGACCTTTGTGCTGGAAACCTTTCTTGGCAGCCTGGAAGTGGACCTGGGATTGAGAGTTGCAGTTTCTGATGGGATGAACCCTATCTCGTTTTTATCCTCCTTCTCTTTTCTTGTATTCCAACTCCGTCCATTTTACCTCTCTGCCTTTCCCATGGCCAGATCTCTCCCATCTCATTTACTGCCAGTCTTCTAAGCATTTCTCACATCTAATGTACTGGTGTTTCCTCCCCACTGGAAAGTACATCAAGTTACTCTGAGTGGCTATTTAGCAGATTTGATACAGGACAGTGCTACAGATTCTTGGCACCATCCCACAGCCTGAGATGAATCCTGAAAAGCATGTGTCGCTTTTCAAGGCAGCCGCAATCGAAGTTTTCACACACACCCCCCCTCCACTACAATAGCCAGTAGGCTGGTCTCTTTCCTATCATTTTAATTGATTCTGTGTTTTTAAAACTTGCCTTCTTTCAGAAGAGATAGCACCCAGGCCGTGACCATTTGTGCGAATTAAAAGACCTCATGGTATGTTTGCAGGTAGATGTCTTAACCGCAGTTTGTGGTATTAGATCTCAGTCTTCAGCCAGGCTGCTCAGTACTTGCATAGGAAGCCTCTAAAGGAAACCCAAAGTGCTGCAGGAAATGATAAGGGAACTAAATAGGTAATATGCATCCCTCAATGATTATAGAAACCAGTGCCTCAGCATGATGCTCAGGAGCACTGTGCTGCTGAACCCTGGATCCTGCTGAGATCCTGAATATTTCTGGCCATTAAGAATCCCTTGGCACTCTTCACAAAAAAGAAGTGTTAATCTGGTGTCCTGACCAAATTCTAATTTAGATAATTACATTCTATTGAAATTCCCATGGTAGTTGTTAGGGGATACAGGTTTTTCTTTACTTCATTCTGTGTGGTGGCACAGTATGGCCTATTAGAACAGCTGCCAGGTTTGGCAGCATATGTAGCAGCATTTCAGTGGTAGGTGAAGGGATCCCCTGGGCAGGAAAGGTATTGTATAAAGTTAAGTATTTTAACAGCACAGAGTCATCACTGCCCAAAAAAACAGCACAGTAAAGTCCAGAGGGCAGGGAAACACCAAATGACAATATCTATACCATGCTGGAAAAAGAAACAAATATAAAAAAGTCATTGGAAATTGGAACGTCTCAGAGCCACAGGTGTAATGGAATGCCGTCTTTCCCCTCCCAGCTTCCAATCCAGATTTATGGCCTCACCCAACACAGAGCTTGGGCTGCAATCCAAAGAGCGAGGAAGTGGAATTGGAAATGCTGCACATGAGAATCCTGATCATGTCCACAAAACATGGAATGTTTACAATATGAAAGCTTTTGCTAAGACTCCTGGATGCTAAAGGATACTGCCTGTTAGTAAAGATGGGTGGGGAAGAGAAATAAATGTTCCCTTCTTAACAGAGACACAGATATGTAGTGAAGCTTCTGTCTCCTACTGTACCTGGTGATTTGAAGATGGAAAATCATGAGATAATAGTCTGTGAAGAAGGTTTTACTTTAAAACTAAATATTGAGGATTACAGGAAAAGTATATCAAATCACATTGTTGCACAAGTCATTAACAATTAAACTGATAAGAACAGATAGTAGATAATGTTTTCACCCCTCTTCATTTTATATAACTCCATTAAGCTACTTTATTCTGTTGTATTTACATAACTGCACTGAGATATTAGCTTAATGAGAGCCACAATGCTTAGAAGGGTAATTTCCATACTGAAGCAACAATTAAATAAGCAAAAAGGGATTAGAAGGGTGGTCAGAAGTAAGCCGTGAGGGACCAGATGGCTCAGGAGATTGGTAATGCAATATAGAGCTTTTCTCCTTGGGCCCAGGTTACTAGCAACTGAAAGTCGTTACCACCTGAGCATTAGTAGACAAATATACACGTACACAACTGACCACCTCATGGCAGCCTCAGAGAAGCTGAGATTTATTATTTTATTATTTATTTAAGCTAAATAACTGACGGTCACTAGACCATCAAGACTGAATTACTTCTCACTCCCAGATATGGACCCTCCACTATGCCCACCCAGGTCTTAGGGGAGGGAATGGTTTGTGGTGGATTTGAGCTCTTCAGAGGAGCTCTCAATCCAAAAATCTTTCACCAAGCACCAAAAATTCACTCAAACTCCATGATAAATAACCAAAGCAGCTTTCAGACTGTTGTACACCTGGAAATATCAGCAAACACTAATGAAGTGGTGCTGACAGCAGCAAGAAGCAACCTACCCTTGCAAAGCTTCAATTTGAGAGGGCTCAGTGCCCAAACACTTGAGTGCTGCAGAACACATGAGGCTGCCTTTTGGGGCAGTAAAAGAGAAGGAACAAAGCTTGGGGCTAATTCGCTTCAGTGAGCCCACCACTCTAAGGGCCTGCTCTATTTCTTACAGTTCCCTTGAATTCTGTGCGTCGGTGCAGGCCAGACTTCTCCTTTCCCTTCCTCCCTCAAAACACACACTTTGAAGTTTTCCAGACATACCCTTGAAGGAATGTCCATAGGGGACATCCGCGTAACGCCCCGACCCCCGAACTCCACCCTACCGCAGATGGCTAAGTTATAAATACAGAGGCATTTGGTAACCGTTGGTAGGAAAGAGCAGCCCAGCTCTTGTTCAACTCGTTCAAGCTGTTTGTTCAACTTAAAGCACTGCTGTCTAATGCAGTTCAGACAAGAAGCTGACGTTCATTTTATTTTGACGTACTGCTACCAAAACATCCACACGCTCTGTCAAAGCATCCAGCTTGAGTACTACCACCTCCTACCGAAGCACGTCATTTAATTTAAGTATTCTGCAGTATTTAACCTGGAACATGATTTATAGGGACTGAAAACTGCTAATTTAGGCCCCAATCCCACAGAGCACTTAAGCACACATGTAATGTAAAGCATGGGAGGAATCCCACTGAAGTCAATGCTTTGCTGGAGGGGGCCACAAGACCGAATGCTGTTAGGTTGCAATCACCTCAAATTCCAGTGAAGTCAGTGAAATTTGAGGGCCCTCAGCACCTTGCAGGACTGAAGGGTTCTCTACTGCAGGGGCTCCCAAACGGCGGGCCGCAGCCTAAAGGCGGGCCACGACACAGTCCCAGGTGGTCTGCTGGCACAACTGCATTCTCCAGTCAAGCTCTTAGCAAACTTTTAACTCCACGTGACTCGTGTAATCTAAGTAAAAAGCTACAATAATGTAATGTTTTGAGCTGTATATGTCAGAGTATAGAAAAAACTTGTTTTAAAGAAATAAGCTGCAATATGTCAAGTTTAATTCTCGTGAGTACAACGGTGCATTTCACTGCAAGGTAACCTAGCAACACAGACACAGTCCTCCATTTACAACTGTAAAAAACAGCAAGCCGTATTTCAATCTGACATAGATCGATTTATTTTTCAAAAACGAGAAGGGTGCACTGGTGGAGAAGAAAATGAAAGTCCCGGACCATCTACGGCTACATAAAATGAGCCATCCAAAAAAAAAAAAAGAAAAGAAAAGAAAGAAAGTGGTAAGAAAATATGATAACACGTACTTGAAGTCTGGATTCTCCTTCACCAGATTGGATGAGTACCCATTGCCTCAGTGAGTTATAACTGTTATTCTATATTTTTAATTATAATATTTGATTCTTTTCTAATTAGAAGACAATAGGGTTGGGTCTTTACTTACACAGCACAGAAATTCAGATTTTACACTAAAAAAATTAAAACAATGTAGTGTTCAAAGTTGGACAACTATTTTGTTTTAAAATCATCACCATGATGTTATTTAACAATTTAATGTTGTGTTGCTTATTGTTCAATTTTATACACTGTACATTTAGACACAGTGTTTTCCCTGTTTGAACATCACCTTTTGCTCTCTCAGCGTATTTTTAAAGTTTTACTAAAACTGTTTGGTTTTAAAGCATTTCTTTGCATGCATATTGCTAGGTATTTCTATAATTTGTGGCAAATGCAGGAAAATTGGCTCCAAAGGGAGGGGTAGTAATTAGTCCCAGGGGGTTAAAAGGCCTCTCCCAATCCACCGAGGGGAGATAACCAGGGGAAAATAAGGTTCAGCTGGAAAAGGGGTTACCAGGGAACTAATTAGGTTCAGCTGGCTCCAACTGCTGGAGACCTTTTTAAACCCTCCCTGGTGTGGAAGCAGGGAGAAGAGTGAGAGAAGCAGGGAAGCTGCCAGCAAGTGAGGTGCAGCAAGGCTCTGATCTTTTCCAGCAAGGAAGACTGCGCTCTGTCCCCCAGAAGGGGAGAAAACCAGCACAAGGGACTGACTGAGGGAAGGATCAGCCAGACCCTGTGCTACCTGGAAGAATTTGCTTTGCCCAAGCCAGTGTCTCCAAGGCTAAAAAGGACTGAGCCTGCTGAGGAGAAGGAGGTACTTTGCCACACATTACAATTGTTTACATTAAAATGTAAAAGAAATGTACATTGTTTATTTACAATGTTACATGTATGTAATAATTAAAATTAATAATTTTCCTCAAGAAGTGCTAATAGTGGGACACAATACTTATTGCAGCTGGGGCAAAAATTTGGGAAACCCCCCCCATTCTAGTGGACAGAAGACTGGACCTAAGATTCAGGCATGATCCCTTAGGACCCCCCCCCCCCCCTCCAATGCCAACTGGCAAGGCAGTTACAAGAATATCCTGATCTTTGGTCTGTGCAATCTTGTTCACCAAGGAATATCATGTGAGGTCTTAAACAAAAGCTGGTCATTAACATTGTTCTGAAATGTATGGCTATATTAGCTAAGGAGGCACGTATCTATACTGAAAATAAGTTCCTTAAGTCCGTATCAAGGCAGAGTTGACAAAGAGGTGTAGTCACCTGTCTCTCTGTTGATATGTAAATTAAACATTGTAAGTAGATTAATCGCAGTCAACTCACACGAATTAAATTCAGAGAAATTAATTGCACTGTTAAACAACAGAATACAAATTGAAATGTATTACATATTTTTGATGTTTTTCTACATTTTCAACCACACCTCTACCCTGATATAACGCGGGCCTCGGGAGCCAAAAAATCTTACCGCGTTATATCGGGGTAGCAGCGGCAGGGCTATGACGGTGATTTAAAGGGCCATGGGCTCCCTGCAGCAGCCAGAGCCCCGTGCCCTTTAAATTGCCGCCCGAGCCCCGCTGCCAGAGCCCCAGGGTAGTGGCAACAGGGCTCCAGCAGTGATTTAAAGAGCCCTGGGCCCTTTACATTGCTGCCCAAGCCCCGCTGCCGGATACAACACAGTAAAGCAGCCCTGCTCCACAGAGCGCTGCTTTACCACGTTATATCTGAATTCATGTTATATCGGGTCGCAGTATATCAGGGTAGAGGTGTATATCTATCTACTTCAATTACAACACAGAATACAAAGTGTACAGTGCTCACTTTATATTATTTTTTATTACAAATTTGCATGTAAAAATGATGAAAAGAAATAGTATTTTTCGATTCACCTCATACAAGTACTGTAGTGCAAACTCTTTATCGTGAAAGTGCAACTTACAAATGTAGAATTATGTACAAAAAAAACCCTGCACTCAAAAGCAAAACAATATAAAACTTTAGAGCCTACAAGTCCACTCTGTCCTATTTCTTGTTCAGCCAATCGCTAAGAGAAACAAGTTTGTTTACATTTCCGGGAGATAATGCTGCCCGCTTCTTAATTACAATGTCACCTGAAAGTGAGAACAGGCGTTCACATGGCACTGTTGCAACGCCAGATACAAGATATTTACGTGCCAGATGCACTAAAGATTAATATGTCTCTTTATGATTTGTCCATCATTCAAGAGGACCTGCTTCCACGCTGATGGCGCTTGTTAAAAAAATAATGCATTAATTAAATTTGTGACTGAACTCCTTGCAGGAGAATTGTAGGTCTCCTGCTCTGTTTTACTTGCATTCTGCCATGTATTTCATGTTATAGCAGTCTCGGATGATTACCCAGCACATGTTGTTCGTTCTAAAAGCACTTTCACTGCAAATTTGACAAAATGCAAAGAAGATGCCAATGTGAAATTTCTAAAGATAGCTACAGCAGTTGACCCAAGGTTTAAGAATCTGAAGTGCCTTCCAAAATCTGAGAGGAATGAAGTGTGGAGCATGCTTTCAGAAGTCTTAAAAGAGCAACACTCTGATGCAGAAACTACAGAACCCAAACCACGAAAAAAGAAAAAAACCTTCTGCTGGTGGAATCTGACTCAGATGATGAAAATGAACATGCGTCGCTCTGCACTGCTTTGGATTGTTGTTGAGCAGAACCCGTCATCAGCATGGAGGCATGTCCTCTGGAATGGTGGTTGAAGCATCAAGGGACATATGAATCTTTAGCACATCTGGTGTGTAAATATCTTGCGACGCCAGCTACAACAGTGCCATGAGAATGCCTGGTCTCACTTTCAGGTGACATTGTAAACAAGAAGCAGGCAGCATTATCTTCTGCAAATGTAAACCAACTTGTTTGTCTGAGCGATTGGCTGAACAAGAAGTAGGACTGAGTGGACGTGTAGGCTCTAAAGTTTTACATTGTTTTATTTTTGAGTGCAGGGGTTTTTTTGTACATAATTCTACATTTGTAAGTTCAACTTTCATGATAAAGAGACTGCACTATAGTACTTGTATTAGGTGAATTGAAATACTATTTCTTTTGTTTTTTACAGGGCAAATATTTGTAATAAATATATAATATAAAGCGAGCACTGTACACTTTGTATTCTGTGTTGTAATTGAAATCTATATATTTGAAAATGTAGAAAACATCCAAAAATATTTAAATGGTATTCTATTATTGTTTAATTGCACAATTAATCATGATTAACTTTCTTAATTGCTTGACAGCCCTAATTGTAAGCTAATACAATGGAAACCCCACTTACATACAAAATCAGTGGGGGAATGTGAAATCAGCACTCTGGAGAATAAGCTAAGGGGGGTTATCCTGACTCTAGGGCCAAAAAAGTACTTTGGGGGCTATAAAGAAAAGGCAAGGAAGACACCCCTTGATCCTGCATGTAGGAAGTAAACACAGTGCATTTATAGGATCTCAACCAGGCTTGGTGGAAAACACTGCAGAAGACATGTGAGGTGAGATAAATGTACTTAGACTGGAGGTTAACCTGTTAAGATTAATCTCTAGAAAGCAAGTTAGAATTTTGTTTTATATTAGCAACCTATTAGCCACTCAGGCATTCCCAGAATACCAGACATTACAGTACTTCTGGGAATGGTGCGAGCCTGCCCCAGCGGGGGTGACCCCACCTCCACCAGCATGACCTCACATGCATCATGCGTGCAAGGTCATGCTGCTCGGGCGAACGAATGCCATTTTTAAGAGTGCACGACTTTGCCACTGCCAGCGTGAACTTGCACGCAAGGGCATGCTGGCGGGGGCAGGGCAGTATGCTCTTCAAAAGGGCAGCCCCCCCCATCTGATACCAGATAAAACCACATCCGGTTTTGTCTGAGTACAAGACGGGGACAAACCCTAGAAAAGCAGAACTGTCCAATCTGATACCGGATGAGTGGCTTGCCTATTTTAAACCTGCTGTTTCTATTATCTTTACTCTCTGTTTCTTAAATCTTTGGTAATAAACTTATGGATGGTGTTTTCACTATAAATATATCTGAGTGCTGTGATATTAAGCTGCGTGCTGATCCTGAGTCGTATCACACAAGCTGGGATTTACACTATTCCCTTAGGAGCAGTAGACCTGGTATTTCTGTAAGCGTTCAGCAGAGAAGGAGCTGGACACTACAGGTGAACACTTCAAAAGGGCTCAGGGACTGGGGTGCACCGACTGTTAACCTGCAAGGCAAAGTAAGGGCTGGCACAGCACAGAGGACAGTGTCTGGGTGGCCCACAGGCTGGTGGCATCAAGGAGCTGACATCCAGGTAAGCACAAGCAGGACTCCCTTGCCCTAGAGACAGGGGGGTAACAAGGTGACTCAGTCCTTGGTACCCTGAGAACCAACACATCAGGAGACGTGGATTCAACATCTTGCTCAGTTACCGACTTCCTGTGTGACCTTGGGCAAGTCATTTAATTTACCCTGTGCCTCAGGTCCCCATCTGTAAAAACTGGGACAACACTACCCTTCCGCACAGGGTTGCTTTGAGGAAATAATTCATTACAGATTACAAGGTACTCAAATATACCTCTACCCCGATCTAACGCTGTCCTCGGGAGCCAAAAAAATCGTACTGCTTTATAGATGAAACCGCGTGATATTGAACTTGCTTTGATCTGCTGGAGTGCGCAGCTCCCACTCCCCCCCGGAGTGCTTCTTTACCGCGTTATATCACAATTCATGTTATATCGGGCAGCGTTATATTGGGGGGGAGAAGTGTACTATGGTGACAAGGACTATAGATGTAAATAGATAGAAAAAATTAGACAAAAGCCAAACTGGAATGCATTTTGTATTGTGAAAAATTCTCCTTAAATATATTTTTAGTTCCTTCTGTGATACTGAGTGAATTATCTGTCTGCTAATGTAGTTAGGCATATCTCCATTATTTATATATTTATCTCATAGGCCTGGAAAGGTCATTAAGTCCAGCCCCCTGCCTTCACCAGCAGGACCAAGTACTGATTTTTTTGCCCCAGATCCCTAAGTGGCTCCCTCAAGGATTGAACTCACAATCCTGGGTTTAGCAGGCCAATGCTCAAGCCACCAAGCTATCTCCCGCACAGTGACATTCAAAATTTCTATAGTGCTTATTCTAAAGCAATAATATGTGCGTGTGATTTTCTAAAATGTGGCTTTGCACCTATGTAGCATGGGAAATCGTGGTCATGGTGTCAAGACTGACAACTGTATTTGCAGCTTTGGTTTTCCAGCAGGCCATGCTTGTCTCTTCACACAGAAAAAGCAACGGGTATCTCTAGCTACTGTCCAAAACTCTGGGGCCCAATAGTATTCAGAAGCATTCCCTAGTGACATAAGGCTAAGCCAGGGCTGGCCAACCTGAACCTGAGAAGGCGCCAGAATTTACCAATGTACATTGTCAAAGAGCCACAGTAATACATCAGCCGCCCCCCCATCAGCTCCCCCATCCTGCTCCCAGCGCCTCCCGCACACCGGCAGCCCCGTCGTTCAGTGCCTCCCCCTCCCTCCCAGTCAGCTGTTTCATGGTGTGCAGGAGGCTCTGGGGCGGAGGAGAAGCGAGGGCACGGCAGGCTCAGGGGAGGGGGAGGGAAGGGGTGGAGTGGGGGCAGGGCCAGGGGCTGAACAGTGAGCACCCCCCGGCACATTGGAAAATTGGCACCTGTAGCTCCAGCCCCGGAGTCGGTGCCTGTACAAGGAGCCGCATATTAACTGCTGAAGAGCCGCGGGTGGCTCCAGAGCCCCAGGTTGGCCATCCCTGGGCTAAGCCATCAATTTCTGCAAAACTGAAACTTCCATTTAATAAAATAAAAAAAAGTCAGGCCAAGGGCTCTCAACCTTCCCAGACTACTGTACCCCTTTCCGGAGTCTGATCTGCCTTGAATATTCCCCAAGTTTCACCTCACTTAAAAACCACTTGCTTACAAAATCAGGCATAAAAATACAAAGTGTCACAGCACACTAATACTGCAGAATTGCTGACTTTCTCATTCTTACCGTATAATTATAAAATAAATCAATTGGAATATAAATATTGTATTTACGTTTCAGTGTACAGTAAGTATATAGAGCGGTGTAAATAAGTCACGGGCTGTATGAAATTTTAGTTTGTACTGAATTCACTAGTGCATTTTATGTAGCCTGTTGTAAAAGTAGGCAAATATCTAGATTAGCTGATGTACCCCCAGAAGACCTCTGTGTACCCTCAGGGGTACATGTACCCCTGGCTGAGAACCACTGAGTCAGGGGGAGAGAGAGCTCAGTGGTTTGAGCATTGGCCTGCTAAACCCAGGGTTGTGAGTTCAATCCTTGAGGGAGCCATCTGGGGGACTGGGGTAAAAAATCTGGCGATTAGTCTGGCTTTGAGCAGGGGGTTGGACTAGATGACCTCCTGAGGTCCCTTCCAACCATAATATTCTATGATTCTAGGCTACAGGGTTGCAAAGATAACCTTCTGAATATGAACCAATGCAGTGCTGTCTTTGAGAGTCTGCAGACAGGCAGATCCACGCTGCTGCTTATAACTCTCCCAGCCAGGGGAGTAAGTTTGACAAAGCTACTAGTCAGTTAAATTGCTACTATTAGGAATGCTACTGGCAGCAATTAAATGGAGAGCAATCAAGTGATCTTAAAGGCTGACTCAGAGCCAAGCACTGGAGCTATTAGTGGAGGAAGTTCCCCAAAACAAAGGTTGACAAGATAGGGAGCCATTGAAAAAGGAAATGAGCTTTTATCTTAGCATATTTGGGTAGAGGGACTACGCTCAAGTGGGAAAAGCACAATCTTGGGAGCCAGGAACTCTAAACCCACTGACTTGCTACTTGGCCACAGGAAAATCATGGCACCTCTGTGCCTCAGTTTTCCCATCTGTGGAATGGAACTAAATTTATTTCCCTACTTCCTTAAGGAAGTATCTTAATTCATAAGCATTGATAAAGTGCTTTGAGATCTTCTGACAGGTGGCACTGTGACAGCATAATCATAACTGAAAACATCTCCCAACTTTAAGAACAAAGTATTTGCCCTCCCCGGGAAATGATACATACACAATGACATGCCACAGA
Source organism: Mauremys reevesii (assembly GCF_016161935.1). NCBI lineage: Eukaryota > Metazoa > Chordata > Testudines > Geoemydidae > Mauremys > Mauremys reevesii. The sequence continues at coordinate 100,029 of NW_024100858.1, forward strand.
AAATATTACGACTAAGGTTTAATTTGACTGGATTTAGACTCCACAAGAAGTCCTCCTCTTTGTCATTTATAGAAGATAGTCAAGGAAGCTACAAGCTTTACGTCCTACAGGTTTTTTGTTTTTTTTAAATAAAAGTTGGATTCCTAGATTATTGCTGTACTTGAGGCAGTGGAAGAAGCTGAAAAGAATACATCATAAAAAGATGCCAGTGGGATCAGTTAAATCCAGCAAAATGGAAAGCACCTAGAAACACTAGAGCCAAAACATAAAACTGGATTTAACTTGATGTGTTCCATGGCAGGATGTCAATAAAAAGGGAACCTCATAAAGTAACAGCGATGTGGCTTATTGGTGCAGCCAAGAAAGAAAGTACCATTGGCCAGATACTCAGGTGGAGTAATTCTGTGTTGCTGTGTTGAAATCAATGGAGCGATGCTGATTTATACCAGCTGAGGCTCTGGCCCTGTATATGTAAACTCAGTCGTAACCCTCTCTCCCCCCAACACTTTGAGCCATAAAATTGATGAGAACTGAGCCTGTATCTAGATAGCACTGTTCACCTTCAAAGAGCTTTATAAACAATCAATAAGACTCTTAGCATCCTCTTGAGGTAAAGGCATTTTATGAAAGGAGAAGAAAGCAGAATTCGGATGCAGTGGCATTTTATACCCACTTTGCACTGGCATAAATCGTGCACGGCAATGCAAGATTCAGCTCCACAGGTGAAATCCTAACTCCACCTAAATCAATGGGAGTTTTGCAGCTGACTTGGATTTCACTCACATATTTTAACCTGAGAAATAAGGGAGCAGAGTCTAGCAGTTTATAGGACCTGCAAATCAGGATTCTATTCTCAGCTCTACTACTCATTTACTGTGCAATCATGATCGAGTTACTGAACGTCAGATTCCCCAACATCAAATGGAGAAAACAGCAATCTGACAGCGATGTTGCAAGACTGAATTAATGTTTGTGAAGCATCCTTGAAGGAAAGATGCCATAGAAGAGATAAGTGTTATTGCTACTTCTGCCCTGCTCAGAGAATAAGTCCCCAGGGGAGACCAGAGCTGGAGCATAGGCAATCGGGGGGTGGGGGTGTCACATGCCCCCGCCCCTCAGATATGCTGCTTGGCTTGTACTGAGCATGCTCCATAACACCGTTGAAGCCAGGGGCTCTCACTCTGCCCCCACCCCCACCCCACACTCAATACCTGCAGGCACAAGTGGTCTCTAAACTGGATAATTTAATTTATAATGTATATCATGAGTGGAATAAAAATAAGCAGCTGAGGGGGGGGGGCGGACTCCAAGAGGCCTGTATTAGTTCTCAGTATTCAGGGAGAAAAGAGTTATTATTTGAGGTCCAGATTATTAATTAACTTTCAACAAAAGCAGATTTGCCATTGCCACAAATTTATGAGTAACAACTGAGACAAATGGATGCAATTTCTGTAATTTCATCTGTTGCAACTGCAAGCCGGAACGGAGGGTTTAACTAGCTTTTGCTTTGTGCTTAGATTTGTTCCTGAGTCCTGCAACTAGACACACTGTCAGAGAGAAAATCTGCTTAGGTTTGCATTTTAGTAGGTATGGCTTTGACTAAGCTGTTACACTCATTGTACGGGTTTGGTGAAACCGATTTTTTTATAAGTGATCTTCTTGTTGCTCGCAGCCTATGGTCAAGCCACTAGTTCTACGGAAAAGATATCCTCAAAGTGAATGGTTGGCTGAACATTTTGTTATAGTATTTTTTTTTTTTTAATGTTGCTTCCAAGTTTGCAACAGATGGCACACAGTCTTTCCATTGGGTTAGACAGAGTCAAGTCTAATCTGGTCTTTCTCTGGAAAGTACAAATCAGGGTGATATTGTCTTTTCCTTTTGAATTTTCAGTTTTCCCTAGGCTTGAGTGCACGTGCTCATGTTTCTTAATCTCCTATACCTCTTATTAAAAGTTTCTTCGTTCACACACACCCTCACTTTTGTCGTGGGAAAACAACAGGACGCCGGGGGAGTCCCACTAGAAGGAAACATTAAAACCTCAGGCCCAAAACTAGCAGAATTAGCTCACTGCCTGAAAGAACCAGTGCAGGACACTGATCTCCAATTCCCACTGAACTACAAGCTTCTCTGGCACCAGCATCCACTGGGTCCTAACAGCCACCACGCTTTGCTGTTTTAAAACAGATCAGTAGGTTTAGTGCCAACCTGAAAAGGGAGCGATGGGCACAGCCCAGCGAGACAACACAAGGCCCACCCCTCGGTTGAGAGAGGGGCTGTTAAACCCAGACGTCAGTTTAAATTGGAAGCTCTCTGGGGTATGGATCCGCTGTGTTTGTACAGCGGCCAGCTCAGCGGGGTCCCGGCCTGTGACTGAGGCTCCCACAGGGTTGCCAACCCTCACGGTTTCGCTGGGAGTCTCATGGAATCAGGCTCTATCTCCCGGAGGTTACTGCAGCCAAACCGGGAGAAACTGGGCACTAAGAGTCTGGCAGCGCAGCGGGGCTAAGGCACCGTCCTTGCGGCCTCTGGGAGGGGGGCAAAGGGGATCTCTGCGCACTGCCCCACCTTGAGCACTGACTCCACAGCTCTCATTGGCTGGGAACTGCGGCCAATGAGAGCTGCGGGACAGTGCCTGTGGGCAGGGGCAGTGAGCAGAGCTCCCCCCCCACACACACACACCTAGGAGCCGCTGCCAGAGGAATTTGTCAGTCGCTTTCAGGAGCTGACCGAGGTAAGTGCCACCCCCCTCACCCTCTCCTGCACCCCAAACCCCTGCTCCAGCCCAGAGCCCGTACCCAAACTCCCTCCAAGAGCCCGCTCTCCACACCCCCTCTTGCACCACAACCCCCTGCCTCAGGCTCAGCCCGGAGCCCCCTCCCACACCCAAACTCCCTATCAGAGCCCGCACCCCCTCCTACCCCAGGCTCAGCCAGGAGCCACCTCCTACACTGCGAACCCCTCGGCCCCACCCCTCAGCTCAGAGACTGCACCCCCTCCCACACCTCAACCCCCTGCCCCAGCCCAGTGAAAGTGAGAGAGAGTGTGGGAGAGCGAGTGATGGGGGGGGGGACTGCAGTGAGTGGTGGTGGGGCCTCAGAAGAGGCGGGGCCTTGGGGAAGGGGCGGGGCAAGGGTGTTTGGGTTTGTGCCACTAGACAGTTGGCAACCCCAGGCTCCAATGTGCTGCGGTAATATAAATAATAAAAAGGGAAGGGGAAATAAAGGGGGATGGGGATGGGGATGCGGGTACAGGATCAAAACAAGAGATCCAGCGAGGGGGACACCAAGCATAGGAAACTGGACAAAGCCTGCTGCTCCATGAAGGAGCCCAGGGACTCAGCAAATGCTACCCAGAGGAATTCTATCTGGAAGCATCCACAGACAAAGGACTGTTAAAGGACCCCAACATTCGGGGCAAACCCTCCTGCCCAGCATCCTCCTCCTGTTCTGATGAATGGCCATCTTGGCCAGTGCCAGGTGGCCATTGAAGAGATCACAAGAGTGCCAGATCAACAGCCCCAGAAACTGCAAACTTCTCTTTATCCACAGAGCAAGCAGCAGTAGTGAGAACTTCCCCCACACTGCCTCTAAGAGGTCAGCTCTGACAGGAAAGAACCACATCTAGCGGTAAGAGAGGAAGTTGGTGTAGACACTTGTCCAAGGTGCGCTGGATGGTGCCCTTCCAACTCATTATGCACAGACGACTTACCATCAGGTGGTAACATACACGGATCACTATTGACCTCAGCTTGACTCAAACCAGCAACCTAGAGAGGTCCCACTGCCACTGGCCTCAGGCATCAAGTTAGTTCCTCTCTTTAGAAAACTGCTTCAACCCACTGAGAATTATTTTCACCCTTCGTTAATATCACCATTGTCCCTATTTTTTCCTCTTTTAACCTTAGAGAAGGAAAAAAAGCCCAATTCAGAGTTTGCCTTGTGTTCCTGATCAATAAGCAGGCTGCCTTAAGTTACGTGATCCCTTTACAGTTTTGAGGGTAGTCATAGGATTGATTTGACCAGCAGTAAAAGGACAGAACCTTTATAGTCAAAGCTTGTGCCAAGCCACAAAGAGTCCAGATAGATAATGTAATGAGCTGGCTAGTGTATATATGTATTACGGCCCCCTACCCTTGATTCTGCCCAGCATCTGACTCATTGGGAACCCAAAATCCCAACAAGAGGTCAGCTCCATTATAGGAAGATATCTATGACGAAAACATATCCTCATTGTTTTATTGTAGCCATGTAGTTACAGCTGTGACATGACCTGTCCAATGTATGCTCCTATTTCCAGGGCTTAGAATAACCTAGGGGTGGGGAGGAGAAAAACAAAAAAACACTCCACACTTATTGAGGCTGAAATGTCTCCTGCTTACTCTCAGTCCAGAGGCTAATTTCTTTTTGTTTTTAAAAGTTTGACAACTCCGCATCAGCCACGTCGATTCTTATCTGAATGGGTCGGTGATGGAGAGGATTTTTAACTAGTTAAAGTTTTTAATTCCTTTTGTTTTTTACAACACAGCAAGTTGGTGGCACAGCTGAGAATAGGTTGAGTGTCTCTGTTCAAACCATTAGAGAACATATTGCCTCTTTGCGGGCAAAATATTTAGCCTTTCTGTACTCCTTAAAAGCCAGGTCACCTAGGAGCAAACATTTATCAGTCTCAATTGAACTGAGTGTTCCCACACACCTCTGATTTCTGTGGTGTCAGCTGGATTTAAAAGACAATGTGTGTCACCTTTGAAGTATTTCCATACTTCATTGTGCAAGCTCCTAATCGCTACAATATATTTTTCATGTGTCTTCAATGGGAATTATGATCCAGTTTAATGTGGTGGATTTGTACACGTTTCCCCTTGAGTTTATGCAGCGAGAGCTATAGAATTAAATTTCTTTCACTTATGTAGATATAATTCACTCCAAAGAAAACTCCAAGAAACTTACAAGCCTCTCAAAAGAAGGATTTATAACGGATTGTCCTCAGTCTTTTCCCTTAGCTGAGACAATATACAGTGGCGTAATTGTCTTTTAAGTAACTCCATAGTGGCACAGGGGACAATGCAACTGAAACCTCGCAAAGATCTATCTAGGTTTTAATCTTGCATTCAGGGGTTTAAATCCTACCAACACAGACCCCCAAGGTGCCTGGGCCCCACTGAATCCAGAAGTAGCGGTTCAACAGGAGCATGAGACAGATGGCCCATGAGGAGAGAAGGCAGCTGATAGCAAAACAGGCCACACTCAGCTGAAGAGGAGTGAGCTAAGCAGAGATAGTCGCCTGTGGAGAAACAGGCCCAAATGCAGCCACTGCTAAGCAGAAAGCTTGGGGGAAAGGTCTTGGAAAAGAGGAGAGGGAACTTTTAGGGATGAAGGGATTTGGAAAGAGAAGGGTTCATCTGAGCATGTGCAGGGGCAGTTTGAAGAGAGAGCGTATAGTTTTTTTTGTTTGGTTGGTTTTTAAAACCTAAGGGAAACATTTCAAGACAGGAACTTGAGCTGATTTTGCAGAACTGGGAGTGGTTTTGGCTTCTAAGATTTGGCTTGAAATGATTTTCAACAACAGATTTTTCTTTTCAAGGATTTGCATGATACATGTTACATTATTACAACCATTGGGGTCTGCTTGGGCCTGATTATACTGTGAGTTGCATACGATTCTTAATGCTTCAGTGGGTTACCAGTGCTGCCAACCTCAAGTGTTCAAAAAACAAGTCAGGACCAAAATACAATGAAATTATTTAAAAAAAAAAAAAAAAAAGTGGGGTTCATTTTATTTGCCTTCTGGGTTGAGCCTTGGGGAGGGAGGTCACTTTTTTAGCTTTCCTTTGCAATCATGAGGGCTAAAAATAGAAGCTGAAAGTTTTGCATAGTCACATGACTCCAGGAGCTGGGACTTTAAAGAAAAAGAAAAAACAATCACAAGACTCACAATAAAATTGTGAACGGTGGAAACACCAGGTTACACTTGAACACAGCAGCCAGGGTAATGTTTGGTTCACGCAGATGCAACTGCATTGCTGGCAAGTTTGACTGTAGCTGCCCCTATCAAATATTTATTTCTGACTCCATAGTATATCTTGGACCCCAGTCTGGGCCTTATGTGTGTGGCAGAGGCAGGGTCAGAAACATTCAAAGTTGTGTAGCAAACTGCTTTTCTCCACAGAAACTTGTTGAAGTGACTTTTTTAAAAACCAAGCTTGTTTACTCAGCATATTAAAACAAATTACCATCCTCACCCCATTCCTCCTCCACACCCTGAAAAAGATGGGAGGGGGCATTATCTTACTGAGGATTAGCCACTCAGAGTTTGGCTTAAGAATGTCTAAATCTTTCTTGTGAAGCCAAAATGAAAAACTTAATTCTTCCAAAAACAAGTTCTTCCCTCGACCTAGCTACCACCTGTCAGGGAGGCGGATTACCTACGCTGACAGAACCCCACGTTGGCATAGATAATGTCTACACTGAAGCGCTATACTGGTGCAGCTATGCCACTGTAGCATTTTAAGTGTAGACGAGCCCTTACACCAGTGGTTTTCAACCTTTTTTCATTCACAGACCTTTAAAAGATTTCAAATGCCACTGCAGGCCCCTTTGGAAATCTTAGACATAGTCTGCAAACCCCAGGGGGCCACAGACCACAGGCCGCAAACTACTGTTCTATGATAATGATGACAACTTTTCGTGGACCCCTCAGGGTCTGCCGACCACAGGTTGCAAACCACTGCCTTAGGCTATGACAGCCCGATCTGCGAGGTGCTTAGTGCCTCCTGAGAGAGACAGAGCAACTTCCATTTACTGAGGCAACTTGAAGTCACCAAGAACACTCAGCACCAGATAGTATCAGGGCCTTATATGAGTGGAACAATTTTCTGCCAAAGTTTAACAGCGCTCATTACGTTCCCTTTCAGAACTTGCTGGTTATTGAATTTCTCTGACTTCTGAGACAATTCTGTTGTTTTTTAAACCATCTTCTAAAAAACTGGGGAGGGAGGACTTTAAAAGGATGGCAGCGCAGTAGGTATTAAATAAAATATAAACATCTCATCTATATTTAAAACTGGGTTTGATCTTTACTGTTTTCATTCCATCCTCCACATCTTGACTTGTAATTTCTTCTGTTGCTTTTGTGGGTGGTGGGTTGGGTTGGGTTTTTTAAACATACTGCTTCAACTAATTTTTTGATCAATTATTAAAAACATTGCTCTCCTTTTTCATTCTCTGCTCCCAGCAGAAAGTGAAGCTAGAAAGAAAGATGAACTGGAAAGATTTTTTTTTAAAAGAAATATTTTTAAAAAAAATCCTACAATCCCAGGACAATAACAGCAAATATCTTTAATGATGGAAGTTACAGCTTTGCCCCCATCCTGCAATCAGACAAAAGACAGCAAACCCCCGTTACTGGGGATCTGCCCAAGTGGATCTGATTACAGGATTGGTGGCATCATTTTTAAAAACAAATGTATTGACCCTTCCCACACGTTTTCTTGTGTTGCTGTCAGCGTCAGTAATGCTGTAACAAATCCTTGGCCGCGTTGGAATTTCACGAGCGCCACTGCACTCAGCACCGAGAACTTAATGGTGACAAGAATGACAGGACTCAGATCTTTGTGTTCCCAAAGCACATGAGTGGAGGCAGCGTGAGAAACAAGAGCTAAAAGGAAAGTTGTTACCATATGAATACAGCGCTAGTAGTGCTCGGTGCATGTTTTGCTACAGTCCTGCCAGAGAACCCACAATCTGAACAGACAACATACAGTCAGAGGAAGTGGGGTGGGACATAACAAAGAGTGCTGTGATTGACCAGTGAAGTTAAGCATACATCACTCACCCAGCGTCTACACTCGCATTGCGTCGACCTAAGTCTCTACATCACTTGCGGAGTTAGTGTTATTGTGCCACTGTAACAGGATGCTTAGATCGGCAGGAGACAAATTTGAGTGTAGACACTGGCATATCGCAGTTGATGCCAGCAGACTTACGTTGATCTAAGTTTGTAGCGTAGACCAGACCTAATTCTGGTTGTTGGGTTAGTGTGTGGGTGGCTGGGGGTGTCAGTGGCCTGTGATATACAGATCAGACTAGATCAGGGGTCAGCAACCTTTCAAAAGTGCTGTGCCGAGTCTTCATTTATTCACTTTAATTTAAAGGTTTCACGTGCCGGTCATACATTTTAATGTTTTTTAGAAGGTCTCTCTCTATAAGTCTATATATTATATAACTAAACTAGTGTTGTATTGTAAAATAAACAAGGTTTTCAAAATGTTTAAGAAGCTTCATTTAAAATTAAATTAAAATGTTGATCTTACGCTGCTGGCCCACTCAGCCCGCTGCTAGTCTGGGGTTCTGTTCATCTAGGCTGGCAGTGGGCTGAGTGGGGCCTGCGGCCGGGACCCCAGCTGGGAAGGGTCTGGCAGCCAGAACCCCAGACCAGCAGCAGGCTGTGCGGGGCCAGCAGCCTGGCCCCCCGACCAGCAGTGGGCTGCGCGCTCAGCCCACTGCCGCTCAGGGGTTCCATCCGCCGGCTCCTGCCAGCCAGGATCCCGGATGCCGGATCCGCTCAGCCCACTGCTAGTCTGGGGTCCCGGCGCTGCCCACATACAGTGGGTACCTGCCTTCTCCCTGGTTCTGCCCCATTCTCTTCCTCTCTCTGCACTGAGCTGAGGGTGGGAGTGCACTGAGCACAGGGCTGGGGGTGAAGGGTCTGGCCAGGAGCCAGAATGAGGGAGGGGGCTCAGGGTTGGGGCAGGAGGTTTGGGTGTGGGGGCACTTACCTGGGCAGCTCCCATTTGGTTTGAGGGGTGCAGGTGGGAATGTGGGGTGCAGGTGCTTCCGTTTGGTGCTCAGGGTGGGGGTGTAAGAGTCAGGGCGTGGGGTGCATGGGGCGTTGGGGGCTGGGTATGTGGGGTGCAGGTGTCAGGGCAGGAGGTTGGGGGGCGCCAGAGTCAGGGCTGGGGTCGTGGGGGGGGTGAAGGAGTCAAGCAGAGGGCTGGATGTGTATGAGGGGGGTACAGGGCTCAGGGCTGGAGGCAATATGCCCCTATTCCACCCCCCTCCTTCCCCAAGGCCCTGCCCCTGCTTCTTCTCTGCCTCCGCTGACTCTGCTCCTTCCCGACCCCCACCCTCGCAAGGGCCATCAGCTGATCAGCCGGCAGGGAGGGAGGGACAGAGAGGCAGAGGAGGGGCAGGAACCCAGCACACTACAGGAAGAGGCAGGGGAGCCGGCAGGACCAAGCTTCTGCCTTCTGCCCCCGCGGAGGGGGCGGGGGGCATAAGAACATAAGAAAGGCTGTACCGGGTCAGACCAAAGGTCCATCTAGCCCAGTATCTGTCTACCGACAGTGGCCAATGCCAGGTGCCCCTGAGGGAGTGAACCTAACAGGCAATGATCAAGTGATCTCTCTCCTGCTATCCATCTCCATCCTCTGACGAACAGAGGCTAGGGACACCATTCTTACCCATCCTGGCTAATAGCCATTTATGGACTTAGCCACCATGAATTTATCCAGCCCCCTTTTAAACATTGTTATAGTCCTAGCCTTCACAACCTCCTCAGGTAAGGAGTTCCACAAGTTGACTGTGCGCTGCGTAAAGAAGAACTTCCTTTTATTTGTTTTAAACCTGCTGCCTATTAATTTCATTTGGTGACCCCTAGTTCTTGTATTATGGGAATAAGTAAATAACTTTTCCTTATCCACTTTCTCAACATCACTCATGATTTTATATACCTCTATCATGTCCCCCCTTAGTCTTCTCTTTTCCAAACTGAAGAGTCCTAGCCTCTTTAATCTTTCCTCATATGGGACCCTCTCTAAACCCCTAATCATGTTAGTTGCTCTTTTCTGAACCTTTTCTAGTGCTAGAATATCTTTTTTGAGGTGAGGAGACCACATCTGTACACAGTATTCGAGATGTGGGCGTACCATGGATTTATATAAGGGCAATAATATATTCTCAGTCTTATTCTCTATCCCCTTTTTAATGATTCCTAACATCCTGTTTGCTTTTTTGACCGCCTCTGCACACTGCGTGGACATCTTTAGAGAACTATCCACGATAACTCCAAGATCTCTTTCCTGACTCATTGTAGCTAAATTAGCCCCCATCATGTTGTATGTATAGTTGGGGTTATTTTTTCCAATGTGCATTACTTTACATTTATCCACATTAAATTTCATTTGCCATTTTGTTGCCCAATCACTTAGTTTTGTGAGATCTTTTTGAAGTTCTTCACAATCTGCTTTGGTCTTAACTATCTTGAGTAGTTTAGTATCATCTGCAAACTTTGCCACCTCACTGTTTACCCCTTTCTCCAGATCATTTATGAATAAATTGAATAGGATTGGTCCCAGGACTGACCCTTGGGGAACACCACTAGTTACCCTCTCCATTCTGAGAATTTACCATTAATTCCTACCCTTTGGTCCCTGTCCTTTAACCAGTTCTCAATCCATGAAAGGACCTTTCCTTTTATCCCATGACAGCTTACTTTACGTAAGAGCCTTTGGTGAGGGACCTTGTCAAAGGCTTTCTGGAAATCTAAGTACACTATGTCCACGGATCCCCTTGTCCACATGTTTGTTGACCCCTTCAAAGAACTCTAATAGATTAGTAAGACACGATTTCCCTTTACAGAAACCATGTTGACTATTGCTCAAGAGTTTATGTTTTTCTATGTGTCTGACAATTTTATTCTTTACTATTGTTTCAACTAATTTGCCCGGTACCGACGTTAGACTTACCGGTCTGTAATTGCCGGGATCACCCCTAGAGCCCTTTTTAAATATTGGCGTTACATTAGCTAACTTCCAGTCATTGGGTACGAAGCGATTTAAAGGACAGGTTACAAACCTTAGTTAATAGTTCATAACTTCACATTTGAGTTCTTTCAGAACTCTTGGGTGAATGCCATCTGGTCCCGGTGACTTGTTAATGTTGAGTTTATCAATTAATTCCAAAACCTCCTCTAGTGACACTTCAATCTGTGACAGTTCCTCAGATTTGTCACCTACAAAAGCCAGCTCAGGTTTGGGAATCTCCCTAACATCCTCAGCCGTGAAGACTGAAGCAAAGAATCCATTTAGTTTCTCCGCAATGACTTTATCGTCTTTAAGCACTCCTTTTGTATTTTGGTCATCAAGGGGCCCCACTGGTTGTTTAGCTGGCTTCCTGCTTCTGATGTACTTAAAAAACATTTTGTTATTACCTTTGGAGTTTTTGGCTAGCCGTTCTTCAAACTCCTCTTTGGCTTTTCTTATTACACTCTTGCACTTAAGTTGGCAGTGTTTGTGCTCCTTTCTATTTGCCTCACTAGGATTTGACTTCCACTTTTTAAAGGAAGTCTTTTTATCTCTCACTGCTTCTTTTACATGGTTGTTAAGCCATGGTGGCTCTTTTTTAGTTCTTTTACTGTTTTTCTTAATTTGGGGTATACATTGAAGTTGGGCCTCTATTATGGTGTCTTTAAAAAGGGCCCACGCAACTTGCAGGGATTTCACTTTAGTCACTGTACCTTGTAACTTTTGTCTAACTAACCCCCTCATTTTTGTATAGTTCCCCCTTTTGAAATTAAAGGCCACAGTGTTGGGCAGTTGAGATGTTCTTCCCACCACAGGGATGTTGAATGCTATTGTATTATGGTCACTATTTCCAAGCGGTCCTGCTATAGTTACCTCTTGGACCAGCTCCTGCGCTCCACTCAGGATTAAATCTCGAGTCGCCTCTCCCCTTGTGGGTTCCCGTACCAGCTGCTCCATGAAGCAGTCATTTAAAGTATCGAGAAATTTTATCTCTGCATTTCGTCCTGAAGTGAAATGTTCCCAGTCAATATGGGGATAATTGAAATCCCCCACTATTATTGGGTTCTTAATTTTGATAGCCTCTCTAATTTCCCTTAGCATTTCATCATCACTATTACTGTCCTGGTCAGGTGGTCGATAATAGATCCCTACTGTTATATTTTTACTACAGCATGAAATTTCTATCCATAGAGACTCTATGGAACCTGTGGATTCGCTTAAGATTTTTACTTCATTTGAATCTACACTTTCTTTCACATATAGTGCCACTCCTCCCCCTGCACGGCCTGTCCTGTCCTTCCGATATATTCTGTACCCCGGAATGATTGTGTCCCATTGATTGCTCTCAGTCCACCAGGTTTCTGTGATGCCTATTATATCTATATCCTCCTTTATCACAAGGCACTCTAGTTCACCCATCTTATTATTTAGACTTCTGGCATTTGTGTACAAGCACTTTAAAAACTTGTCCCTGTTTTTTAGCCTGCCTTTTTCTGATGTGCCAGATTCTTTTTTATGTGACTGTTTATCATCTGATCCGGCCCTTACATTATACTTCTCATTCCCCTGCTCCTGACTATAACCTGGAGATTCTCTATCATCAGACTCTCCCCTAAGAGAAGTCTGTGTCCGATCCACATGCTCCTCTGCAGCAGTCGGCTTTCCCCCATCTCCTAGTTTAAAAACTGCTCTACAACCTTCTTAATGTTTAGTGCCAGCAGTCTGGTTCCACTTTGGTTTAGGTGGAGCCCATCTCTCCTGTATAGGCCCCTCCCATCCCAGAAGTTTCCCCAGTTCCTAATGAACGTGAACCCCTCCTCTCTACACCATCGTCTCATCCACGCATTGAGACTCTGAAGCTCTGCCTGCCTACCTGGCCCTGCGCGTGGAACTGGGAGCATTTCTGAAAATGCCACCATAGAGGTCCTGGATTTCAGTCTCTTCCTAGCAGCCTAAATTTGGCTTCCAGGACATCTCTCCTACCCTTCCCTATGTCATTGGTACCTACATGTACCACGACCACCGGCTCCTCCCCAGCACTACACATAAGTCTATCTAGATGCCTCGAGAGATCCGCAACCTTCGCACCAGGCAGGCAAGTCACCATACGGTTCTCCCGGTCATCACAGACCCAGCTATCTACATTTCTAATAATCGAATCTCCCATTACTAACACCTGCCTTTTCCTAGAAACTGGAGTTCCCTCCCCCAGAGAGGCAACCTCAGTGTGAGAGGCAACCCCAGCACCCTCTGGAAGGAGGGTCCCAACTACGGGAAGGTTTCCCTCTGCTCCCATCGACTGCTCTACTTCCCTGGGCCCTTCTTCCTCCTCAACAGCACAGGAGCTGTCTAAGCGGAGGTGGGACAATTCTACAGTGTCCCGGAAAGCCTCATCAACATACCTCTCTGCCTCTCTCAGCTCCTCCAGTTCCGCCACCCTGGCCTCCAAAGCCCGTACATGGTCTCTGAGGGCCAGGAGCTCCTTGCACCGACTGCACACATACGCCACCCGCCCACAGGGCAGGTAATCATACATGCAACACTCAGTGCAATAAACTGGATAGGGGCGGAGAAGAGCGGGACTTCGGCAGGCAGCAGCGTGCCATTAAAAATCGGCTCGCATGCCGTCTTTGGCACGTGTGCCATAGGTTGCCGACCCCTGGACTAGATGATCTGGAGGTCCCTTCGGGCCTTGAATTCTATGACTATGTTAGTTTCAAGATTTTATTTGATGTTTTAAAATTAAAGTATTGTTATTTAAGAGAGAGTCTCCATTAACAGTTAGCAGTACAGAGTCTATGGCAGTGTGGAAAAGTTCCAGTTCCATCCAGTGGAGGATGGTAGTACACACACACTGACCAATAGCAATACTCAGCACTCATATAGCACTTCACAACTTCAAAGCGCTACAAATTAATGGCCACAAATCCCAAGTTTCTCATTTAGTAACGGGAACTAAGGCACAGAGGGAAACTGACATGCCCAAGGCCGCATAGCAAGTCAGTGTGAGAATCAAACTTAGAGCTCAAGAGTTCCTGGCTCCCAACCCTGTGCTCCACCCACACCTCTCGACAGGGTGTTAGACTAGCAAATGCACGTATGTCGGAATGAAAAAATTAACTGCTTTCAATGTGAGCCTTTCCAAGGCTCACACCCTGCACACGGCTATCTGGGAGTCTGTGCATTCATAACAGGAGCTGGAAGAGACACTGCCCCTTGAGTCTCCACAGCCAGCGTCGGATTGCTTCCAGCAACAGACACTCAACGTTTTGTCCAGTCTAGTCTGAAACAATCCAAGCAATGGAGCTTCCAACACTTCCTTTGGGAGACTGGTCCACAGCCTACTAGGACTGAGCGTTACTAAGTTTAGGCTTGAATGGGCCAAATTCAGCATTAGCGTAATTCCACTGATGTCAATTACATTCAGCACAAGGGACACGTTTTCCGGTTACTGGGCCAAACTCTGAGCTGGTACAGACTAGGGTAAGCGCAGAGCTGTCCCCACATACACCACCTCCCTCTGCAGCACTTGCAAGAACAAAGCTGCACCCTGTTGGCATCCAGACCCAGTTGTGTCTCCTAGTCAGATCTGGTGAGTGAAGATAAATGTCAACTCGCTCAATGCCACTGCAGATGACTCATAGACTTTAAGGTCAGAAGGGACCATTATGATCATCTAGTCTGACCTCCTGCACAATGCAGGCCACAGAATCTTATCCATCCACTTCTATAACAAACCCCTAACCTATGTCTGAGTTATTGGAGTCTTCAAATTGTGGTTTGAAGACCTCAAGCTGCAGAGAATCCTCCAGCAAGTGACCCATGCCCCATGCTGCAGAGGAAGGCGAAAAACCTCCAGAGCCTTTGCCAATCTGCCCCAGAGGAAAATTCCTTCCCGACCCCAAATATGGCAATCAGCTAAACCCTGAGCATGTGGGCAAGACTCACCCGCCAGCACCCAGGAAAGAATTCTCTGTAGTAACTCAGATCCCAACCCATCTAACATCCCATCCCAGACCACTGGGCATACTTACCTGCTGATAATCAAAGATCAATTGCCAAAATCAAAGATCAATTGCATCAGTTGACTTGATGCAACTCCCTCCCCTCCACCTCAGGCACTTGGCTGGCAAGACCGAACCATTCAGGCAACGCCTGGATGTGTTCTAGATGGCAGCTCCAAGGCAGGAGGTGAGCCCTATGCATTACTAACTACAGTGTTAGAACAGGGAAGCTGGGCTAAGAGTGCAGAGCCAGGACCTTGCAGAGCCACAGGCCAGGACTCTATGCTACACGCACAGGTCACTTGCCTGCTCCTCTGTTGCAGAGTGGCCTCCCCCAGGCCAATTCACCACTCACCTTAAGAAGGAGAGTTGAGATGCACCTGGAGGAGTCTCCCCCCCCTTGGCCCCGTACCTACGCCAAATCCCCACTTAAAATGCACTTTTCCAGGAGCCATTCCTTCCTTCTTCTCCTCTCCGATGAGCTCACCATACCCTCTTCACCCACTTCCCTCCAGCCAGGCCATCTGACGCAGCACCCCAGTCATAGGAGCGGAGGAAATGCCCTGTAGATAGCCCTCTGCTCTGATCTACGTCAACAGCCTGTTCTGACAGTGGCCAGAACCAGCTGCTTCCAAGGACAGTGCAAGAAACCCTGAAGCAGCCAGCTAGGGAACAACCAGCCTACAGGGAAAGCTCCTTCCTGACCTTCACAGTTAGAGTTTGGCTTCTGCCCTGAAGCATAAGGGCTTGATGTCCTTTTTCCACTCCTGCCTCTATGCTTTCTTCTATGCAACGTCCTTGGCACGAGTAACCTCCCTGTCCAGCCCCACCCTCGCCTGGACCCTTCCCTCCTCTGAGTCTCTATTTCAAACATACTTCTTCCAACAAGCTGGCCCACCCCAACCTCCCCTCAGCAGGTGGCAGACATCCCCTAGCTTGAAACAAAACCACCTCCTTCATATCATCTACCTGGACTGGAAGGGACCATGCCTTTTTCGGTGTTTGAGCATCAACAGTGCCATACAAATAGATAACCTGCATCTCCTACATTGCACAGGCTCTTGTGCATAGGAGATGTCTCGGACTCTGTCTTGCTGTACCAGCACCGTGCACGGTGAGGGTGCCATGTAAATGATTTCTAGAAAGGTTTCCAGCCCGGTAGCACAGCGTCCTCACTCTGGCTTCCTCTTCTGCTGGCTCCTGCGCTGGCAGCCCTGCTCGAGTGGGGGAGGCACATTCCAGTGCTCTGCGGGAGTTCAAAGCTTGTGCAGATTCCAGCTTCCGGACCTGGCCAGGTCCTGCAGTGGTGGGCATGGCACAGGAACGTCTTTAAATCTTGCCAGAGAAAGGTGCCAGCTTCTTTGCTTTATAGCATCCACTGCACCAAACCCTCGCCAGCACACCCAGCCCTGAATGGACTATAACAGCTACCACCACCACCAGTAATCCCACTTGGCGCTTACACGGCCCCTTTCAGCTCAGGGTCTAATTGCTTTACGGACACCCCTGTAGGGGCTGTGTTGTATCAGGACCCTGCAGCCAGCGGGAGGTCAGCAAGTTGGTTTTAAAAAGTGAGGCAGGGGGAGGAGGAGTGAAGGAAGAGCCTCTGTAAGACAGAACGCAGCTTCCTCAGGGGACAGGGAAGAAGCTTGTTCAGCTGATTTTGTTTAAGACAATAAGAGATGGAAACAAGTTTAAAGGAAGATACTAGGTTGGAGCATTTGCCCTTCCAGCGAGCCCCCGCTGCCTGATGTGGTGGGAAAGATAAACAAATCAACCATGTGTTTCATGATGTAAGCGTCTGTCCTATTTCTGTTCCCGACAAAGTCCCCTTTTCTCTCTTTTTTTTTTTAAATGCTGCTCTTTCTCGGTGCTTTCTCACAGCTCTACAACTGAAAAAAAAATCCTTAGGTAGTGTCTTGTTAATAAGGCATGAGGCTTCTTCCAAATGTATCACCTCCAGATCCGGAGTTACAGGCCTACGCTGGAAGCATAACGTGCAGAGAGTACTGCGCCAGCATGGGGGATGAGGGGAAAAGGCAGAAGACTGCACTGACAGTGCGAGAGTCGGAGTTATGATTTTAGAAGCAGTATTATCTTCACTGAAAATAAATCAGAAGTGTCCTAATAATTCATGTCCCAGCATGAGGAGTTCACATGACAAGGAGATATAGATACCAATAAGAAGTGATGTGCAGGAGGAGGAGATCCTGAAACACCCGGATTCAAGCTAAAGGGAATTTGGGATAATTTCTCCATTGCTTCCTCTCCGGACATTATGAAACCATCCCTGCCAGGAAGGGCTTCTCTGCACCTCAAAAATGATTGCAAAGATCAAATTTTCCTTGCCTGCCAAATAGCCCAAATTGCACCAAACTGCAAGGTTCTTTTACTTTTAAAAGTAAGATTTACCCGGGGAAGGGTTCACTTGGGTTCGACTGCAACGTGACTGCCTGCCATTCCCTTGCATTGAAGTGCTGTGATACCATCAATATACTCACTGGACCAAAACCAGGGCTTGGCAATGGGGTTGCAATTCTGAAGTTCCCCAAACACCACCTACCCAAGCTTAATTTGACCCAGCATTTGGTAATGGGTGGTGGTTGTTTTTTTAAACCAGAAACAAATTCCAAACTGCTCCAGGATTCACAATTGGGGGGAAGGGGCAGACAGGAGCCTTACGCCGCCATGTAAGAAAATATCAGAGATCCCCGATCTGAAAAGTGTGTTGCTGCTTGATCTTTCTTTAAAATAGATAATGATATGAGAGTAGGGCAGCCAACTGTGGGCTTTCGCTCACAGCTATGGGGGTACCAGACTCACTCCCAGAGCGCCATGCACTGCTGATATATTGTATATGTGGGGAACCAGCTCCTATCAGCGTTTGGCTTTTCCCATTACACACACACACACACAAAGTTGTGTACAGGCCCCCTGTGACAGCTACACGAACAGCAAAGGGAGCGCTGGGAAGGGAATAAGGAGGCTGCCCGGCAGTTCTAGCAGCGGGGTTCTGCTCAGAGCCGCCCGCTGGGGCCGGGCAGGAATAAGGAAGCTGGTTTGCAGAGGCGCAGCGCACCCACCGCTCCCGTGGGTTTCACGCGGTGCAGCTGCGGGTGGCGCAGCCCCGGAGTGAGATTTCAGGCTCGCGGTTGCGGTGTCTCCGCGGGCTTCGCTTCCCCGGGCGGGCCGCCAGCCCAAAGAAACACGCGAGCTCACGGCGCGGACCGGGGAAGAGCGGGTTTCGCGTGGGACGTTTCCCTGCCTTTGGGGCTCGCGCGTGGCTTTTCCGAGGGCTGGGAGTTACAAGACAAAACACGATTCCCCGCCCCCCCGGGAAGACTCGCAGCTGCCACCCTAACTCCCGCACACGCCTGGGGCTCGCTGCCCATCCAGCCCGCAGGGGACCGGGACCCCCGCCTGGGGCGTGCGCCCTGGCACGGACACACACGAGCGTGCAACAAGCCCGAGTTCTTTACATCCGTGCTCCGGGCCCCGCAGACACACACGAGGCAGCCTCCCGCGTCTGCCCTGTTCCTGCGGGGGGGGGTGTTTTGCAAGCGAGCCCTATGCCCAGCTATGCCCACCCGCACCAGCCTCTGAAAACAGCTCCTGCTCCGTGCAAAGCAGCCAGGGATCCCCCGCCCGCAATCCTCCGACGGGAGAATAAACCCGATCGCAGCTCCGCCTGCCAAACAAACCAACACGCGCCCCATTCCTCCTCTCCCACCCTCCGGGAGCTGCTGGGAGAGAGGGGAAGGAGCCATGTCTGGACCATCCCAGCCGCAAAACTACTACAGACTCGCCCGCTCCCAGCCCTTACCTGCCGGCCGCGGGGGCCAGGGGCCCGGGGCCCGGGGCCCGGGGGGGGGGGAGTTTGCAGGGAGTTGCACGCGCGGGGGAGGCTGGTTTGCAGGCAGAGGAGGCTCGCGCCGCGTTCCCCCGCCCCGGCTCTCAGCTCCCTTGCAGCAGCAGCAGCATTGTGAAATAATCCCAGGGTGCAGAGCCTGAGCGAGCAGCAGCCAGCGGGGCCATGGTGCATTGTGGGAAGCAGCGCTCAAAAGTGAGGGGAACGCGACTCCTGGTGGAGATCCGGGGTGGGTGAGTGGGGAGAGGACAAGTTGCACAGACGAGGCTGCGAGGGTTGGGGAGGGGCAACCGCATGGGCCCTTAGCCTGAGAGGGGACCCCCCCCCACACACACACACACCTTCCTCCCGGCCTCTGTGTGATCTGTGCAGAACAGTTTCCACGGTCAGACCCACCTGGTGAATGTATCGGGAGGGCAGCTCTGGCAAACAGCACCCCCTGCCAGAGTGCTGGGGCTTTAGCATTTAGCAGCTGTTTCCAGGCCGGGATAGGGTGACCAAACTGCAAGTGTCAAAAATCAGGACAGGGGCGGGGGTGGTAGGGTAATAGGAGCCTATACATGAAAAAGACCCCAAAATCAGGACCGTCCCTATGAAATCAGGACATTTGGTCACCCTAAGCCTGGCTGTGTTATACCATTGCAGCTGCTGGGGGGGTTGGGTTAGACAGAGGCTTTGGAGGTACCACATTCAGGGCAAAGGAGGCATCAGCCCGACTGAGGAAAGATGTGCCCCTCATAGGGTGACTATTTCCTTAAACTGAAAACGGGACAGCGGGTAAGTGGCAACGCCAGGCATCTCAGGACAGCCCGGTGCCCTCTGGTGTCACCGCTCGCCTGAGCCCCACCGCTCAGAGCTGGCCCGAGCCCCGCTCAAGCAGGGCTGTCAGCCTGAACCCACGTTACAGATGTCATGACTTTTTTTTGGCAAAACTGGGCATTTGTCCTATTGGCTCTTGTCCAGCTGTTTCTCTGCACACACACACACACACACACCCAAGGCAATAGCAAATGGGACAAATACCCAGTTTTGCGCACACACACACGCACACACACACAAAGTCATGGTGTCCAGAACAAAGCTTAAAAAGGGGACTGTCCCAGCCAAAACGGGACATATGGTCCCCCTAGCCCCAGGTCAAACTGGGGAAAGGCATAGTCTGGACTAACTATGATTATTTGTATTACAGTTGCACTTAAAAGCCCCAATCAAGACCGGCACGCCATTGTTGCACACTCCATATGTACACACAGTAAGAGACAGTTCCTTCCCTGAAGAGTTTATACATCTAAATGGACTAGGCAGACAAAGAAGTAAGTGTTGTTTTTAAAACTGATGGGGAATTTTATGTTGGAATTGTTTTCCAGTGGAAAATGGACTTTTTGCAACAATGCGATTTTCTGCAGGAAAATTTAGATTTTCTGTCAGGAAGTGCAAACTGAGGGCTCCCCAGCTGCCCACCTGGAAAGCTCTTGTTAATTTCATCTTCTGGCTGCAGGGATAAAGTGAAAGTGACAAGAGCCTTCCAGGCAAGCAGAAAGCTGAAAAATTCTGTTTCTTGTCTCCTGAAACTGATTTTTTCTGGAAATCCCTTCCTGCAAAAAAATTTAAAATTTTTGACTTTTCATCCCAATTCAAGATGAAAGAAAAATGTCAAACGTGCCAGATTCTTCACACAACGAGATTTCTATTTCCCAGACAACTATGATCATCATCCCCATTTCACAGGTGAGGAACTGAGGCCCAGAGAAATTAAGTGATTTGCCTAAGATTACCTGTAGAAGAGCTAGGAACTGAAGTCTCCCGCCATATCTCAGATCAGTCCCTTCACCCCAAGGCCATCCTTCCTCTTGCAGGTTCATTCTGCTTGACAGGCTTTTGTTTTGAAATCTCCAGCACCAACAAAGACTCCGACTCTCAAAGAAACCAGGATGAAAAAGAGATGCAAACTTTCAGGTTTCTGCAACTAAAGCTAGGTACTCTCCTTCACAGACAGCCAAACTCTGCTGAGGTTCTAGCAAGAGAAAGTCAGTCTCAAGATCTCCATTTGTCTCACAGTTGGTGCTGCTAAGTCAACAGCATCTTGGATGAAAAGCTTGGTCATCCACTTCTTTCTCTTCTGTGGATCATCAGGAGAATAACCCCACAGCTGGGCCGGAAATTCCCTCAGATATTGACTTGTGAGCTCCCAGTTGTTTCTGGCCAGCTCTCAGACCCTCCACTGAAATCTGATACAAGAGGAAAATACTCCAGGTTTTCTCTTTGCACTCAGATGGAGTTTTCTGAATAACTCTTCTGCCCTGATGTGCAGTTATTCCGCCCCTGCAGAGAAGAATCCAGCTATCATAGATGTCAGCAAGGTCAGCTGAGCTTGTCACCCAGCACCAATTGCTGAAAGGCAAGAGTGAATTGCTGAGGACTCAGGAAAACCTGCTCTTCTGCTCTCCATTTGAAGAGTTGAGTTAGCACTTTTGCCTTGCTGCAGTGCGAAAGTGCTGGTGAAGGGAACTTAACTTGTCACACAGCAAGCCAAGAAGTTCAGAATGCATAGGACGGACAGCCTTTCATGAAGTTCACAGCTTCATTAAGGACGTGACGAAGCTTTTCAGGCATTTCTACAGCAGCCAGAGCTTGGCGGTGTGTCAGAGAGAGACAGTAGCTGTGATGCTTTGGATCTCTGTGAAGATCTATGCTATTTTTACCTGGCACTGCCTGGGCACCATCTGTGCATATTGAAATGCCTTGTTCCCAACTGAGCTTGGAAAACTTTGACTGCTTCCATTCAGCATCCTACTGTGAATAGTGGCACAGCCTTGCAAAGTGGCAAGTCTACTAGTGCAAAACACATCCACAGATGCTAGGTGCTGAGAAGCAATTTCCCTGAATTTGAAAGCACTGGGTCTCAGACATCCACAGCCCTGCCCTCAACGTGGCCTAAAACCGTGTTATTGACACAGGCACGTTTTCAATTTGGTAGCTGCCCTATGCTTACTTAAAGGTCAACACTGCTTTCATTCTTCACATTTAGACGGTATGCTCCCCCGGGCATGGGCCATTCTTGCTCAGCAATGGCCCAGTGCCAAGCATGCTGATGGCAGAGTCAAGAATAGTCACAATCCTGGCTCTTTTCAGATGCTCTAGAGAGTAGTCCCAGTAAATTCCAAAAGTTTGTTTCATTCCCTTATTGGTAAGATACATTCAGGATCCTTCCACCAGTCCTTGACCTTGGATGCCTAGATGGCTTTCCATTTTATTCCTCATCTGTCCGATGTTGTGTAGAAACATGCCCTGATGCTTATCCATACCTAACAATGGAATTAGTTTCTCACCTTGCCTTGGCAACCCAGCAAAGTAGCAAGCTAAAGTAGTAGTGCACAGGGTTAGTGCTTGGATGGGAGACACCTAGCAAGGGTCCTGCAAGCCGTGTGCTATGCATCCTGAAGCAGCATGCCGGTACGGCTGTAATGCTTTCATTCAGGGTCACTCTCCAAGCCAAGTTAGCGTTCATTAAAGAGTCTGTGGCACTTTTTGCAAGAGGAAAGGGTTACCTGTGGTGTCATGGTCAAATTCCAACTGGGGTAACTATATTCGACCTACCCAAAACGCCTCCTGTAGTTTCACCTGGATGCAGTATTTTCGTCAACTATTCAGCTGTGTGGTGTTGTAAAACCGCTGCAGTGTTCCACCCCAGAGATGGTGGGTCCCTACGCTGTGGCAAAAATAGACTTGCCTGATCCTGAGGGTTTCTGAGCATGCTCGGCTCCCACTGACATCAACAAGATTTGCTCAGCATCTCTCAGGATCAGGCCCTGAGGTCAGGATGCAGAGGAGGACCCACAGAAGTGGTCCATGCCATATGGCTGTGTATTTTCTGGCAGGAGAGAACCTACATTGAAAGGCAGACATTCCATGGAAGATGAAAAGATAAAGAGAAAAATATCGACTGGGTTACGCACAATCAACCAAATTAATTTAAATGAGGAACAAATCTGACTAATCATCTTTGAGGACAGCAGGAACTTTGACCAAGAAGAACCGGAACTAGGACGTAAATGAGAAGCATTACTGGGTAAAGGTGCTAGGAAGAGGCACACACAAAATCAAGGAAGCTGCAAAGACTTAGGGCCATATTCTGGCCAGCTTTGCACAGAGGTGTGGGCATGGTGACACGGAACCGATAATTCCACTCCCCGCTGCACTGAGGCCAGACGCAATCACAGTTCTTGTGCTTGCTGAGCACAAAGTCTCATCCAGGGTCATAAAGCTCTGGCTGGGATGATTTAGTTGGGGTTGGTCCTGCTTTGAGCAGGGGGTTGGACTAGATGACCTCCTGAGGTCCCTTCCAACCCTAATCTTCTATGATTCGATGAATGCTTGCAGATCTGTACAGCTCCAGAGAGGACAGGGAGATTAGAGGAGATACAGCCCTGTACCCACCACTGCACCTTTCCAAGGGTGACAGCTGCCATTCCACCTTGCACTCCAGGAGGAATTCTGAGTCAACCAGAATGTCCCACTGCACCACAACCCCATCCACACCCCTACCAGCATGAGCCATGCCTAAAGACACAGTCTGGCCCTTGGAAAGTTTTCCCTTTGTATGTATGTTATAGGTTTATTCCCCACTTTGAACTTTAGCGTTCACAAGATGGGGACCTGCATGGACTCCTCTAAACTAAAATCCTAGTTTAGATCTGGTTCTTGCTGCCACCAGTCAAGTTTTAAGTGTCTGACACACTCCCTGTTCCCCCAAAATTCTTCCTGGGGAACACAGATTCAAACTTGAATCTCAACACAAAGGGAAACAACCATTTCCCCCCTCCCCTCTCCTAGTGCTTAGGAGAGATACCTGGATTCAAACTTTTTGAATAAAAACAAAGAGGGATTCACTTTTCCCCCCTCCCCTTCCCCTGAAAATCCAAACAAGGGAAGAAATCAATCAAGTTCTAAAAAGAAAAGATTTTATTAAAAAGAAAGAAAGAAAGTACACTCGCTCTGTAATACCAGGATGGAAAAATATCACAGGGTCTGACTTATAAACCTGGAGAGACTTCCCCTCCCTTCTCCTCAGAATAATCAAAGTAACAGCAAATAGAAATAAAGATATTTCTCCAGCAAACGCACAATTGCAAATGCAGAAATTAAATTATAAGACTAATTCGCCTTTCTAATACTCACTATACTGAATAGAAGAAAATACTTCAGGAAACTTTGGAGAACTTGAAGAATATGTCTGGCCTCCCTTAAATCCAAGAGAGAAAGAACATCCAAAACAAAGGACACGGACAAAGCCTTCCCTCCACAGAGATTTGAAATTATCTTGTCCCTTGATTTGTCCTCTGGTCAGGTGTTCATCAGGTTACTGAGCTTGTTAACCCTTTACAGGTAAAAGAGACCTTAACCCTGATCTGTTTATTTATGACACACACCCCAAATCGCAGACAGTGGGGAAACCAAACTGGCGGTGATTTCTTGCTAGAACTTTAAAATAAACAGATTAATAAAACACATGCACTATTACATATACAGAATGTCCCACTGCACCACAACCCCATCCACACCCCTACCAGCATGAGCCATGCCTAAAGACACAGTCTGGCCCTTGGAAAGTTTTCCCTTTGTATGTATAAATGACACTTTCTTAGCCACCATATCATCTCTCTGTGTCGTGGTGATATCTGCTTGCTGTACTAGCAACAGTGTGTTCTTATTCCTGTTAACCCTGAAACCAATGCAGCTATGGGAAAGGGAGCTGAGTTCTATTCTACCTCATGTATTGTCAGAATTGTCAGCTGATTTTCTACCACAGCATCCTGGTGAATGAGAGGGGAAGAGGCAGAAGGAGCCCAGCTTGATTTTCAGATCCCAGGTATGTTTTGCAGGCCTGTTGGGTTAGAAAAGAAAAATAACCTCTTGAAATTTAAACTCAGCCTATTTGATCCGAAATGATGGAGCGACATTAAAATATGAACCCTCACAATAGCTTTTGTAGAGACACTTTTCTGATTACAACCTCACTTTAAGGCACAATATTTTCCCTAACGTACTGCAGTAAAGCAAAGTTACATTGACGGTGTTAAAAACTTGGAATGGTGCATTTGAAATGAAGGAAAATCATCGACTGGGTGGCTGTGGGGAGGCAAGAACTTTTGTCAAGTAACGATCTGAAAGCACAGGATGCAACTAAAGTACTGCAAAGAAACAGGGAGAGCTAGCACAAGTGGAGCAGCTGAGTGGGGAGTATGAACTGATTGGCAGCTTTTCACGTATATAAAAACAGCAGTAACAAAGCTTCCCTCTGTAATACTGTATTTTATACTTGGAACCCAAATGATGAAAACATGTACGGCACTTTGATAAAGTAATGGCCTCTACTGAGCTTGGACATTGTAGCAATGGGTGAGCAATAAATCCCTGAGCTAAAAAAGTGCTAAGTGTAACGGTAGCCTTTGAGGTCATTGGATACTGATCATGTGATGTGGCAGGAGTATCAATCTTTTGTAACCCTGACTCATGACAGGAGGCCGGAAATCAACCCCAATCCAGCAAATTGCATATGTACCGAAGTGCTTTACGAGATCAGGGCTTACAATACCCTATGGTCCCTGTGAACCAACCACTAGAGGCCCGACAGGCACAGGGCAGCAGCGATACTTGCCGAAGGTCACCTAGCAGGCTGATGACAGAGATGGGACTAGAATCCAGGTCTTCTAAGATCCGACAAGATCCAATGGCTGGATTTGGAAGCTAGGCCAAGTCACACAGACATGAGGCACAATTTTTAACAGTGAGGATAATTAACCATTGGAACAATTTACCCAGGGTTGTGGTAGAATCTCCATCCCTGAAGAAGAGCTCTGTGTAAGCGCGAAAGCTTGTCTCTCGCACCAACAGCCATTGGTCTATTCAAAGATACTACCTCGTCCACCTTATCTCCATCACTGGACATTTTAAAATCAAGAGTGGATGTTTTTTGAAATTCAGGGCAAACAGAGGGTCAGACCAGAGAAGGACACTGCGAATTTGTTTCCTTTATCACTAGGTGACTACAGGAGGAGGGAAGATTAGGTGGCTAAGGCACAAGATTGGACTTAAAGCAATATGAGTTTGATTCCTACCTGTGCCCCAGACTGCCTCAGTTCCCCATCTGTAAAATCTTTCTTCCACCCATAGTTTGTTATGTCTATTTAAATTAAAAGCTCTTCAGGGCAGAGACTGTCGCTTACCATGATCTGAATTTGGGCCACTACCTGCTACTGCAATGCAAACAATAAAGTAGAGCAGGAGCGAGGAGATGCAATCCATACTTAGGAACACTAAGACTAGAGACAGCATGTGGAAAGAGTGTAAGGGAAAGAATAGCATGATGGTTTACCTTTTTGTAAGTTTGCTGGAATAAAGTACCCAGCTGAATCTTGCTGCTTGCTTGATAACTTCAGTCATAATCCCCCGATATTGCTGTTCTGATACATTTATCTTGACTAGGGCTATTGTCCTACCTGTTCACATCTCTAAACAGAAAAATAGTATTTCCCACAACCATTAAGAAGTTTATCCGTATAGTTTAGCATTGGGCTAACGCTGCTCCCACGAAGGTCAATGAAAGCCTTACGATTAGCTTCTGAGGAGCAGAATTAGGCCAGTGCTGAGTGCCTCTGTCAGAGTCTTGATGTGTGTGCCACCAAGGCTGTGATTTTCAAAAGTGACTAGTGATTTGTGGGGAGGAGGGAACTCAACTTTTGAGGGCCAAACGTGAGACAATTTTAAGAGGATGATTTGCAGAGGGTGGGTGCTCAGCATGGTCTAAAAATAACCCCATAAAGTGTCTTCTATCCCCCAAAAGTTGAGGCACCCAGAATCACCCATCATTTCTGCAGCCCTCGGGGATTAATATAATGCAACACGTTTTCTTTATTTACCTTCACGGGATTATTTTTACTACACCTGATTTGGGAGCTGATCCATCCTGCCTCCATGAGATGACTCAGGTTTTGCAGAGCTAGATATTATATCCACCTCAGCTCTTCAATGACATTTAGTCATTTCTGACGTCACCGAGAAGAGGGTACTATGGCTATAATAGTTGAAATCACACAAACCTGACAACATCATAACATTTCTTACTACACTCATCTGAAGAGGGTCCAGCAGAGGGGACAAGCCCCCTGTTTGATCAGCAAGCGACTAGGGACTGAGAATTACCATTTTGAAATCACAGTTATTCTGATTCACCTGGGCAGCAAAAGGGACTGGAGTGGAGCATGTTTTATACTGACACCTGCTTTTTCTCCTCTGCTACAGTCTCGGTCTTTGTTGGAAGGGCAGGTTGTTGGTATTTTTCCCAGTGCTATATGAACACAGACAGAAGTCAATTGAAGTCAGTGAAATTAAACCGGGGATTAATTTGGTCCCATGGCCCTGCTTCACAGAGATTACAAACCAGATTGAATTGCATTGTCTGTCCAGACACAAAATACACTGGCCGATCAAACCCACTCCTAAAGCAGAGCAGACAGAGTTTCATAGGAAGATTATTTCTGAGAAAGGCTTTGCGGACGAAGGGAGTTTTAAGGAGGGATTTGAATGGAGAAAAGGTGGAGATTGGCACAGGAGAACTAGGAGATTGTTTCAAATCCAAGGGGCAGTCACAAAGCCGTACCAGGATATTATCTCCAACAATGCATCCCAATTATAGTTAAGTCCTTGCTGTTGGAAGTGGCTGGGCTGGGTTTGCTGTAGCCTGGCTTGTTAGCAGCAGCCGTGCTTTGTGTTAGGAATACATCACTGGTTAAATGCCGCTTGCTAATTATGTACATCATAACACATTTTCAGAAAGCTGATTAAATGAGGTGCAGGTTACTGCTCTTTGCGTTTTACTGAAATTGTCGTTCGTTAGATTAGTTATTACCACAGGGTCTCAACTGTCTAGTGCCCTGAATGTAAAATGCATGAATGGGACCTGCGCTGGATTTCAGACGGGCTGAGCAGCTGCAGTGCCCATTGACTTAATGGGTTTAGTCCTGCTCACACTTGCAGCAATGCCAGAGCAGAAACAGTAGCGAGGCCCTGAAGACAGCTCTATCTATAATCCCCACCCCAGCTGTGGGCTTCCAAGAAAAGAATAGAAATAAGGGGGAAGAGGGGAGGGGAGGTTGACCTCCAGAATCTTCCTGGCAGCAAGAGGAGCCCAACAAATGGCAGGGCAGAGACTTGTCGCTTTCTGTTGCTTTTTGTGTTTGAATTTAGTGCATTCCTGTGTTTAGTGCAGTTGGGCGTGATCTCAGACACCGCAGTAAATTCAAACACAAGACAGCAAATAGTGGGAGGGCAGCTAGGGTGACCAGATGTCCCAATTGTATAGGGACAGTCCTGATTTTTGGGTATTTTTCTTATATAGGCTCATATTACCCCCCCACCCCCTGTCCCGATTTTTCACATATGCTGTCTGGTCATCCTAAGGGCAGCACATGTGACAGTTCAAGCTCTGAGGCAGCTGGGCCTATTGGAGAATCCCAGTATTAGGGAGAGTTTCCAGTTCCCGTATCTGAGGGAAGGAAAGACCACCACATGTGCTGGTCGAGAGGAGCCTCAGCCTGAGCCACCACAGTCTAACCTCCCCTGTTGTCTCCTTTCCCAGGAGGCCCCGGCCATCCCAATCCGACACCACTTGGAGCTGTTGGGCTCCAATGTGGGGACCTGACTTGGTTTCCCTCTAAACTAAAATCCTAGTTTAGATCTAGTAAGCTGCCACCACTCAATCAGATATGTGGATTGAGACACAGTCCTTCCCCAAAATCCTAGGGGATTCCAAGAGCCCCAAATCCATGGAGTTCTTACACCCAGGAGAAATAAACCATTCCCCCTGCTTCCTCCCCCCTCCC
This sequence comes from Mauremys reevesii, assembly GCF_016161935.1. NCBI lineage: Eukaryota > Metazoa > Chordata > Testudines > Geoemydidae > Mauremys > Mauremys reevesii. The sequence continues at coordinate 128,581 of NW_024100858.1, forward strand.
TTTTCCTAGGAGAGATACCGGGATCTAACTACAGAGGGATACCTCCCCCTTCTCTTTCCCTGAGAATCCACCCAAGGAAAGACCAAACAAGTCCTTAATAGAAAAGAAAATAATTTATTAAAGAATAAAAAGAAAGTAACTTGTCTCTGTAATCCAAGATAGAACCATACAGGGTCTAAACTTATCAATCTCTGGAGAGAATCCCCCCTCCTTTCTTTCTCAGTAAAAGCAAAGTAACAGCAAACAAGAATAAAGAATTTCCTTTAGCAAACACACAATTGCAAATGTAGAAAACAACTCAAAAGACTAATTCACCTTTCTAATTAATACTCACTATTAAATAGTAGAAACTACTCCAGGAGAACTTGGAGACATGACTGACCTCTCTTAGATCCAAAGAGAGCTCTAACTAACAAAGAACACAGACAAAGGCTTCCCTCCACAGAGATTTGAAAAAATCTTGTCTCTGATTGGTCCTCTGGTCAGGTGGTTATCAGGTACTGCATGTTAACCCTTTACAGGTAAAAGAGACCTTAACCCTGATCTGTTTATTTATGACACCACCACATGTGCTGGTCGAGAGGAGCCTCTGCCTGAGCCACCACAGTCTAACCTCCCCTGTTGTCTCCTTTCCCAGGAGGCCCCGGCCATCCCAATCCGACACCAAGATGGAGCCAGTCCCTGAATTCAGGGGATCCCTGAGCCCACATCTGTACTGAACAGCTTTGTTGAAACACACTTCTGACAAAACATAATTTTGAGGAAAAATGGCTTTTAATCACAAGGGAACTTTTTAAGGAACAAACTTCATTTTCACTGACGTTTTCTAGTTCTTCAGCAACAAAAATCAGAAGCTGCAAATTTACTGAAAAACAAACAATTGTAGTAAAATTTTTCAGTTTCTGGTTTCATGTTGAAAAAGTGGGGAAAAAATGCACAGGCAATTTCAACAAGAATATCAAACAAACAAATAAAAAAGACCGAACAATTTTAAAAAAATGTCCACACAAAAAACCCCACAAAAATTCAGCTGCATTTTTTGATTAGCCATAGTACTGAACCAGGTGTCTCTCTCTCTGTCTCTCAGAGTTCTCTGGCAGCCTACTGTGCATTGGGAGGCTGCGAAATCCAAGAAATACTTGGATTGATTTCCATACAGGCTTAATATAATTTATGGCAGTACTTTTCAGCCGGGCTGCTGACATACGGGGCTATTCCCCATGTTCTCCTTCAGGAGCTAAGCAATTAAACAGACAACCAACAACAGCGGCTAAACAATATGGTGAATCTCCATGTTTCCACCTGCATGAGTATGTCCATTTGTTTTGTGTTTCTGTGCGTGTCCGTCCGTCCGTCCATCCACTAAGTTCCTGTTCAGTGTGCTGATTTCCTCTGGCAGATCTTGTGAAGTCCCAGAAGTTAGTCCACACACTGAAGTGTCTTCATCCTAGTATGATTCCTAGAGATTGCTTCTTTCACAGCTGCAGAATGGGGGCTTGCTGGTGCTTAGCTCTCCAGCCAATGCCCCAAAATTCTCCTTTTAGCAAACACTAGTTCTGTTTACACAAACTGGAGAGGCAGTGTCGTCTGGACTAGAGTGCACTAGACTAGGAAACAAAGGTGCTAGTATTGGCTCTGCCACTGACCGTGAGCAAATCACCACTTCCTATTTCCCGTCCCACTCTTTGTGTCTTGTCTATTTATATTGCAAGCTCTCTGGGGCAGGGACTTTCTCTGACTGTGTGTTTGTACAGCACTAAGCACACTGGAGCCCCACTCTTGGCTGGGGCATCTAGGCCCTTCCATACTGCTAATAATAAAACTAAGTAGGGTCAAAACACATTTCATCCAGAGGCATACACAGACAAAGCTGCCGACCCGCATGTAATCAGTACTGATCATGATGTCACTTACCCAGTACTTCGGGATCAACAGATATTCCCTTGTTTGATGGGAAAGTGTTGCCAGTGTAACTACATCTCTTGCTTAGTCCGCAGAAGTGCTTGGGTACATATGGGTTGGTTTTCACTAGAGTAATAAAAATACCGTGTACAAAACTGTGATTTATTAATGTATCTGGCATCAATAGAAATATTTTGCTATATACGTTTTATTTAATCTGTCAGTTTAGCTTCAGATCCTAAATTTTGTTCCCACTTTAGTTTAATAGGTAGCAGGCTTTTACATTTGTCAGTTTTGTGTATTGTCTGCAGCTCATAACTCTGCCTATCAGATTGCCCTGATTTTAGGTCTAGTAATTCTACTGTAAATGCACTTCAAAGCTAAGTGAGAAAATTAGAAATGGGAGTTTACCACATGTCACTTAGGCCAAGATCCTCAAATCCCACTGACTTCAGTTGGAGTTAGGTGCCTAAATACCTTGGAGGATCTGTGGCATAGCCTTGTCGATATATATGCACGTAATTAACTTATGCAGTGTTGTTGCAGCCATGTCAGCCCCAGGATAGTAGAAAGACAAGGTAGGTGATGTAATATTGGACCAACTTCTGTTGGTGAGAGACAAGCTTAGGCTATGTCTACACCAGGGTCTCAAACTGAATTTACCTTAGGGCCAATGCCAGTCCTCAAATCCTCCCAGCTGGCCAATAATGTCACTGAAGATGGTTTTCAGAACAGAATACCTTTATATTGTATTTTTTATTTCGAATGTCTTAGAAATAATAAAACTGTCATACAACTTGATACAAATCTTCACCTGCTAGAGAGTTTTTAGTGTTTGCCAGATCCCTGGCAACGCTTCAGTTCTGTCAGTTTGTTGATGTTTGGCCTCAGTGACTGAGCAGTTGAAACCTTCAGGATTGCAGCCAGGTGTGCGTCAGATAGTTGTGTTCAGTATTTTGGCTTGTGTTCATTGTGGGGAAAAAGTGATGCTGTCTGCATGGCTAACTCTGCCCGGCAACTAATGATGCTGCCTCCAGCTGACTCTGCCCGGCAACTAATGATGCTGCCTCCATGGCTGACTCTGCCCAGCGACTAGTGGTGGTATCGCTGTCCCTCTCCCCCAGCCAATGGGAGCTGCAGGGGACGGCACCTGCAGCAGACATTGCCGGCAGTGTGTCCGCCTGCGTCTCTCCTCCACGGGCCACACTGGGGAGGTTCTCAGGCTGCAGATGGCCCACGGGCCAGGACTTTGAGACCCTTGGTCTACACTACAGCTTATGTCGGCATAATTTATATCCTTCCCTGATGTGAATAAACCGCCCCCCTGAGCGACATAAGTTACACCAACATCAGGGCCGGTTCCAGGCACCAGCCCAGCAAGCAGGTGCTTGGGGCAGCATGTCGAGCTCTTTGGTGGCAATTCAGCAGCGGGTCCCTCGGTCCCTCTTGAAGGGAAGGACCTGCCACCGAATTGCCACCGAAGAAGAAAGCAACGCAGTAGAGCAGGTGCCAATCGCGACTGCAGCTTTTTCTTTTTTTCCCCTTCGCCGCTTGGGGCGGCAAAAACCCTGGAGCCGGCCCTGACCGACATAAGCATTCATGTGCACAGTGCTATATTGGTGGGAGAGCTTCTCCTGTTGACATAGCTTTTGCCATTCACAAAGGTGGGTTTTTTTATGCCAACAGGAGAGCTCTCTCCCCGTCAAAGTCTTTCCCGCTTTCTTTCTCTATTATTGCTTAGTTTGTGACTTGAACCTGCAATGTGCAAAGTGCCCTCGACTCCCTCTCTCTTCTGCAGGAGTTGTAGGTGCTCAATGTCATAGGCGCCAACTTTTCCAGGCACCAGTGGGTGCTCGCCCCTGCCCCGCCCCCTCCCTGCCCCTATTGGATCCCTTCCCCAAATCCTCACCCCAGCCCCACCTCTTCCCTGTCGCAATCCGATGCATAGTTATGGCTCTGTATGGCCAATTGTCGGTCCACGGCCATCTTGTCCTGCTAAAAGGACAGGGCAGCCTCCATCTTGGACCAGGTTCTTGTTGCATAGGAGAGGGCAGAGATTCAATCCTGCCCAGCAACACTGGCTGTGTATGCTCTCCTGTGTTCCTGTTTTTCTCCTCTCTCCTGCTGGGTCATTTAAGGGTCGGGCTAGTGCCGTGTGCAGAGACCTGATCCTGCCCAGCAACTTGTGGTGTCGTGTGCAACATTTTGGTGCTGTGTGCATTTTTCCCGCTCTTTTTGGGCCCGGTCATCTGGAGGTCAGGCTAGTTCTGCCTAGCAACTCCAGAGTACTGTATACAGAGACCTAATTCTGCCCAGATACCCCAGTGTGCCGTGTGCAAATCCTTCCGACGTGGGGTGGCAACAGCTCGAAACCTGGAGGGAGGGGGAACCAGGGAGCCAATCAGAGACCGACACAAGGGAGTGAGACCTTTCGATAAAACTAGGTTTCCCCCCAGAAAATCTTGTCTTGACCATCGTCTTTTTTGGTGGAGTATCCGCGTGTTAGCTGAAGGGCCTGATCAACCTTTTGGCCAGGGTCTCCTCCCGGTATAGCTAGCTCGTAGTGTGGAGTATCCGCGTGTCAGCTGAAGGGCCCGATCAACCTTTCAGCCAGGGTCTCCTCCCGTTATAGCTAGCTCGTGTCGTGTCGTTTTGGATTTGTTATCGCTTTGGATTTATCGTTTTGGATCTATTTCCATCAGCTCGTCATGCTTCTGGTGTCTGCTCTGCTGGTCAGCTGCGCCTGGAGTGCGGTATTTGTTTTCTGATATCTGACAGTTAGCTTATCTAGCCTCTTATTTGTTCCCCTCCCTAACTTGGTACCAAATATCTACTCAGGATTGTATTAGTGAGCTCAGAATTGCACAATTGCTTAGCTAGCTTGTATAATTGTTCTACTTGTTATCAAATTGTTAATTGCAAACTGCTTTATGTGTTTGAATCACTGCTCTGTCTGTGTCCAGTGTGTGTGGTTAAACTCGGGAGCTGTCTCTACTTAGAGAATAGCTGACCAAGGGGGTCCAGTCCCCGCGGTCTGAGTGAGTGGAATCTGCCCAGCTGCAGCCGCACCACACTCTGGGTTTACCCTCTGTGTGAAAGCAAGGGTGGCTGAGGCAGTGGCCTGTGGGTCTCTTTTCTGTGTTTGCACCGGGCATCGCCCTGACGAACCTGATTCCTATCTGTGTGATTGGTGTGTCTGACTATCTAGTGTGGTGTGGCGAGCAGTTTACAGTGCATTGTTGTTGGTTTAAATTTGTTTGCATTGTTTACCTGAGTCCCAGTTGGAAATTGCCTCCTTCCCCGGCCCAAGTTGTAACCTGTCCCTAAATAAACGCAGCCACCTGGCTTTTCAGTGTTACCCTGGTCCTGCCTGTCTTTTCCTCACGCAATACCAAGCTTGAACGAACCCCCAGCTAATTCAGACATTCCCCAAGTGTGCTGCGTTTCCCCTCCTCTCCCCTCCCTCCCAGCACCTGCCGCCGCCAATCAGCTGTTTCTCAGTGGGAAGGGATGGGAGGGAGGGGTGAGAAGCACTCAGGGGAGGAGGCAGAGGCGGACGTGAGCTGGGTCAGGGCAGGGAGCTGCCAGTGGGTGCAGAGTACCCACCAATTTTTCCCTGTGGGTGCTACAGCCCCGGAGCACCCCGGAGTTGATACCTATGCTCAGTGTCATGATATATGGAATCACAGTCCACCTGAAATGGGATTTATCAGAGAAAACCACTGCAAGTTACAGACTCAAACAAACAGCTTTCCACGGAGATTGCGTTCCAGTTTTGTCTTCCTTGTTTACCAGGATAAAGGAAGTCTGAGAGCTTGCAGTTGCTTGCACTACCTTGCAGTTCAGGCTACAGTAGCATGTATAGAGGTGCCTGAAGTGCTGTGCCGTAATTCCCCAATGTGGACGTTGAGGGCGCAAACTAAAAGATTCCTAGTTTTCATTAAGTGTAGACATGCCCTGAAACTCTAGAAATCACACAGAGACATATAAAGGTTGGATATTGCAAGTAAACATATGAATAAACACAGTAATTCATGGGATAGGGTCCATAATGTACAAATGGTCGTATTGCACAATAGCAGATTTGTGATGTATTAGGGAGACACTAGCTAAATCTAAGATCATGAGAGCCACTGAGGTTGCATTAAAAGCACCTAGTACATTTTGCAAGTGAGTTATTATTAAATTGCATCCTGGTGAGGGACTTGTGGTGTGACCTCAATTCAATTAGGTACTTGTGTAATAACAGGAGTGTCAATTTCCTGGGGATGACAGGTCCCTTGTTCTACTCACTGTATGCAAACCATCACTTAGGGCCAAGGTTGACTGGACGGGGAGAGAGGCGCTTTTTCAAATCAGGTTAACCAATATTATTTGAAACACCAAATTATGTCTACACTAGGGCGAGTTCTACATGAAAAAGTTAGGTCGACCCTGATACATTGTTCAGGAACATGAAAATTTCACAAGCCTGAGTGACGTAGTTAAGCCAACCTAACCACTGGTGTAGACATAGCTAGGTTGATGCAAGAATTCTTCTGTTGAGTTAGCTACTGCCTCTTGGGGAGGCAGGGCCGACTCCAGCTTTTTTGCCACCCCAAGCGGCGAAAAAAAAAACGATTGAACTGCCGCCGAAGTGCCACCAAAGAGGAAGAGAGGGACTGAAGGACCTGCTGCCGAATTGCTGCCCAAGACCCGGACATGCCACCCCTTTCTATTGGCCACCGCAGGCACCTGCTTCCTTCACTGGTGCCTGGTGCTGGCCCTGTGGGGAGGTGAATTAACTACAGTGATGGGAGAACCCCACCTGTCACTGTACTGAGTGTGTCTACATTGAAACACTACAGCTGCGCAGCTGCAGTAGTTTAAGTGCAGACATAGCCTAGTTGTTCAGGGGAGTTTCAAATCACATTAGGTAACTTGGTTTTAAAAAACTCCTTTTTTCCTAGCTTAGACAGATCCCCATAGGGCCAGTCCTGCAAGCCTTGCTCATCTGAATATTCCTTAGCCATGCAGTGAGACTGCTCCTGAGAGCAAGGCATACGCATGACAGCAAAGATTGCAAGGTCAGGCTGTTAATCTCTGGGCTTTTATCACAATATATCTCTGTTGTCAGTTTGATGAACACAATATGTTGGGGAAGAGTTAACATGGCTTTTGGAAAGGGAAATCACGCCTCACCAATCTATTAGAATTCTTTGAGGGGGTCTACAAGCATGTGGCCCCAGTTAATATAGTGTACGTGGACTTTCAGACAGCCTTTGACAAGGCGTAGTGAGGCAGAGAGTGGCCTCCCTCCAGAACGGACGAATTTAACTCCCCCTCGTGGGTGCAGCTAGCCCCGCCCTTCCCCCCTCACAGGAAGTGCAGGGGTGGGGCAGGAAGTATAAGAGCAGGGCTCTGCAGCTCAGTTGTGGCCAGACCAGGGAAGGAGGCAGATGTCACTCCCAGAACGCTGAGCTCTCAATGGAGTCCAGGACTGGTCGCAGGGAAGAAGGGCAACCCAGTGCCCTTGTGGACAGAAGACCCCTGGGGAGAGACTAAAGGAAGGGCTGCCCAATCGCAAGCCTGAGAGCCAGATCCCAGCAGTGACGGAGTGGCGCCAGCGGGAACTGGTAAGGAAGTAGCCCAGGGAAACAAGACGTTGGTCCGGTTGTGTTGCCAGGGTACGAGGCAGCAACCACGTGTTTCCCTGCTGACCCCGTGGTTGGATCATCTGTGACTACTAGGGCCCTGGGCTGGGACCCAGTGAAGCAGGGTGGGCCCGGTACCCCTAATCCCAGCTCGTATGCAGGGCTGGATGCACCAGAGCTATAGGCTGTTGCCGTTTACCCCAGCCAGGAGGCTGAGGACCATAAACTGTTTACGTGCTTAGCCCATGCCCACTGTTCTTTGCCCCAGCAAGGAGGCTGCAGCTACCAGCTAACCGGGGGTGTACTGAACCCTCCTGGTGGAGACCTGCACTGCTCTTTGGCTGACTTGCACAGTCTCAGCTCAGACCCCTCCCCCCTGACAAACTTCCCGTGGGCGTGCCGACTTCCAGATGCCTCCGGAAAGGGGGCGCCCTGACCCAAGAGGGAGGAACGTTACACCAGATCCCACACCGAAGGCTCTTAAGCAAAGTGAGCTGTCATGGGATAAGAAGGAAGATCCTCTCATGGATCAGTAACTGATTAAAAGACAGGAAACAAAGAGTAGGAATAAATGGTCCGTTTATTCACAATGGAAAGAGTTAAATAGTAGCACCCCCCAAAGATCTGTACTGGGTCCAATGCCATTCAATAGATTCATAAATGATCCAGAAAAGAGGGTAAACAGTGAGGTGGCAAAGTTTACAGAAGGTACAAAGATAGTTAAGTCCAAAGCAGACTGAAGAGTTAAAGGGATCTCACAAAACTGGGTGACAGGGCCACAAAATGGCAGATGAAATTCAATGCTGGTAAGTGCAAAGTAACCCACCTTGGAAAACATACTCCCAACTAATACACAGAAATGATGGGGTCTAAATGAGCTGTTGCCACTCAAGAAAAAGATCTTGGAATCATTGTGGATAATTCTCTGAAAACAGCCACTCAAAACGCCACAGCAAAGCCAGATTCCCTAACAGAATGTTGGCAACCCGTTAAGAAAGGACTAGATAATAAGACAGAAAATATAATAATGCTACAATATCAAACCATGGTACATCCACAACTAACCAAATATACAACCAAAAAGAGAAAAATCACGCTACCATATAGACTTTATTTCTTTTGATTTATCATGACATTAAGAAGGCTCCCACCTGCTAGTCTGGGCACTTTTACATTATTTGAAAAAACAACCCAACTAATGCAAACCCAGCAGCAGATCCCCGAGCTGTAATGCAATGCAATAGAGGGGACTTTCCCCACCAAAACTCTTGCCCTCGCTGAACAAGTAGCTTATAAATCCTTACTGCATGCCCTGAAGTTCAGTAGTCCTGGACTATTTCAAACCAAAGGCAGAGGCGTGTTCCAATGCTCCACCATACACACAGCAATTCCACATGCAACCACTTCTGGGGTGGAGGCTGAAGATCAACTTAGTGCCACATATCAACAGGGAAATCTGGGCCACTCATGCTGGGGTAACCCCTGATCATAACACCACGTCAGAACAGACAGGAGCGCTGCTTCTAATGAAATCTCATTAGACAGCCCCCAAACAATCTGCATGGGACCCAAGTTTTCTGCCTTGGAAGTATAAAGGGCTGATGGGATGGCAGCAGCAGGGGCAGCTTTCCACATACAACCCAACCAATGTGCCTCAACCCTAGAGCTGAGTGAATTTTTGTCAGCAAACAGTAAATGATTTGTAAATGCAGGTTGAATTTGGCAAATAATACTGGCCGAAAAAAAAGCCCTAGGAAATGTTAAAATATTTTGGTTCAAACGGACATTCAGAACGGTTCCTTCAACAGAAATGAAATGGTTTTGGTGTTTTATTTTGGCAAGGAAAAAACCATCGGTTTCGGTTCAAAACGAAGCTCATTTTGTTTCGGATTTTTTGGTTCAGTCACTGAACTGAATCAATTATTTACTCAGCTCTAGGCCACCCTGACTGAGACGGGCCAGCCCTAGGGGTGAGCTCAACAGCCAGAGCCTGTTCAGACCTTCACTTCTCTGCAGAGCCTGCCAACAAGGGGAAATGGAGTGTTGCCTTGCTGCTGCTGGCAGTGGTGTTTGTGTTGCAGAGACCTCTAAGGAGCTGGATTCAGATCATCTCGCTTCATGCGTGCCATCAAACGCCCCCACCGAGTAACGGTGTTTCATCGCCGCCTTCCTGGGCTGGATTTGAACGTGCAACTTGGAAGAGAAAGGTTCAGCAATGAGCTGCGCACTGGGCAGCCGTGGAGAAAAGATGACAAGAGGTGGAAATGGTAGGAAAGAGTTGGAGAAGGAGCTTTCTCTGATCGAACAGACCTGCTCACCCATGAATGTTTCATGGGAACAACCAACAGAGAGCAATAAACACAGACAACAGCTCCTAGAGCTTTTGCTGTTAGACACGAAGGGGAAAGTTTTCTTGTTAGATGCACGTGGCAGATCTTGATTCTGATAATCCATCTTCTTTAAATGTGTGAACTTCTCCCAGGACCTGCCGTGCCAATGTGAGGGGAGGATTTTTTGTAGTTTTAAAGCTACAAGGGTCATTGTGATCATCTAGTCTGACTTCCTGTATAGCACAGGTCAGAGACCCTCACCCAGTTACTTCTACATTGCGCCCATAATCATTTTGTCTTCCCTAAATTTATTTTCCTTCCACTTGCTTAAAGAACAAGAAGATGCAAAATGAGGCTCTGGCAAACCCTAAGGGTCAATCCTGCTTTTCCAGATGTGAACATTCAAATGAATCTGTTTCAATTTGCTTTGGAGAAACAGGGCCAGATCCTGAACCGGTGCCAATTGGCATCGCTCTACCAAAATCCATGAATGGAGCAATGCCAATTTACACTACCTGAGGATCCTGTCCAAAAGGAGCATCTGAGTTCTGGATAAGGGTCTGGGAGCGGAATTTAATCTTTCCCATGTCACAGCTCGTTGAAGAAAACCTCAATAGCACAGTTCTGATAATGAGCTTACATCTATTATTCCTGGTGGATTAGCCTTTTTATTTTAACTGCTGAAGATGACTGCATTTCCTTCCATCTGTCTCACACGGCATTAGTGAGTGGAACACAGAGGGAAGATACCAGATAAGTGGGAAAACAGCTTCCGAGCCCCCTAGCAGGAGAGACACAGACCTTTCAAATGCCTTTCTATATTTATAGCGTTAGATAAAAGAATTGGGTGGGGGCGGGGGAAGGGCTCGAGAAAGAAATAGAGCCCTGAGAGCCAATGGCATTTGCATTGTATTAGTTAGCAACACACTCTGTGGCATCTGCCTGGAAGCACTCTCTTTTGTTGTCTGATTGGATAAGCAACTGCACAGCTAGTGAACGAGAGCTGCTGGCTGGAAACTAGAATTTTACATAAGATTTTTCATGTTTTCTGATTAATCAGAGTCCCTAGCTGGGATGGGGTCTTTCAAAACGAAGGCAAAAGGCTAAAGGAGCAATGCTTTAAAAAAAAAAGAATTATGCTTCATAATTCCTTATAGTTATAGAGAAGTTTTCATCCAGACATGTCTCCCAAATTATGGGCAAACTGCATATCTGAGGATCATTCATGCACCACTGAAATGCAGGTACTTCTGGTGTGGAATACAACCATTCTGCCCCGGTAACGGAGGTTTGCAAGAGCGGAAGTGCATTTGAGACTTTAGGGTGAATGTAAAGAGGCAGAATGTCCATGCTGGACGTTAGCCAGGATACTAGGGCTAATGGTCTTTCCCTTTGTGAGAAGCACCACAAGATACTTAATGAGCATGAAGGGTCAGGACCTCAGGTTTGCTCTTATCTGTCCCTAATGCTATGGCAGGGCACTGGGGTCAGTACAGACTCCTAGAGAAGAGCATTACTCCTGCCTCGCCAGCACTTCCTAAAGTCTCTGGATTTCCCTCCCAGCCACGTACTGCCTCCTGCCATCCCAGATCACTTGCCAGATGGGATGGGAACACAACCGAGCTGCGGGCTCTTCAGGGGCTGCGCTAACTTACGACGACATGGGACTTCTGTGCACCTCAGAATAGCTGGAGGGCTGAGTACCCTTTAAATCTACTCACTTCCACCTCCAGACATGTACCCAGCAGGCCCCTTTGCCAAGGACTGTGAGGTGGGGGAAGGGGGCCCTACACTGCGCCTGCATTGGGGGACCTCCTCAGGGGCTGTGGCAGCCCCTTTAAGCCCAGATTCCCAAACGCCGTATCCCAGGACCAGCCCTCTGGAGTGTTAGAAAACTGGCATCTCTCTGGAACATTCTCCTTACTGCAAGGTAGAATGATTCTACGAGAGGGTGTGTGTGAGAGAGCGACTGTGTTTAAAAAATGGCGTCTTGTCTTAAATCTTTAATTCTTGCTGATCGTGCCTCTAATCAAGGCAAGTTTAAATGCTCGCGCATGCTGTGGCCTTGATAATTTAAAACAAAGATGCTGAGCTGACTTGACGTTTAACAGAAAAACAAATTAGAAAATATTTTTTGTCAAAAAAAAGTGAGAAAAAAAAATATGTCCAGGGTAAATATCATCCTGAACAGGTTGTATTTAATTTTCCTTACAAAAACTGATTAGAAAATGGCCCAACCCATCCTCTCTTGCGAGTGGGGAAGTCTGTCTCCCCACACAGGCATCTGTGGAGCTGTGCCAAAAAAAATAAAAACCTGACACTGAATTAATAGCACACCTGGGCAGCCCGAGGAATACAGACAAAACCATGGGCTTGGAATCAGATGGGACTTTTCCCAATGATTTCTTGTTTCTGTTTCATGTATTGAAATGTTCACAGAGGATGAGTAATGCTCATAAAGCAGCCTCCCTCCTCAGGCAGCAAGAGGGAATGAATAGACTCTCACCACAAAGTACACAGCACGCTGTTGGAGTCTGTGCTGGCTCCATTCTTGTCTCTGCTAGTAGTTTAAATTAACCCAAGTGGTTCTCCCAGCACAAAGACAGCTATTGCTCTGGGACCAACCACTGGGATCTTTGGTACTGCACTTCAAAAGCTGTGAAACAAATAGGAAAGCTGCTGGGTAGCAGACCTGACTATGAAGGGGATGCACAGACAATTTTAAAGGGAAAGCTGGATGCAGGGCTAAGAGGAGGCATGGTGGTAGGCGGGGAGGTGGAAATGGGGCAGAGAGGAGATAAGCAGCTAGGAAGAACAAGACGGCATGTAGCAATATAGGCCAAGGCTCTAGGAATCAGAAGACCTAGGTTCTAATCCCAGCTGCCTTGCTGTGGGACTGATCCTACTCCCATTGACTCCAGTGGTGCAGGAACAGCCTTTGGCTAAGTCACTAAAGCTCACAGAGGCTCCATCTTTCAAAGAAGGGCTGTGGTACAGCTAGGATCAGAACTCAGGAGTTCCTTGCCCCCAGGTTTCATTCAGCTCATCCCACTAGGCCAGGCTGTCTCTCCCCCTGCTCCCACTACAGGTTGCAATTCAAGCAGGAGCATGGTGGCTACATGAGCAGTGCAGGGCACTCACACTATCAGCCTGTGGATCATACAAATCCCACAAAAGAGATCACAGCTTAACGACAGGCCCAGGAGCCCATAGACAATGACACCAAAATGAAGTGTCAAACCTTCTGAAGGCTCTGGCTTTGCTGGAGAAGGCACAGATGAAGGTCAGAGCAGCTGGTTTCAGATAAGCTGCTCCCGACTAGCATTAGAGGAGAGGTTTCTCCCTTTTGGAAAACACTGCCCATGCCCATCCCTAAAACCCCCTTTGTCCAGGCTTATCTCAGACATAGCAACGAAAACACTCTGCTTTAGCAAAAGAGGGCGAGAAACTTTGCACACGTCCGATTTGGTTGGAAGAATTTAATGATTATTCCTTCAGGGCCCTAGGGGTGGGTGCATGATGTTTTCAGAGGGGAGACAAGGTCACTGCCTGGAACAGCTCATAATCTAAAGCCCTGATCCAGCAAAGTATTAAGCACGTGCTTAGCACATGTGTAGTCTTACTGAAGTTACCAGGAATTGAGCACATAGTTGGTTGGCTTGGGGCCACAGGCCCCACTCCCATAAATAACTTCATGTGGGCGCAAGGGTTCTCCTTGTGCAGAACCAGCTGCAGAATTGGGGCCCAAGTTACTATGGACCAAAAAGAGGGTGGGGCTACTGGGGAAATTCGGCAGGGATTAAAAAAAAAGCAGAAAGCTGTTAAACCATAATTATGGAGGGGCTAGCATCCCTCCATGATATATAGGAGCAGCCATGCTTATGATCTTTAACAATTCAGTTTAATTGGTATTTAGCTAGTAATATAAACTGGTGCTTCACTCTTTGCAGCTGAATGTGGGGATGAGTTTATTGCCTTTAATTTCATCTCCATTCAGCAAGGGGGAGAGCATCTGTCATCCTGGAGCTGCACTCCGCTATCATCATGATGGACGGCTGCAGAGCCACAAAGAAATTACATTTCCACACGCTCACGGAAGCTGCATTATGGGGGGCGGCGGGGAGCACCAGCGGCAGGTTTTGTTGCAAGGCAAGACAGTAACTCTTCAAAACAAGCTCAATAGCCCTTTATAATGAAAATAAAACAGCACCCCCAACTTGCCATAAAACTGTTTGTGACCTTGAAATACTGAACCTGGCCTGGACTGCAGCATCGTTAATATCAGATAACAAGCGACACAAGAGGGCCTGGGGGTCGGGGGTGCGCTGGCGGCAGCTTTTGGGCACCACTGCGGTGCAAATTCATGAACACCTGGCGTGGTGGCCGGAATTTGACCCGGCAGAAAAGCACTAAGAGAGGTGAGTTTGCATCAGGTGGACAAGGCTCTCCTCCCATGAGACGCCATAGCCCTGTAAATGATGCCTCATGGTCTCTCCGCTAACCGAGTCGTGTGGTGCATCATGGGAGCCACATGACTGCACTGCATCATGGGAAATGTAATGCGACCTGGCACAATAGGTGGGAATTTCTGCAGTGCTCGCTATTAGCCTCACCCAGCTCCCATTGGAGTCAATAGGCACTTTCCCATGGACATCAGTGGGAGCAGAGTCAGGGCGGCAGTGCTCAGCACTAAGGAAAAACCTGGCCCATTGCTCTTTTTCCACACAGGCCACTTACCCCAACAACTATTCCTCTGAGCCCAGAGCCTCTCGGGCCGTACCCCTGGCTCGAGAGCTCTTTTGTCTTTAAAATGTGGTCACGCCCTGGAAAGTGGCTCATTAAGAATGTACTGTTGGGGTTGGGGTGGAGGGAGGGTGCCATGCTTCTTGCCTGTCAACGCTCTCCAGACCAAATGTGCTGTATCCATAAGTTGTTTTTCCCTACCTCTCAGCCCTGTGAATGGTGAGAGACAAGCTCCATTCTTTCCTCCTCCCCTGGTGTTCAGATACTGCCCTCAGTGACACCAGGCTGTGCAACCCCCACTGCCCCGTGGGGTTGCACAGGTCTGTGACCCAAGGAGTCTCTCAGTGCAAACTGGCAGAGGGCACACCACACCATAACACACATCAGGCCTGACACACTCATTGCCCCAACATATTGTTGTCATAGAACCATAGGGTTAGAAGGGACTGCAAGGGCCATCTAATCTAACCCCCACCAAGATGCAGGATTTGTTGTGTCTAACCCGTCCAAGACAGATAGGTATCCAACCTCCTTTTGATAACCTCCAGTGGAGCTTCCACAACCTCCCCAGGTATCTGTTCCATTGTCCTAGTGTTCTTACAGTTAGGAAATTTTTCCTGAGATTTAATCTAAATCTGCTATGCTGTAGTTTGAACCCATTGTCTCTTGTCCTGCCCTCTGTGGCAAGAGAGAACAGCTTTTCTCCATCTTTTCTATGGCAGCTTTTGAAGTATTTGAAGACTACTGTCATGTCACCCCTTAATCTCCTCTTTTCCAAATTAAACATACCCAGTTCCTTCAGCCTTTTCAGTCATAATCTGTATCTAAAAGATGTCATGTCAGGTATCATATGCAAACCAGTAACACACAGGTCATTCATGTTATTCTGTGATGTATGTAGAACAGTGTATAAAGAATTATAGATGTGGGCTGGAAATATGCTTTTAAAAGGTGTTTTGCAAGCAGGACATAAACCCAGCCTGTCCTAGACAAAGGAATGTTGTTCCTCCCGTTTTCCTGTGTCTCCAATGTAAACTGAGCCAGGTAACAACTCAGAGGACAATGAAAAGTACATTTACATAGAAGGTAAACAAAGCCATCAAGCTAAATGAATGGGGTGGAAGAGCGCTTAATGATCGTGATGGGAGATGGAACATCCACTCCCCCAGGAAGTCTTTCTGGCTCTTGAAACAGAGACAATAGACTTTGGCAAGTATAAGCAGAAACAGAAAGCCATTTTGATACCCATCCCGTATGGGGACAAAGAGGGAGCAATACTCTTTGAACTCATGAAAAGGAGATCTGCTTGGCCTGAAAGCCAAAAGTACTGACTGTACTGTAGGTGGGAAACCTACCTAGACAAAGATTGTAACTTGTTGAAATTAAGTTTTAGTCTACAGAAAGCATGTTGTGTTTTGATTTACTTGTAACTATATTGGTGTCTTCTGTTATTACTTATCACTTAAATAGCTGTTCTTTGTTGTTAAGCTTATTCTTGTTTTATGACAAAACCATATCAGTTCTATGAATTAACCTGAAGGGTGAAGTCCTCAGCTGAACCAACAGGGTGGTGTGTGCTCTCTCTCTTTGGAGGCAGCAAACTTAACTTCTGCAAGGATCCAGTGAGAGGGACTGGACGCTGCAGAGGAAGACGATTTCAGGGAGACCCAGGACCAGAAAGGCCAGTGGTGTCAACCTGCCAGGAGTAAACCACGCTGGCGGAAGCCAGGATGAGCCCACTGTGCTGTGATCAGGCTGCTGGCGTCAGGGCTCTGAGCCAATGTTGCATAGCACAGGAGCAGCCAGAGTTACAGGCAGGCGGTGACAAAACCCTTTACTGGTCTGGGTGGAACTCCGAAGTGTCATGAGGCATCACTGATTAGGACTTAGTAAATGTTTCTATTGGTGATGCATAATGAGACATAGCCCCCAGCTCCCTCTCCTTTAGCTGGGTTGGCTCTGCCAAGCTAACAGGAGTGAAAGCAGTAAAAACACACATTGGCCACTAAAGTCAGTGGCTGTGACTTTGTTACACACAGGAGGGCAGAGCTGTGGAGAAAAGGGCATGTCTCTTCCTTCACTTTTAAAGCAGAAAAGCACTCAGAGAGGTGACTTTGCATTAGGTGGACAAGGCTCTCTTCCCATGAGGTACCATGGCTCTGTAAGTGATGCCTCAAGGTCTCCCCTCTAAATAAGCCATGTGGTGCATCATGGGAGTCACATGACTGCAGTGCATAATGGGAAATGTAGTCAGGCCAAGGAGCCCAACCCATAGTGAAGAATAAGGGCATGAAGTATCCAAATGACAACTCCTATGAGACACGGTAGCATCCTAGGCAGATGCAGTTTAACGTCAAATTGACTCAAACTGAAACATTTAGATTTGGTTCAACACACCAAAATGAACCGCTGATTCAGGAATGTCAAAAATTCATTTCACTGTGAAATGTTCTAATATTTCTGAATTGAAATTTTGCAGAACGCTTCATTCTCCAAAAAAAGGTTGACATTTCAACTTTAAATCTCAGTGCAGCTTTTCACTCAGTTCTACCAAAATGGATCTTGGGCAGACCCGGACGGGGATCCACTAAGCAATGCAAGATGCTCCTTCCCACGCTGCCTCTACGGCTCTCCCAGCCCCAATGCCTCAGGAGCGGGGCATACAAACCTATGTCCCTCGTGCTGGCACTAGACCAATCAGCCAACTAGAATTTGTTTGTCTTGCAGCTGTGCCCAGGAACAATTGTTTGCTCCCACCCAGACCTGCCCTTGATCAGCTAATCAGCATTTAACCCCACCCCCACTTCATGCTCAGATCCTAATCCCAGCCCTGCTCCCAGGAAGCCTGTCATAGGTTTATTCCCCACTTTGAACTTTAGCGTCCACAAGACGGGGACCTGCATGGAATCCTCTAAACTTAAATCTGGTTATGCTGCCACCAGCTAGAAATTCCAGTGTCTAGCACACTCCCTGTTCCCCCAAAACTTTCCCTGGGAAACACAGATCCAAACTCCTTGGATCTTAACACAAAGGGAAATAGCTGATTCCCCCACCTCCCCCTCCCCTAGTCAGTGGGAGAGATCACCTTGATTCAAACTCCTTGAATCAAACAAAGAGGGATTCACCTTCCCCCCTCCTCTTCCCCTGAGATTCCAAACAAGGGAAGAAATCAATCAGGTTCTAAAAAGAAAAGATTTTAGTAAAAGAAAGAAAGAAAGTAACACTATCTCTGTAGCACCAGGATGAAAAATATACAGGGTCTAGCTATAAACCTAGAGGAACTTCCCCCTCTTTTCTCAGAATAATCAAAAGTAACAGCAAACAGAAATAAAGATATTTCTCCAGCAAACACACATTTGCAAATACAGAAATTAATTATAAGACTAATCCGCCTTTCTAATACTCACTATACTGAATAGAAGAAAATACTTCAGGAAGCTGGGAGAGCCTGGATATACGTCTGGCCCCTCCTAGATCCAAAGAGAGAACAGCCCCCAAAACAAAGAACACAAACAAAGACTTCCCTCCACAGAGATTTGAAATTATCTTGTCCCTTGATTGGTCCTCTGGTCAGGTGTCCGTCAGGTTACTGAGTTTGTTAACCCTTTACAGGTAAAAGAGACCTTAACCCTTAACTATCTGTTTATGACAAAGCCCATGAAAGAGGCAGCTTGAGCATTCAAACGCTCACCCAGGGAAGGAACGGAGACTGGCTTCTGCTTAACATCCTGGTTGGTTCCCTGGGGTTCTGTAGTACGGTGGTTCTCAACCAGGGATCCAGGGTCCCCTCTGGGGCCACAGATAGGTTTCAGGAGGTCTGCCAAGCATGCCCGGCATTAGACTCGCTAGGGCCCAGGGCAGAAAGCCAAAATCCCGCCGCGCAGGACTGCAACCCGGGGCCCCAAGCCCCATCATCCGGGACTGAAGCCCACATTTGAGCAACTTAGCTTCATGGTGCCTCCTGTGGGGGGAGGCCCCAGGCAATGCCCTGCTTGCCCTTAATGCTGGCCCTGGCTTTTATATGCAGAAAACCAGTTGTTGCGGCTCGGCAGGGCTGTGGAGCTTTCCTAGCATGTTGGGGCTCAGAAAGAAAAAGCTTGCGAACGCCTGCTGTAGGACACGGCCCTTGCGAAAAGAGCTTTTCAGACCCATTAAACTCCTCAGCTTCACTTCGGCATCTAATCAGCCTTAGCAGCTGTTTATTGCCGCACGCACTGCGAAGCAAGAGAGATCATCCTGCAATTACCGCTGAGCTTTTTTTTTTCCTCAGCAGTTTCTGATTTGTGCTTTCAACAGTCATTCAGGGGAACGAAGGTGATGGGTAAGGGAGGCATTGGAGCCAGATCTATAGTCTATCTCCCTCCTAGTACACTTCCCAGCAGAGGATCCCAAAGCGCTTGGCGAACATCAGGGTGAAATTCACCCTGTACAGAGGGGCCAGCACAAGGCAAGACACCACATAAGCCCTCAGGGATGAATTAGGTGGGACTTGAGTGGTGCATAGATATTGTGCTGGTCCCCTGCATAGGGACACCGTCCTGAATAACAGCCTGCCCCTCTTCTGAGCTGGGTAATTATTATCCCCATTGTGACGTAGAATGACTTACTTGGCTCCACATACAAGTCGGTGACAGAGGCAGGAATAGAATCAATATCTAACTCCAAGTCCTGAGCATTAAATAGCAGGTAACCTAACCACTAGACCATGCGTTGCCATATTCCCTGTATCATTCTGTGACTGTTCTCTCTTTCAGCCCAGTAACTGAAGGGTTAATCATTTCACATTGGATGCACAGGAGCTGTGCCAGAATCCACTGGAGCTACGGGGTTCTAAGTGTAAGAGGTGATACTTCGTTGTGACGATTGTTCTACTTTGCACCTGTGTTTTTGATTAATTAGTTAAAAAACAACAACAACAACCCTCAAGCCGGCTGATCTAATCAGGTTCGAAAGGCTGTTCTCTTACCAGCTTCCAGACAGCTCAATCTTCAAATTCCTTGGAGTCTTTTCTGCTTCTTCAACAACATATACGCATTTTTCTAAGGAAATCCAAGTGAGATCCTTGGATGTGCAATACACAGTTGTTTGATGGCACTCTGCAAAAGGAAAACAGTCGATCCATAATTATGGACATTTGGAGAGAGAGGCATGTCTGTGTTTGCTAACCTCATTCGCTAACATGCTTCAGGGGTTATGCAAGGAAACTGTAGATAAATACATTGAAACAGATGAAAGATGTATACAGAGTTAATGGCCTACAGTAGTCTGACCTCTATTTACAGCATAATGATGACAATGTGATTCCACTTTAAAACCTCAGATTTGTGCCTAGAGGGAGCTTTATTAGAAACTGCTTGGGCTTAGCTAGAGCAACTGGACTGGGAGAGGGAAGACCTGAGTACTATGCCTGGAACTACTACAGACCTGCGTGTGACCACATGCAAATCCCTTCTCCTCTCTGTGCCTCTGTTTAATCTTCACCCTTTGCCTGTCTTGTCTGATGAGATGGTGAGGACTTTGGGGTAGGGGCTGTGTCTTTCCAGTGCCCGCACGATGGGGCACTGATCTTGGCTGGGACTCCTAGGTGATTCTGCAATACAAGTAGTAAATAACAACAGACTCTTTCACCCATGGATTTCAAAGTGCTTTACAACCATTGACTAAATAACCCGGAGTGTAAATATCCTGGTTCTACAGATGGGCAAACTGAGGCAAAGAATTCATGGGACTTATCCCAGGCAACACAGTGACCCAGTGCAAGAGGTAGGAATAGAACCCAGAGTCCTGACTCATAATCATGTCCTTCAACAAAAGCCTGCATGCATAATGCCCACTAACCCACAAAGTGTCTATTCCCTAACAGAAGTAGTATGCCAGTGCACAAATCAATGGGGTTATTATGGTGCCTAGATTTCCATCTTGCTGTCTTTTCCCCTCCAGGCGTAGCTACGTCAGTGTGTCAGAATGCTCTCCGTGCTGGGGGCTGTGTGTGATGATTAGAGCTATTGATGTAGAAGGGCCTTCTATGATGTAATTAACACTACAGAGTCATCCATCTCACTTTGCCTCCACAGTTGCCATAGCTACTTGCAGTCAACAGGATGCCTTGATGTATTGCTGCTGTGTTAAACTGATTACTCTGTAAGTGTACAAAATAATTGCTTTCCCCGAACCATATTACGGGACACACAAACTAAATTACAATAAATAAATAAATCCAACCAGTAGCCAAGGCTGTCATCCCATCAGAGCAGTTCAAACGGGCCAGAGCATTAAGAGGAAGCTGGGGAGACGACCCTGAATGTCTGTTTGTGCCTCCCCCAGAATGGGACCCGAACAGAGTTTGATAGCCATGGAGACCCCTCTGGAGTGGGTTATTTTGGGGACATTAATACCAGTGTTCCCAGGAAGGCAGGACACCAGTACAGCAAGACAGAACCCTCTGGATTGCCACAAAGAGCCCATCCATTTCATGGTTACTTATACGGCTCCCATCACTGCCGTACTGGAGAACTGATGAGCTAAGCCCCTGAGGCTGAGATGCTTGTTCTAACATGGGAGCTGGGACCCTTGACTCCTACCTTCAGTGGAGCTACTCTGGATTTTCACAGGGTGTAGGCCTGTGATATTAAAGCTCACGGTACCCTGAGAACTTTATTGAAGGCTGTTTTAATTTCCATGGGCAAGAACTGGATGGATTGAGAGGCAAGCTTGCTTCAAGGCACTCCAACTGTTAATTGATTGCAGTGCTGAGATTTGTAAATACACCTCTTCTGAGCGTTGCAGTGAGGTCCCTGGTATCTCTATTCTCTCACCCCAGCTTTCGGCGAGAGTGTGGGACACACTTAGGCCTGGCGTTTAAACCGGTTTAAACACTACGTGTTTAAACTGGTTTTAGGCGCGTTAAACCGATTTAACGCCACACCCGTCCACACTAAGAGGCCCTTTATATCGATATAAAGGGCTCTTTAAACCGGTTTCTGTACTCCTCCCCAATGAGAGGAGTAGCGCTAATATCGGTATTACCATATCGGATTAGGTTTAGTGTGGCTGCAAATCGATGGTATTGGCTTCCGGGCGGTATCCCACAGTGCACCACTGACCGCTCTGGACAGCAATCAGAACTCAGATGCAGTGGCCAGGTAGACAGGAAAAGCCCCGCGAACTTTTGAATATCATTTCCTGTTTGCCCAGCGTGAAGCTCCAATCAGCACGGGTGGCGATGCAGTCCCAAATCCAAAAAGAGCTCCAGCATGGACCGTACGGATGTGATCGCTGTATGGGCAGACAAATCTGGTCTATCAGAGCTCCGTTACAGATGACGAAATTCCAAAGCATTTTAAAAAAAAATCTCCAGACAGACACCAAAGCAGGGACTCAGCACACTGCTGTGTGACAAGCGTGACGGAAAGCCAAAGAATCAAATGGACGCTCATGGAGGGAGGGAGGGGGGACTGAGGACTCAAGCTATCCCACAGTTCCTGCAGTCTCCGAAAAGCATTTGCATTCTTGGCTGAGCTCCCAATACCTGTAGGGTCAAACATATTGTCCGTGGTGGTTCAGGGCATAGCTCGTCAATGTACCCCCCCATTCCCCCCCAGAAGGAAAAGGGAAAAAAATAGTCTCTTGACTCTTTTAAATGTCACCCTATGTCTACTGAATGCTGCTGGTAGACGCGATGCTGTGGCACTGAACTGTAGCATCCTCGCCCCCCCTCCTTGGTGGCTGATGGTACAATATGACTGATATCTGTCGTCATCATCAGTCTTGTGGCAGATGGTATAGTGCAGAAGGACTGGTATCCGTCCTCATCATCAGCCCATGAGTGCTACTATTTCCCAGTAGATGGTACAGAATGGCTGGTAACTGTCTTCATCATAGCAACAGGGGGCTGAGCTCCATCAGCCCCCACCCTTCATGTGTAAAGAAAAGATTCTGTTCTTCCTGGACTATCATATCAGCGGGATGCTGGGCTCCTCTCCCCCATGCTTAATGTCCTGTCTGGACTATCATAGCAGCTGGAGGCTGCCTTCCCCTCATTTTATCTCACTAACAAGTCACTGTTTCTTATTCCTGCATTCTTTATTACTTCATCACACAAATGGGGGGACACTGCAACGGTAGCCCAGGAAGGCTGGGGGAGGATGGAATTAACAGGTGGGGTTGTTGCAGGGGCACCCCCTGTGAATAGCATACAGCTCATCATTTCTGCGGGATCTGACACGGAGCGGCTGTGCTCTCTGGTTCTCTGATACACTGGTTCTCTAGTACACTTACCCCATATTCTAGGCAGGACTGATTCTATTTTTAGATACCATAAAGGAGGGATTGACTCAGGGAATCATTCCCATTTTTGTCTTTTGCGCCCCCGGCCGATCTCAGCCAGGGGCACCTATGACAGCAGCAGATGGTACAGCACAGAAGAACTGGTAACCGTCATCTCATTGCCAATTTACAATGGCATGGTAGGTGGTACAGAACAGCTGATAACCATCTCTGCTATTATGCAAAAGCAAATGAATGCTGCTGTGTAGCGCTGCTGAATCGCCTCTGTCAGCGGCATCTAGTACACATACGGTGACAGTGACAAAAGGCAAAACAGGCTCCGTGGTTGCCATGTTATGGCGTCTGCCACGGCAATCCAGGGAAAAAGGGCGCGAAATGATTGTCTGCCGTTGATTTCCCAGAGGAAGGAGTGACTGACGACATTTACCCAGAACCACCCGCGACAATGATTTTTGCCCCATCAGGCACTGGGATCTCAACCCAGAATTCCAAGGGGCGGGGGAGACTGCAGGAACTATGGGATAGCTACGGAATAGCTACCCACAGTGCAACGCTCCAGAAATCGACGCTAGCCTCGGACTGTGGACGCACACCGCTGAATTAATGTGCTTAGTGTGGCCGCGTGCACTCGATTTTATACAATCTGTTTTACTAAACCGGTTTATGTAAAATCGGAATAATCCCGTAGTGTAGACGTACCCTTAATTTAAACGCACAATATGTTCCTCTTACTTCTGTGCCTCTCCTCCTGCATACTTCTGCCCCATCCCTTAGACTTCCCCTTTGATGAGTCTACTGTCAAAAGCAGGATGATCTAGTGGACTGAGCATTGACAATGTGAGTCAAGAACTCAATTTCTAATCCAGACTTTGTGACCAAGTCACTGGGTCACCTTGGGCTAGACACTGAAACGCTCGGTGCCTCAATTTCCTCATTTGTAAGATGAGAATTCTAGATAACTTACTATGCTTTCCTCTCGCAGAGGTGTTGGGAAGAGCCATGACTAAATGTTTATAAAGTACTAGATGTTTGACTAAAGACTCCTGATTCAATGTTTATGAAGCACTTTTCTGCAACACTCCGAGGAAGGAGTACTGCAGAAATGGATCTGGGGTTAGTGGATCACAAACTAAACAGAAATCAACAACGTAACACTGTTGTAAAAAACAAAAAAGCAAACATCATTCTGGGATGTATTAGCAGGAGTGTTGTAAATAAGACAAAAGAAATAATTCCTCCACTCTCCTCAGCACTTACAAGGCCTCAACTGGAGTACTGTGTCCACTTCTGGGCACCAGATTTTGGGAAAGAGGTGGACAAATTGGAGAAAGTCCAGAGGAGCGCAACAAAAATGATTAAAAGTCTAGAAAACATGACCTATGAGGAAAGATTGAAAAAACTGGTATTTGTTTAGTCTGGAGAAGAGAGGGCTCAGGGAGTGCAGGGGACATGACAACGGTCTTCCTGTACGTAAAAGGTTTTATAAAGAGAAGGGTGATAAATTGTTCTTTTTATCCAGTGAGGACAGGACAAGAAGCAATGGGCTTAAATGGCAACAAGGGAGATTTAAGTTAGACATTAGCAAAAATTTCCTAACTGTCAGGGTAGCTAAGCACAGGAACAAATTACCTAGGGAAGTTGTGGAATCTCCGTCATTGGAGGCTTTTAAGGACAGATTAGACAAACATCTGTCAGAGATGCTCTAGATAATGCTTAGTCCTGCCTCTCTGCAGGAGACTGGACTAGATGACCTCTCGAGGTCCCTTCCAGTCCTACATTTCTATCATTCTACGAAGAATCTAAGAGTAAAAAGACAGAACAGTTATTTTAAAAGAAATGCTTGCATCCAAAGAAGTGGGTATTCACCCACGAAAGCTCATGCTGCAAAACGTCTGTTAGTCTATAAGGTGCCATAGGATTCTTTGCTGCTTCTTTAAAAGAAATGTATTCAGAACAGCAGAGAACGAGTGCTTACAACAGGTTTGCCCTTTCTTGATATTTCCTTATTTTTTCCCCAGAGACTTGTCCCATAGAACAAACGCAAACAGCCCACCTTTTAGACTGACACCTAACAACCACTATTACAGCTTTGCTCTTTAACCTCATGGTGCCGGAGGTGTGCAGGATACTGTCACTGCTCTAAGAAAGGTACAGTCTAGGGCCCTCGCTGCATGTGGTAACAGGCATTGGTTATCAGAGTAGCTCCAAGGTTACTCAAAGGAAAGTTTTCAGATCTGCCTTTAAGTATGTCTCAGCTGGTTAAATTCTCAGGACTGCACAATACTCTCAAGACGTGTATTAACGGATCACCCCGCTGTGTCTCAATGCTGTATTAAAACCTCAGTGAATCAAGTCCTTACTTCACATGGTAACAGATGGGGATATTGAAATATTCCCATGAATGCATGCCAAACATGGCAGCATTAAAAAAGGCTCATTATACCGATTTAATTTAAGACATCAGTGCATTTTGGAGAAGCACAGGACTTACCTACAGCTTCCAAAGTCATTTGTTATCATTACAAACGCAATTAGAGAAGCTCTAACTTAACAAAAATACAAAGGATACTTGCAAGAGCCACTGTGAATAATGAACTGATGGGGGGATGAAACCCGTAATTCATCACGTTCATTATTCATTCAAGGGTATTATCTTTAGTCATTTGATATCATTGACCCAAGAAGAAAGTTTGTCAGATCGCCAACTTCCAATTTAGAAGTGATCAGCAGATTGAGTAAAACAAACAAGCCCCCGCACAATGACATTGGAGGCATCATATTTTGTATACATGACTTTTTATATCTTAGTGAAGTGAAGCTGAGCACCATGGGAAAGACTTACCACTGACTTCAGTAGGAGCTGGGCCAGATGCCATGTAAAGCAAAGCCCTGTCTGTTTCACAAAAAAACCAACCACGTTTCAGTAGGCTTGTGGCAGATGGTGGGTCTGATGCTGCAGACACGTCAGTAGGTGAGTAAAGTTATTCAAGTGATGAAGCGTTTGTTGGATGGGATCTCGTAACTCCTTTCCTTAGCGGGAAGGTGGGTGTAGGCCAAGTCAGCAGCATTGGACTTCCTCTAATTCCTTGGACCCCAAGCAGCTGGGTTTCATACCAAAGTACGTCACCACCAGCCTCACCAACTGATGGTCTGTTTGCTGGCCAGGCTATTGTTGGTAGATTTGTAAGGCCATAAGGGAACATTATGATCTGCTTGTCTGATCTCCTGCATAAAACAGGCCAAATAACTTCACCCAATAATTTCTGCATCAAACTCATAACTTCTGGTTGAGCTAGAGCTGATCTGTTTATATTACTAGGACTATCAGCAGCTTTGTGAGCAGCCCTGTAGCCAGCCAATGGCCCGATAGATAAGGTGCCAAGTTGGGAGCCAGGAGACTCAAATTCTAGGCTCAACTCTGGTGGTGACCTTGGGCAGGTTGCATCCTCTCTCCTGCCACCCGTTGTCTTGTCTCTCCAGACTGTAAGCTTCAGGGGGCAGGAATGGTCTCTATGTATGTAAAGTGCCTAGCACAGGGTGGCCCTAATCTCAATTAGGGCTTCTAGGTGCTGCTATATATACAACGTAAATACAAATGACAGGTCAGAGATTGAACCTCCCTTCCCCACCAGAAAATTTTGAAGGGTCAGATACTTGCCTAGCATTTTGCACTAGAATCTTTTAGGAAGATGGGAATTGCCAGACTGGATCAGACCCAGGTCTGCGTAAGTCCAGTATCCTGTGGCAGTAGCCAGCACCAGCTGCTTCAGAGAAAGGGGCAAGAAACTGTGCAGTTCTGAGGTCATCTGCTGCCTGGAAATTTCCTTAAAGGCAGGCGTAAAGC
The DNA here is from genome assembly GCF_016161935.1 of Mauremys reevesii. Lineage (NCBI taxonomy): Eukaryota > Metazoa > Chordata > Testudines > Geoemydidae > Mauremys > Mauremys reevesii. The sequence goes on from NW_024100858.1 coordinate 155,319, forward strand.
CTGAGGAGAGGAGGGTTAATCTGCTGGTGGCAAACTATGTTCTGTCCAAATACCAGTGCCTATGCACCAAGCCCATATGACCTCAAGCATACTCAGCTGTATCCCTCATGAGAGTTTCACACAAACATAGAGAAGAGCCAGGGGTGGCTCCAGGCCCCAGCACGCCAAGCGCATGCTTGGGGCGGCATGCCACGGGGGGCACTCTGCCAGCATGCCGCAGGGGGGTGCTCGGCCGGACCAGTGGACCCTCCGCAGGCACGCCTGCGGGAGGTCCACCGGAGCCGCGGGACCGGCGACCGGCAGAGCGCCCCCCGCGGCATGCCGCCGTGCTTGGGGTGGCGAAATGTCTAGAGCCGCCCCTGAGAAGAGCCATCACCAGAACATCAAGCTGAGCCCAACCCACTTGCTCTCCCTGCCAGGTGTGAGAAACATGGCCTCTTATCCCCAAGTCTGAGCTTCTGCTATTCTTCTCCACCCTATCTTGCGATGCCGGCTACAACAGTGCCATGAGAACGCCTGTTCTCACTTTCAGGTGACATTGTAAACAAGACGTGGGCAGCATTATCTCCTGCAAATGTAAACAAACTTGTTTTTCTGAGCGATTGGCTGAAGTAGGACTGCGTGGACTTGTAGGCGCTAAAGTTTTACATTGTTAATTCTATATTTGTAAGTTCAACTTTCATTATAAAGAGACTGTACTACAGTACTTGTATGAGGTTGTAATAAAAATAAATATAAAGTGAGCATTGTACTCGTAATCTGTGTTCTCATTGAAATCAATATATTTGAAAATGTAGAAAACATCTAAAAATATTTAAATAAATGGCATTCTATGATTGTTTAACAGTGCAATTAATCACAATAAATGTTTTAAATTGCTTGACAGCCCTAATTATAACCAATAACTATGAGTCTAAGAAGTCACTTTTAATGGAGAAAACCCAGATCCAAAGGAGTCGTTCACTTCCATCTGCTTGGAGAAGGTTCTACCGTAAAGCACCATCAGGTGGCACAGAATCCATTACTGGGAACATGCAGATCCACTCGAAAAAGAACTCTACAAACCTGCCACGCTATTTTATTCTGTATCGGGGCTCGGACTGCACTTATCATTGTAGTATCTGAGCGCTTTCCAGTGGTGTGCTAAGCAACATGACTGCACATCCGTCATGTGTTGTTTGCTCTTTCATCCTCTCCCCTGGGGGCGAAACATCGAGGCCAACCCCGCTCCAGTTGAATGCAGTGGGAGTTGGGCCAATGATTTCAATGGAAGCAGGAGCAGACTCAAAGCCTCTGAAATAAGCCAGAGCTCTAACAGCACCCAGCATTTCTGTCATCACTGAATTGCTCACCTGGTTCTGCCAGGCTTCAGGCGTCCCAGCCCTGCTTGCTGCTTCCTCACGGCTGCTGTTTGATTGCTTGCTGCATTGCTTTTAACTCTCTTCCTACACAGTCACTCACCTCTGTTCCCTCTTCAACCCAAACGCTTTCTTGTTAGGAATGTCTCTGCTGCTGATCGTTCAGCTGGTCTCAGTCTGCTCCACGGCAGGAAGCGATTGCATGAAATGGGCTATGGACTACCCCCATAGTGACCAGCAGCATGGCTGGGAGAACAGGCTTTTGGGTTACATCTAACTGTGAAGCAGTACATGCATCTTGCATCTGCCTATTCCCAGTGTCAGTAGGCTATCGTAAACTGCATCCGTTCACCCAGGCCGGAACTAAAGACCTTGACCCCAGAGTTGCAACCAGCTGGTCTGAACAATGCTTGCAAAACTCTTTGGATGGCTGTTATATTCGGATGCAAGGTGTTGTACCAGTTTTGCAGGGTGAAGTTGTTCCAAGCATGTTTCTTGCAATGCTCTTTCACTAAGCACTTTCAGATCCACTGATAAAAAGCACTACATAAGAACTAGGTATGAGTATAATTAGCAGTGCAGGCAGGACATCGTTAGTCTAGCAGCAAACTATTTTTATTAATTATTATGAACGGCATCATGGCCCTGTGGCTAAGGTGCTGATTTGACAGTGAGGGGACTCTCTCCTCTACCAGTAACCTTGGGCAAGTCATTTCACCTCTTGCCCATCCCTTGTCTATTTAAATCATAATAGACAGTTCTCAGCATTGTCCTCATCTTCCTTGCCACTTCCCTATTTGGGATCAGCAACTTTTACAGCCTTCTTCCAAAACTCATGATCATGTGCGGGGCTGTTGTGCAGATTAGTCCCTCTGAGGTCCATTGATATCCAGACCATGTACTGAGTCTTTGGTCTCCCCCAGGTCATCTCCCAGCTACAATCATTGCAAGAGCCATCCTACCGTTACTGCTGTCCGGTCTATGCTGGATATGCCCATACCAAAGTAGCCTAGTCCTCCTCAACTTGTCTTCTGTTGGGGCAACCTGCATTAGGCTCCTACCAACCTCTTTTCGTTTCCTTTCACAAAGCATCCAACAATTTGACCATCTCAGTGTGATGCTGTATAAAAAGAAAGATGGCCATGTTTCCATGAAGGTATCACCTAGGGCAGGGGTCAGCAACCTTTCAGAAGTGCTGTGCCGAGTCTTCATTTATTCACTTCGATTTAAGGTTTTGCGTGCCAGTCATACATTTTAATGTTTTCAGAAGGGCTCTTTCTATAAATCGATAATATATAACTAAACTATTGTTGTATGTAAAGTAAATAAGATTTTTTAAATGGTTAAGAAGCTTCATTTAAAATTAAATTAAAATGCAGAGCCCCCTGGACCGGTGGCCAGGACCCGGGCAGTGCGAGTGCCACTGAAAATCAGCTCCTGTGCCGCCTTCGGCACACGTGCCATAGGTTGCCTACCCCTGACCTAGGGTGACCAGACGTCCCGATAAAATCAGGACTATCCCAATTTTGAGTTTGTCCCGTGTCCTGGCCAGAGTACGGTCGGGACGCCATTTTTCCTGATATTTTGTTTCCTGGTCTTCGGCAACAATTCAACAGAGAATCCTTCAGTCGCAGATAGTCTTCGGCAGCGGGTGCTTCTGTCTTTAGCGGCAAGGTTTATTACCCCCTGCCGAAATACCACCGAAGACTGTCCACGACTGAAGGGCTCTCTGCCAAATTGCCACCAAACTCCCGGACGGGTGAACGTATTAAAAAAAAAAGTGTCCCCTGTGGCGGTCCCGATATTTTCCCCTTAACATCTGGTCACCCTAGTATCACCACTGATGTATCACCACCGTTGCACAACTGTGATAAATCTTATACAAAGGATCTCTTGCAAGGTCTCGTTGGAAAAGTTGTAACCAGTTGAGCAATGTTATCTTATTTAGAAGCGTGTTTTATCATTGTATATGAAGTTATGAATCTTTGCTGTTTGTTTGTACTTCAAACATGTTGTGTTCCTGGGTAACACCCACAAGACAAATTTACCCCAAGACCAGCCAGCCATGGTTGATGAGCTGTTATGGAGAATCAACTCTTCCAGTGGGCCCCTCCCGAGGACGCCTCAGAGAGCATATGGACAATGGAGACCCAGTGACTCATCAGGGCACGTAGAACAAGTGATCCCTGACTCCTTGTGTGAGACAGTAAAATTCCATGCACATGGGCTAAGGATATAAATGGAGACTATGAGATCATCCCTTGGCCTCTTTCCTGTTCCATATCTCCGGACTTTGGTTTCTAAGCTTTGAACAATGGACTGGACCTCCGATCTTTTGGGTGATCCAGAGAGACTTACTACAAACTGGCAGGTTTAACATCACTGCTATTATCTTGCTGTACAAACTCTGAAATCAACTGTAACATATATGATTAAATTAAATAACTGGAGATATACCTATCTCCTAGAACTGGAAGGGACCTTGAAAGGTCATTGAGTCCAGCCCCCTGCCTTCACTAGCAGGACCAAGTACTGATTTTTGCCCCAGATCCCTAAAGTGGCCCCCTCAAGGATTGAACTCACAAAGCTGGGTTTAGCAAGCCAATGCTCAAACCACTGAGCTATCCCTCTTTAACCATTTATAACTCTCTCCTTTTCTTCTTTTTTTATTAATACATCTTTAGTAATTTACTAAAGACTGACTGCAGCGTGGTACTTGGTAAGATCCTGAAGTATATTTTGACCTGGGCTGAGTGTTTGGTTCTTTGGAACTGGAAGAACCTAATATATGTGATTTCTGGTCTTAATAACCATTTAATCACAGAAATCTGGTTTGCCTGGGTGGTGCATGAGGGGCTAGCGAGCTGGAAAGGGACTGTCTGTGGCTCCATAATAACTAGTACAATATTTTGGAAGCACACATTTGTTACTGGCTTGGTAAAGTCTTATGACAGAATACACCGTCAGCCTGGTGTATGTGCCCTGTATTCTAGCAGGCTGACCTGAGAGTAGTGCTCTTTGGTGGGTCCCACACCAGGCAGTGTGACTCTCAACATCTTCATTTCTGTGGTGGAGGGCATATTGATTTCCTTTCTCGTGACTGGCCAAGTCTCTGTTCCTTACATTAAGATGGGTCGAAAGACAGTTCTGGGTGAGAAGAGCCTAATATGTGTTTGTACAGCACCTAGCGCAATGAAACACTGATGTCATTTGGAGCCTCTCCGTGCTACCATAACACACGTATTCACAGCCCAAAAGGGGTCAGCCCAAGTTCAGTTTGAGATCCAGGTGATGCTGGGTGTGGGTTCTTCATTTAACTGAACCCACTCACCCCAGTCTCAATTAATTAATTTCCGTTGCTAGTTAAGCATTCGTTTCTTATTTTACAACAGCAGTGGTGCCAAGGCACCCCGGGTGGTGTTTAGACAGTGATGGATGGGTTATCGTCGCCTAGTGAAACAGACAGATGAGATTCAACCATAAGGTTTCAGAGTAGCAGGCGTGTTAGTCTGTATCCGCAAAAAGAACAGGAGTCCTTGTGGCACCTTAGAGACTAACAAGAGATGCATCCGATGAAGGGGGCTGTAGCCCACGAAAGCTTATGCTCAAATAAATTTGTTAACCATAAGGTTGATTCGACTGCGGAATGGTCTCCCCAAGGAAGTGGTGGGAACATCTGGAATTGGAAAAGACAAACCACATGGGAATATACTGGTGAGGGGCAGTCAAGATGCCTGCTTGGTGATCAATGTGTAGCCATACTGCCTTATGCTGTGACACCACCTGATCTCACAAGCTCAGGGAGGTGGTTGGATGGGAGACCTTCGTGGACTATCTAGAATGGGTGCTCTTGTCAGTACAGAATTAAAACCCCAGCATGGCACTGGAGCAGCAGGACTGCTCTGTGTTAGGCCCGTTCACCAGCTTGGCCAACGCACCAGGGAGTGAACTGGGGAGCTCTAGTGCTAAAGGCCCAAACTGCTCCAACTTGAGCTAAAGAGGCAGGCTCGCTAAGCAGAGCTGTAACTGACTCACCCTCTGCAGATCGGGCACAGTGGGAGACCTGTAATGCGCACTCCCCAGGGGATTACACTAGGAACAAGGACAGTCTGGCCCTTTAAGCAACATCACTCCCTTCCATGCCTGCTCTCCGTGGGAAGTGGCAGTAGAACATAGCCCCTCCTTCCCCAAGAGCTGTAACAGGAGCTGGCCCTGCAGGTACCAGGGAGCTGCGCAGGCAAAGCTGGGAATGCAACAGGCAAACCACCCCGTGAGATAAGGAGGGCCAGACAATGAAGAGCATTAAACATGAATAGAAGAAATTTAAAAATCAATAGGCTGCATCTCTGAGAGGAGTATGGATTATTCCTGCCTCTTTATCAGGAAAGCCTCCTGTGCCTGCAGAATGGGAAGTCATAAAGAATTCATCCCTGCAGCCTGCATTGCTCTAATCATTCTGGAACTACCTGCCAACCCCGTCTAGTCCAGCACAGCTCTATGCAGCACCCTTCAGGCACAGGGCAGTTGAGCCTGGTCCCCCTCGTGTCACCAGGGTGTTTTACTATCGTTTCAAGAGAACCAGAATAAAGAGGAGGAGTTTTAAGGCAAAATGTGAACAGGGAGAATGTCCTGGAGGCTTGAGAGAGATCTTCAGAGAAGGGGTCACGCAAGTAATTGAGTGATGCCCCCTCTCCAGCCCTATTTCTGCCTTTCCCATATGGCACAGGACAGGCCCAGGAGGAGTGGAAGTGAGAACAGAATTTCACCCAGTTGTAATACTTTAGACAGTAAAGATCAGGCACATTGTGGAGTACACACACACACACACACACACACTGAAGAGCTTACAGTTTACATATCAGACAAGAGACAGCTGGGAGAGCCGAAGGAAACACTGGGACTACGATGGTCAGCGGGAGGGGCGGTGGGCTCAGCACACCAGCTGACTTGCTGTTGTCGAGTTTTTTGTAAGCAGGGCTGTGAAGGAGAACAATGGGGTTGCCTTGTGGGTGTTTATGGGGAGCTCCTATGGACAGGGGACAGCCTGGGAGGAAGCACAGAGGTGCTTGTTTGATCATATAACAAGCTGGCGTTGAGGGCTGGTATTACTGGCAGAGCAGAGGCTGGATGGCAGAGTTGCCGGGTAGATGCCTAAGGGAAGAGCAGATGCAGGCTGGAACAGGGGCTGGTTAGCATGGAACCGGTGTGGGCTACAGCAGGGGTGGAGGGCAGGAGCCATGGCAACTGGAGTAGGACCAAGAGCCGTCTGTTGAAGCTAGTGGCAAGGGGAAAGCTCCCGGCCAGGCAGTGACGCTGAGCAGCCTGCTTCCCTTAGGAGCCTATATACCTGCTTTGAGATCACCCGAGTGGGTCCTCGCCAGGTCTGGCTGAACCCTAGTTGAATGGCATGTGGCCTATCGCCTGACCTGCAGGTGATTGCCTCTGAGGACTCACCTCCCCCTCTGGCTCAGGGACGGCTCATCGGGAGTAAGCAGGCTCAGTGGTAATTCAGGTAGGCTCAGAGGTATCGCCCTGGAGCTGATGTCCCAATAGATGGAAATGATGGAAGTGGATGTGTTTTCTTTCTCCTCAGAGGGGCTCTCTGAATCCTCGTTGGCGCCCCTAGGATAAGAACATAAGAACGGCCATACTGGGTCAGACCAATGGTCCAGCTAGCCCAGAATCCTGCCTTCCAACAGTGGTTGGTGCCAGATGCTTCAGAGAGAATGAACAGAACAGAGCAATTACTGAGTGATCCATCCCCTGTCATCCAATCCCAGCTTCTGTCAGTCAGAGGTGTGGGGACACCCAGAGCATGGAGTCGAGTCCCGGACCATTTAATACCTCCCATATCTCCTCCCCAACACATGGGAGGATTTGCACATGGCCACCTCCCATACAGCCAGGGAGGCTTGGCCCAGATTACTTCCAGCTCCCAACAACACTGCTCCTTTATCGGACTGCCAAACTCCCCCTTAAGACTCGCATGAAGCTAATCCACCAAAGGTATTCATATCACATAGCCTGGAATAAATGAAGCAAACTAGCCAGGTGGCTTCTAATCAGCAATTAGTCTGACTTGCCCACTGCTGGCTGTGCTGGTCCCTCCTGCCACCCCTCCTCTCTCCCCCCACCCCCCACACACTCACTGTCGTTTTTCGATTGTGTATTTTTCATCTCTATCGTACTCACAATGCAAACTTCCCTTCGGGACCAGGAGAGTGTCTTATCTGCTCCCTGCCAAGGTATTGTGCTACACAGTAAATCACTATCCTATTGATTTGTAATACTGTTGTTAAGACATGGGCTTGATGCTGTACAAGGCACAGATAAAGACAGTCCTTCCCCCAGATTGCGTACAGTCTAAAAGATGGACCAAGATAAGCCCCAGAGTGGGGGACCCAAAGGATGGTGGAGCTGGATGAGCTGGATCTGGGTGCTCATTTCACACATGGCGAGAGAGGCAGGGGATGAGAGGGGGGGTACGAGAAAGAAACAAAGGAGGAGTTGATTTGGCATTGCTCTGCCTGCCCTTCATACTCTCCTTCCTCCTCTCTTCCCTGCCCCGAACCCCTCCCTGCCTTTGAATGTCCATTTATCTAGTTTCCCTCCTCTCAAAACCCACCCAAAGATTCAACTAACCAACTCCCGGCCAACAAAGAAGTGGCATGGACATGTTGTGTTCTGTCTCCTTCCCCTACCCTTCGTCCGTCTTGCCTCATTAGCCTGGAAGCTCTCTGGGGCAGGGAACGTCCATTGCTCTGTTTGTACAAAGCCTGGCACAGTCTCCCTCCTTCTCATTTTGCCCCTGGGCTCTATTGTAATCATAATAATGAGGCAGGAGGTGCGATAAGAAATGAGGCCCAGGGAGTAATAACATACGCAGGACTCACTTGGAAATTGCCGCACATTGGTGACTGAGAACAGTTCAACCTAATGCGTGTTTAAGGCCTAGTTGTTTTCAGACTGCTACTGGGGGCTTCAGTTTATGGGAGCCCAATTTGAGCCACCTTAAAGAGGCCTGATTTTCAGAGGGCAGGTACCCTTGAAGGTATCTCAGGTTGGGCCCCCCAAAATGGAGGCCCTCCAAATCACTGATCACTTTTGAAACTGTAGGTCTGTTTGTTCCTGACAGCACTCACCACGTGCCAGCGGTTTTCCAGCTATTCAGGAAGGGACAGCCCACTCCCAGCCTTGAGGAGCTCATAGACCGAAGGGACAGACAGATAAACACAGATTAGGGGAAAGAATGATGCACAGGGGTTTCTTTTCCCTATACAAGTCAACTAGCTTGTCAACAAACAGAAACACCACAACCTTTTCCTGTGGAAAAGCCAACTACTAACCGTGCTATGTGAGGGCACGGCAAGGATCTGGTGACCCAGACCCTGGTCTTGTGGTTTGGGGGTTGTTGCTCCGTGTGACAGAGAGGTCACTGAGTTCCTTGTATCACAAAGTGCTTTCCGATTTATTTATTTATTTATTACGCTGCCATCACACATTATCTTGTTCACTGCAGTTACTGCTGTCTGTTTTAACCTATCAGTATTATGTTCTCCCTGCAATAGTCACTTGCTAGAAACGCCAAGAACTGGGTCCCTGGGCTGCTGAGAGGAAAATGAAAAAAAAAAAAACTCCACAAGGCACAATTCCAGTCCAGCCTTGTCACCTTCTGTGCAAACTAAAATCTCAGCCTGTCTCTCTGACACCTCCCCATGGACGTCTAGCCACCAACTCAAGCTCAATCTGGCTAAAGCAGAACTGTTAATCTCCCACCCAAAGCCCTCCCCTGCAACCTCCTTTCTCAGTCCCTGTGGACACCACCACCATCTGTCACCAGGTCCATGACTTACATGTCATCTCCAACTTGGCCGTCTTCTAGAGCCTCCCCTCCAAGCTATTTCTAAAGTTTGTAGAGTCTTTCTGCGCAACATCTCTAAGCTACGGCCTGTCCTGTCCACCCAGACAGCCAGAACTCTCCTCTCATGTCTCAGTTACAGCAACATCCTTTTCTCTGGCCTTGACAAATGCCGTCTTGCCCCGCTCAGATCCATTCAGAATGCTGCTGCTGCATTGATCCTTCGCTTTGACCACGGCACCCCTCCCTTTGCATCCCGGCTCCACTGGTTCCTTCTTCTCCACCGCCTCAAGCATAAGCTATTTGTCTTCACCTTCAAGGCCATTCACTGTCTGCCTCTGCTCTACCTATCACCCAGGGGCAGATGTAGCCTTCGGATTCAACGGGTGCGCGAAAATAAACTCTTCTCGGACATGACTTTGCAGCGTAGACAAGAGGGACACCGACCATCCACAGCAGCACCCTCTGCTTCAGCATTACAACCCTAATCCTGGCCCAGTGTGGAGGGGAGGCCCCGAGGGCCGGGGGGAGGGGAAGCTGGAGAGCGAGTCTGTACTACAGCGGTGGCTTATGTCCCACAGGGCTGGGCCCAGCTCCCCCTCCAGGCGTGGTGGCCTGGCGCATGGGGATGCAGCATCACTCAGGTTTGGCACCCGTGGTTTGATGATTTCTGTGTGTGCAGTTGAACCCAGGAACGCACGCTGACGCTGCCCAGGCAACATCTCTGATTCGCTATCAAGCTGTCAGCTCCCCCCGCCAATCAGCCTGTGACACAAGCCTTCATTGTTCGCTCACTTGCTTAAATTTTCAAACAAGGACCTTTGCGCTTTCTCCCCGGCTCGGGGCAATGGATTCTTCCTAAAAGTGAGGAGGCTGTAAGGCTCTGCCCCCTCCATGGCCCCGCCCCTCTTCTTCCCATGAGGCCCCGCCCCCACCCAAGCTGGAAGCTGGAGCCAGGCCGGGGATCCTGGGCCCCTCCACCCAAGAGCAGCCCCCAGCCCGCGTCCCTGCCCCCTGGATCCACTGCCCAGGGCAGGTGGAGGGTCCGCAACTCCTGACCCGGCTTTGGCTTCTGGCCTGATCAGGGGGCGGGGCCTCGGGGTGGAAGAGGAGGGGCAGAGGGCCAGGCCTGTGGCAAGAAATGAAGGGGCCGGGGCTGTCCACTTTCAAAAGTGGGAGGGCCATGATACCTTATCCCCCCCCCATTCCGGTGTCCCTGCCCAGGCTGCCCCTCACTCTTGGGAGGAACACCCCATAGACATCTGCAAAGCTCTCTCATTAGCCTCATTACCCTCCTGAAAACCCTCTACCTTGCCATGATGCCTACAAAAAAACTTGACAATGGCTAGGCTGCTGGTGTGCTGAGACCACTGCCTTTCATGCTGATCAATATTGTCTCATTGTTCCCCTGAGTGCCCCTGGGGGGTCTGCATCCATCTGTTTCCCCTGATCTTATACTTAATAGTGTAAGTTCTTTGGGGCAGGGACCATCTCTTTGTTCTGTGCAGCACCTAGCACAGTGGGGTCCAGGCCCATGACTGAGGCTTCTTGGAGCTATGATACTACAAATAAACAAAACAACAACAAGAAGCCCTCTGAAAAGTAAGGAAGGAAAACTTTGTATAACACTTTGTACAACCAAGATGGCAAAATCATCCTCAAGCAGGGAGCAGCCTGAAACGGATCAGGAAGGGACAGTAACACTGTTAGATGATGGGTGATCACTCGTTACCAAGTATGATCATCTTCCATGGGAATTATGGGTCCTCAGGTGGCTAATAAGGCCAATCCTTGAACCACAAGTTCTATTACAATGAGGGCAGATGTTTTCAGACTCAGCAGGAAGCTGTTGACCATGACTGGAAACCAGTCTCTCCTTCCTTCTGCGCCTCTTGTCCTCTTCAGCTTGTGGGTGAACAAGTTCAAAATGCAGGGGACCATCACATAGGACTTCACTCAATTTTGAGCGATCCTGGGCAAGTGCCTCCCAAGTGTCATTGTTAATATTACACTTTTTTAGGTTGTCCTTCAGCAAGTCCTTATAATGCTTCTGTTGTCCACCCATGTTACGGTACCCTTCTTTCAGCTGAGAGAACAAGGCCTGTTTTGGGAGATTTTGAAGATCTCCTTAACCGTAATTCTGTGGTTGCAGATGAAGTCCTTGAGCAAATCCCTCAATGACCATTTAGGGATGAGCTCGGAGACCCTCCCAAAGGGGATAAAGTAGACTGTGGAAATTATCGTGGTATCTCCCTCCTAGCCATTGCAGGCAAAGTTCTGGTGTAGATCCTTGCAACCCGCCTTCTGCCCCTGTCAGAAGAAATTTTACCGGAGCCACAGAGTGGTTTCCAACCATGTTGTGGAACTGTAGATATGATCTTCACAGCACGGCAGCTTCAAGAAAAGTATCGGGAGCAAAACAAACCACATGCACATGGCATTTATGGATCTAACTAAAGCCTTTGATTCAGTGAATCGCTGTGCACTCTGGAATGTACTTTCTAAGATCGCATGTCCTGATAAGTACACATCAACTGTTATATACAACCCTTGAGATCTGCCCTTCGCACCAATTCATGACGGATTTCAAAACCGTTCTAAAGTTTGTCATGCCAAGAAAAAAAGAACAGGAGTACTTGTGGCACCTTAGAGACTAACAAATTTATCTGAGCATAAGCTTTCGTGGGCTACAGCCCACTTCATCGGACCTACAGAATGGAACATACAGTGAGGAGAGAGATACACATACAGAGAACATGGAAAGGTGGAAGTTGCCCAACCAACTCTAATTAATTAAGATGAACTGTTGTCAGAAGGAGAAAAAAAACTTTTGTAGTGATAGTCAAGATAGCCCATTTAAGACAGTTTGGCAAGATACTTAACATGGGGGAAATGTGTGTAATGGCTCAGTCATTCCCAGGCTCTATTTAAGCCTGAGTTGATAGTATCTAGTTTGCATATCAATTCAAGAAAGTTACTGTTGTTGTACCCATGTCAGTCCCAGGATATGAGAGAGATAAGGTGGGTGAAATAACATTTGTCATTGGGCCAACTTCTGTTGGTGAGAGAGACAGATGTTGGTCTAGGTAAAAGATACTACAGTACTTCGCCCACTTTGTCTAAGCAAGTTACTGATCTTGAAAAGGGAACACCACTTGCAAAAGGCACTAGATGGCGCTACTGTGCTGCAAATTCTCTCTAAGAAAACTCAAGCATGCTGTGTAAGCTCCAAAGTTGGTTTTTCTCATCAGCGGAAGTTGGTTTAATAAAAGTATTCCCTCACCTGCCTCATCTCCAGGCCAAGCGCGTGCCTGGGGCGGCAAGCCGTGGGGGGCTCTCTGCCGGTCGCTGTGAGGGGGGCAGGCAGATTGCCTTCGGAGGCATGCCTGCAGAGGGTCTGCTGGTTCCGCGGCTTTGGCGGACCTCCCGCAGGCTGCCGCCGAATCCGTGGGACCGGGAACCTCCCACAGGCAAGCCGCCAAAGGCAGCCTGCCTGCCGTGCTTGGGGCGGCAAAATAACTAGAGCCGCCCCTGCTCATCTCTCTAGAACTCCTTGTGGCATGTTGATTTCTGATGCAGCACAGTACTTAAGCACATGCTTAAATCCCACTGACTTCATGCCTGTGCTTAAAATGAAAAATAGACCTAAATGCTTTGCTCAATTAGGGCCTATGTATCTCTAATCAGACATGAAACCTGCCTCTGCCATTTATCTGTGGCAAACATTAGCAGGGGTTGCTTCCTGTTTGCAGTTTGATGAAGGGGATTTTATCCCTTGGGAATTAATGTTAATAACATATGGCTGCAATTTAAGTTCTCACCAACCAGCTGAGGGTGTTTGAATTTGGGGCTGGGTTTTTTCCTTTAACAAGTATCCAAATAATAAGTAATACTCAGTGATCAACATCTGTAAAGTCCTGCATGCTCACCTCTACATGAACACAACTTCTTTCAGTTTAAGGGGGACCCCTGGACCAGAAGCCAGCAGTGCCACTGGGTCAGGCTTTCTCTCTTTATGAACCAGATCCAAATTCTGTAGGCCAGCATTGTCTTGTCATTGATGCTTTCATACAAAAGGTAGCATCTGTTTCCTGTTATTTCACCTTTTTTTTTCTTGAAAGGAAATCTGAAAAATTATCATTCCAAGATTTTGCTGTGACAGGCAGAATGCCTTAAATTTGATTGCTCTCCTGGATAGACAAGATTCATTATTAAGGATTAGTAGCAGCTGCTTCTCAGCATAATTTGTAGGGGAGTGGTTACTTGTGGTTAGTAATGCTCAGCACTTACACAGCAATTTACATCTTCAAAGAGCCTTACAAACACTAACTAATTAATCCTCACTACACCCCAGTGAGGTAGGTCAGGATTCCAATTCCTGTTTTTAAGATAGGGAAACTGAGGAAGAGAGATCTGAAGGCAAAAAGTTTCAGATTGAGTCTGACTTTTTTTTTTTTATGCCTCAATTTTTCACTCCCTGACTTGAGACAAATACAGAGGCCTGATTTTTGGTCACTGCTGAGCACATACCTTGTAAAAATGAGGACTCTAAGGGGTCTCAGATTGGACACCCAAAATCATTAGTCACTTAGGAAACCTCTGGCTGGAATGACTTACCCAAGGCTGTGCAGTGAGTTGGGATTGTACATGGGAATTTTCTGGCTTCCAGCCCCATTTAGACCACAGCCCTCTCTCCATCCACGAAAGGCACGACCAGGGGAAAGCAGCAATGGTGAGAATCATCAGGCTGGTCTGGCAGACCAGGGAGCTGCAGAGTGCAGGCTTTAGAGATGGGGCGATGCAATATCAGCCATATCGGCCCAATAATATATTCTCAGATATTAATACAAAAATATCCAGCTTCCAGATATTTGTTCTGCCCTCCCTTAGTCTAAGAACATAAGAGTGGCCCTACTGGGTCAGACCAAAGGTCCATCTAGCCCAGTATCCTGTCTTCCGACAGTGGCCAATGCCAGGTGCCCCAGAGGGAATGAACAGAACAGATAATCATCAAATGATACATCCCCTGTCACCCACTCCCAGCCTCTGGCAGATAGAGGCTAGGGACACCATCCCTGCCCATCCTGGCTAATAGCCATTGATGGACCCGTCCTCCATGAACTTATCTAGTTCTTTTTAGTCTGTGGGTGAGAGCAGCTGGTCTAGAAGCACACGGGAGCAGTGCTCTCCCTTGTCCTCCAAGATCCCTGCATGCAACCAGCCTCCTGGGAAAAGGGAACAGAAAACTGCCCTGGCAGCTCGCTCAGCCCCCTCCCCGGTCTGTGTGTGGAGGGGTGGAAAAGCCCCTGCCTTGGCTGAAGATTCAGAGAGCACCCAAGAAGCCATTCACCATGCACAACAAGACCTATTAGGGACACTACGTGGCCCATGGCAGCGAGTCTGGGTTGACAGACTCAGGCTTGTGCTACAGCGCTAAAAATATCTGTAAACACGTGGGCTTGAGCTGGAGTTTGGCCTCGGCCGCCCACCCCGCTCCCAAGGCTTCAGAGCCTGAGCCCCAACATCTACACAGCTGTGTAGTGAGTGTTGATCCGGGCTCTGAGACTCACTATGCAGAGGCATCCTTGTTAGTCCTGCCAAACCCAGGGACTACTTTGCATGTTCTTCAGCACCATCCACCGGCACCTTATCTACTAGAGGAGTCATTGAATTGTCCTGTAACCAGGCAGCCTGGTCTGGCAGCCTGCAGTCAGATAGGCCCAGGGAGGAAGTTAGTTTGATGTCTGAAATACACATTTCCTAAATACTTGCCTGGCTGTGAGGGATGATGGGTCAGGCCCAAATGGGACAGTCCCTCCATTCCTAGGGAGTAGCACACTCACAGTGGTGGATTCAAATGCAGTGGGAGCTGGATCCAATCCAACCAAAGCCCCATATCCCCCTACAAAAGTGGTCATAACACTCCTGTCTCCCTGCCCTGCCTTGTCCCTCCAGACCCCCATTCTCCATCCCAGCACTCTCTGGGGGCAGGGCCTCTCTCCATTAATCCAAAATATGCCTTATAGTGGGAGACTCCAGCAGTTCAGTCTATGTAGCTTATCAAAGAGAAGGGTAAGGGGTGACTTGGTCACAGTTTGTAAGTACCTGCATGGAAACACAAATTTGATAATAGAGGGCTGACAAACTAGCCAACAAAGGTATAACAGGATCCAAAGGCTGGAAGTTGAAGCTATACAGATTCAGACTAGAAGCAAGGTGCAAATTTTCAATAGTGGGGATAATTTAACGATTGGAAGAAACTACCAAGGTTAGTGGCAGATTCTCCACTGCTGGAAATGTTTTTAACGGAGATCGGATGTTTTTCTGAAAGATACGTTCTAGTTCAACCACAGCTCTTGGACTGGAAGCGGGAATGAATTCAGCGCAGTCTTGTGGCCTGTGTCATGCAGCAGTTTCAGACTAGATGATCATAATGATTCCTTCCGGTCTTCAAGTCTATGAATGAATCTAAGAGATTTTGTGGCTCCTCATCCCAGCCAAAGGTCTAGATCCCGCCCTAGCCCACCCCAGTTTGCTCAGCCCCTGGGGGACGGAAGAGCTTTGTATTGCTTCTGAGTAATGTCTTTTGGACAACTGGTGGAGCCTCTCTTTTACAGACTGGGGGAGGGATGTGGGGGGTGCTCGATCTCACGTCCTCTGTCCAGGGACAGGGCTGCCATGTCACAGTGTTAACTGCAGGGGTAGTCAAGAGCATGGAAATATGGGCGTATTCCAGAGGGCCCCTTAAAACAGGTACTTTGCACTCCTATAGTGCCTCTCAAAGGATCTCAAAGTGCTTTCCAAACAAGGAATGAATGCTTTCAGTGCCCCTGGGATGTAGGGAAGTATCATCAAGCCCCCTTGTATAGAGGGGGATACAGGCACAGAGATCTGCACAAGGCCATGCAATGACACAGCACCAGGCTGGCAAACAGAACTGGGGAATCCCAATTCCCAGGTCCTACCTTAGCCATTAGGCAGTGCCCCTCGCTCTACAGTGCAACTCACTGGTCAATCGAGCTTGAAAGTAGAAGCACATTCACCAGACACTGTTGTGAGATGATCCAGAAGGCAGTTTTGACTTGAAAAAAACAAAACAAAAAAGCAGAAGTCTGTAATAATCCATTTCCTTTCGTAAAGGAATTTCAAACAGCTCTGCCAGGGGAATTCCCATCTGTCAGCAGAAGACTGCTCTAAGGAATGACATTTTAAAATCAGACACAAACATGCCCGAAGTTGCAGGGCCTGATCTAGCTGCCATTCAAGTTAATGGGACCTTAGAAATTGACCAAGGAGAAAGGACTGAGACAGGGTATCCATGTAAGTCCTATGGGTCGAAGCTCTAGAGAGTAAGGAGTTCTCTGGCCCCATCTATTGGTAAATGTGGGAAGAATGGCCACAGAACTGCTTCACATACATAAGGTTTGTGCCCAGAATTCCTGCGGTGACATTCTGGAAGTCACCATAACTCCAAACTCACTCAGAATCAGTTGGGTGGTGGAAGTGAACCAGGAGAAGAAAAGGGCGCCTCTTTGGTGACAAGCATTCTGTTCAAGGGTCGTGTTATGCTTGTTGGCAAAGTGGGTTTTTCTGGGTGAGGCTCATCCGTTGCACACCAGCTGTGCTGACCCCTGCAATTTCTGCAAAAACAGTAAACTTAACTGCATAATTTGTGGTAATGGGGGAACGTGTTCAGACTTTGCCCTGGGTTGGGGAGTGGTGTGGTCTAGTGGATAGAGCCCTGGACTGAGAATCAGAAGCTCTGGTTTTATTTCCAGTTTGGCCACTCACCAGCTCAGTGACCTTGAGGAAGTCACTTACTTTCTCCCTGCCTCAGTTTCCCCATCTGTAAAATGGGAATAATGATGCTTACTGTGGCCTGGGATGCCTGGGGTAGCCCTCACTGGACATGCAAAAGCCAGGGCAGGCTGGAAAGAGGAGAGCAGATTCTCCCATACTGGAGGTTAACACTGTAGTTAGATTCACTAACCAGATACAAACTGTGCTCCTGATCCCCCAGGCTGGTTATCAAGAAGCTGATAAAGGGAATCACACAGCCCCCTTTATTGCATTCCAGTTGTCTGGCTCCCAATCAGTACATAGGTCCCGTAAAGTGAGAACCTATTAACAACTCTGTTCGCTATGTAAAATGTTCTTCTGACCCCAAAGGGTCAGCCACATTACCAGATCAATATTAGTTTGGATCTTACCCCAAATACTACGCTGCCAGCCAGTCCTTTGTTATCTAAAACTAAAGGTTTATTGAAAAGAAAAAAAAGAAAGAAAAAGAAATGGAAAGGACAAGAGTTGTGAACTGATCAAAGCAGCCAGATACATATATAAGACTTCAGAGTCCATATATCAAGTTCTTAGCAGCACTGGTGAGTTTGCTGGCTTGAAAGTCCCTCTGGAACACATCCAAAGCTTAGATGGGTCATTCAGTCCTTTGTTCAGTACTTTCGTTTGTAGACAAGTTGCTCCAGAGGTAAGAAGCAGGATTAAAGACAAAATGGAGAAGATGCAGCTGCCTTTTTATAACCTGTGCCATGTGGCTTGTTCTTCCTTTGTCCTAAATACAAACTCTCAGCACATGGGCATGGAAAAGCAGACTCCCCTGTCCACCGGCATGTCCCTACATGTCCTGCTGACTCATAGGTATAACCCCTGCCTTCTCTCAATGGGTTCATTGTATAGCTGATTGCTTTTGATAGGCCATCAGGCAAGCTGGATAGTGCTGATGACAATCTGTCTGGGGGTGCCACCCAGAAACACAAGACAAGTTTGATAGACAAATATACCACACATTTATAACTCACAATACAAAGATGATACATACTTATAAATGTGATCATCATATTTAGCAAATTATAACTTGTTTCACTGATACCTTACATGGCATATCTGGCAAGATTTATTGCAATTTTAGAATATTGGTATCAATATCATAAAACGTCTCACATATTCCATACAGCATCACACTCACCTCTTGTAAAACGCTCTGACATCTGCTGAAGAAAAGCACTATGTAAAAGATAGGCACTGTTACTGAGAACCATGTGCTATTGGGAGGACGCTTTGATGGGGATGCAGAGGTAATTTCTCAACAGGATGCAACACAGACAATTGTTTGCGGCAGCAGCACACTTGAGTGAACGCTGGTGAGGCCCCTTTTGAAATCACTATAGCTGGGTTAGGTGGTGAAGTCTCAGACCAGGACCAGGCAGCATTTCGAAGGGACTGGAGCCAGCTCTGCCTGAGTGCACCTCCGGACTCCGGGATCGTGCTACCCAATTACACCAAACCATGAGTGGGGTTAGTAGATGGGGAAGGGGAAAGTGATGTGGGGAAGGGAGATCTGGCAGCTAGAGAACTGAGTTAATGGACTATGGCCATACCGCATGGGAGTATTCTGTTTATCATTCATATAGATAGCATTGTGGCATCTGCCCAAATTGATGCCGGATTCTTTTCTCCTAACAGTTTTCCTTGTTTCATAGAGACTCAATGGGGGAAGCATTGTCCATTCCTGGCATCCAGGGAAGGTATTTAGTGATCCCAGAAATGCTGGGTAAGCACTCATGCTGACAAAAAGGGTTACATACAGTAGAACTAGTTTAACACCAGTCCTTTTTGCTTAATCCATAATGGATACAGTGGGGTTGATAGGATGGAAGATTAGGATGCAAGGCTTTGAGTTTTATTTAAAGAACAAGCTTTCAATCCTCCCATCCCCTCCTCCCCCGATGCTGTAGTCATGAAATCTTTGGTTGCATTTCTTAATCTTGGATTAGTCCATGCCTCGGCGCTTCAGACCGCTGCTCAGAGCCTGAGGAGATGGCTTAATAGCCTAAGCTAGGGGTAGGCAACCTATGGCACAGGTGCTGAAGGCGACACGCAAGGTGATTTTCAGTGGCACTCACACTGCCCGGGTCCTGGCCACTGGTCCAGGGGGCTCTGCATTTTAATTTAATTTTAAATGACACTTCTTAAACATTTAAAAAACCTTATTTACTTTACGTACAACAATGGTTTAGTTCTATATTATAGACTTATAGAAAGAGACCTTCTAAAAACATTAAAATGTATTACTAGCACACACGACCTTAAATCAGAGTGAATAGATAAAGACGCGGCACAGCACTTCTGAATGGTTGCCGACCCCTGGCCTAAGCCTTAGAATGAAATGCCTGTGGGTAGAGTCCCTGGAACGACGGCTTTGAGTCTGGGCAGGATCGACTCAGCCTTTCATCTTCCTCACAGCAAAGTTCTGTGCAGTTTAGCATGTGTGGGGGCTCTCAAAGGAGACCTTAAAAACCACGTTCCTATCTGCTCATGCCGTCTACTATCACAGAATGCTGGTCAGACCATTATACAGTAATATCAAAGTGACCCAGCACTCGTGAGGAGCCAAGTAGGGTGGAATAGAAGGGACATATTGCTACCTACCTAGGAGGAAGGATGTTTTTGTGGCTGAAGCACAGGACAGGAAGTCAGGATACGTGGATTCTATTCCCAGCTCTGACACCACCTTGGCGCTCTGTTTCTTCATATACAGAATAGGGATAATTCATATTTATATTACAGTAGTGCCTGGAGACCTCAGTTAGGATCAGGGTCCCATGGTGCTAGGTGCTGTACAAACACCTATGACGACATGGTTCTTGTCCTGAAGGATTTAATACCTTCCCTACTTGGTGTTGTGTGTTTGCTTAATTTAATTTGTGCTTACAAAAGCCTCTGAGATTCTCAAATGAAGCGCATTGTTAAAATGTAACTTACTAACTAGCACTGCCCAGTGCTTGAAGGAGGCAAATAGACAGAGTTTGTAGCACAAAAGCAATTCGTCCTGCTCATGGCCTGCCTTCTCCCTTTTTATTTCCTTTCTTGGAGGATGGTGAGGGCAAATTAAATACAAAAAAACTAAGTTAATACAGAAGAGTCGAGAAGCCAGCGTTCCAATGGTAACTGAGATGCAGTGCACCGATGTAGCATTTTCCTTTCTATTCCTGTTCTCCTAACTGAGGCCATGAGCCTGCAATCAGATCCACTCTAGCAGCCCCCCTGAGGCTCCAGGAGTGGTGGGGTCCGTTTGCAGGAACAGAGCAAGATATTATTTATCTGGGACTCCCACAGCAGCTGATGAGAGATAGTCACATGCTTGAAAAGCAAATGTGACCTTCTGGTTTGTGTCTAATGTTTTTTCTGCATGTGTTTTATGTGTGCATGGCTGACCAGTGAATACTCCCAGGACAGAATCAGTGCTAATGCAACACCTGTTAATCACTGAAATCTCATCACCTCCTGGTTTCTTTACTGCTAATCTATCACAGTTCAACAGGCTGCCTTAGCAAAAATGTCACTTCAATTACTGCTGTTTCGCTTCACCCGGCTCATACACTAATAGAGTTTGGCAGGATTAATTAATTTTGCTCTACAATTAAAGGAGACCTAAGACAAACCTTAACTCTTCGTTCACCAAGCAACATCCAGTCAATCACGCGAGGCTGCTTGCTGCTGGGGTTTAACAGCTGTGAGGAGTGTTTTGTTGGGCTGTCCAGCAGATCAGGTCCCCCTAGGAGAGCTCGAGCGTCCTTTCTGGAGAGAGGGCTCATTGACGATGTATTTAAAAGGGCACTGTCTAGATAAAATGAGATTAAAAATATTGTTTTGTCTCAGCTACAGTCAGTGTTAAGTTGCCAGTCCCAAAGCATATTATTCAATCACGGGTATGTGGACGGTGGTGTATTGGAACAGGTCACTTCCCATCACTAATGTCTACTATCCTAATTCTTTTAGGTGTTCATGGAAGTGTCTCATACCCTGTGATAGCTCCTGCAGAACGAGACTGGAAAAGTAAATCTTTCCCATGTTGTCCCGTTAAGGGGTTGGGCTGGTTTGCTGTAGATCCCACCCCCAAATGGGACAGGCCCTCTCTTTAAAAACAATAGTGAACCCCCCAAACTCATTGCATGTGGCCTAAGATGGGAAAAGGCTCTATATCTCATGAAGCAGCCAGTCCACTTGTTGAAATAATAGATGGCATGTGAATGACAAAACACAAAGCTCTAACGGAATGTTAGAAACTATTACGAAAGGGATAGATAACAACAGGAGATATCACAATGCCACTATAGGTATCTGTGGTGTCCCCAGACCTTGAATACTGTTGTCCAGTTCTTGTTGCCCCCATCTCAAAAAGGATATGGTGGAGTGAAAAAGGTTCAGAGAATGGCAACAAAGATGATCAAGGGTATAGAATAGCTTCCATACGAGGAGAGATTAAAAAGACTGGGACTGTTCAGATTAGAAAAGATGAGTAAGGGGCAGTTGATGGAGGTCTATAAAATCATGACTGATGTGTGTGTGTGGAGGGGGGGGGGGAGTGTTATTTACCCTTTCCCACAATATAAAACCCAGGAGTCACCCAATGAAATTAATAGGCAGCAGGTTTAATACAAACAAGATGAAGTACTTTTTCACACAGTGCACAATTAACCTGTGAAACTTGTTGCCATGAGATGTTGCAATGGCCAAAAGTATAACAGGGTTCAAGAAAAGAACTAAATAAGATAACGGAGGATAGCGCCATCAGTGGCCATTAGCCAAGATAGTCAGCACTGCAACCCTATGGCTTGGGGCCACCCTGAACCTCTGACTGCCAGAAGCTGGGTGGGGAAGACTGGGTAGCATAGGCGTCGACTCCTTGTGTGCTCCAGGGCTTAGGCACCTATGAAAAAAAAAAAGGTGGGTGCTGAGCACCCACCAGCCACAGCTGTTTGGCAAGGCCACTGATCAGCTGTTTGGCGGGAGGTACTCAGGGGAGGGCGGAGAGCAGCAAGTGGTGGGCGGGCAGGGGCCTTGAGGGAGGGGGCAGGAGTGGGAAGAGGCAGAGTGAGGATGAGGCCTCAGGGGAGGAGCACCCACAGGGAAAAATAAAAGTGCCTGTGCTGAGTAGCTCACTCTAACTGACCTGTTCTGTACACCGCTCCTGCCCCCCAAGCTCTGTTACTGGCCACTGTCAGAGACAGGCTGCTGGCTAGATGGACCATTGGTGTGACCCAGCATGGTAGTTCTTACGTTCTCTTACATCACCCTATTCACAAATGAAGAACTTATGAAAGCAAGAACAGTGTGACATGACAGCTGCATTTTCAGACACTTTCAAAAGAAATAAGAAGCCAAGTTATTTTTGTCTAATCTAATTTTCTATAAACCAGGCGGATGTTTTATGTATTTTGGCAGAACGAGCTCTATCTGATTGCAGTGTTTCTAAAGACCAGATTTGAGGATTCTGAAAGCATTGGAAGAATTTTTTTAAAGTTATGTCAGGGCTCGTTATTTCTGATAGCTTCCAGGTGGGAGCTCTATCTGCACTATTTTGCAATTCAGCGCCGTAAGGGATTTTTAAGCACTCTTGAAAAGACAGAAGCTGATTGCAGTACGAGTGTGCCAATGCAATTGGGAGACAGAGAAAATAATACAATTGTGTCAAACAAAATAGCTTAAAAAGCCCACCACAGGGAAAACAAAGATTGCCTTTTGTATGCCAAGACAAAACAATTCAAAATAGTTAAGATTCTAAGCACCAAAAAGAGCTAAGAATTCACGCTGAAGAGTGATTCTCCCCCCAAAATAAAATAGCACAGTGGGGTTCCACATTCATTTTTCTCTGATTCCAGCTCAAATTTACTCAGATTACATGCAAAGACTTTTTTTTTCTAGCTGCCACCCACCTCTCTTGGATCTGAAAGTCAAACTGGATAATTTCTGGGTCATAATCCTTCTCCAGGAATAAAGACACTTCAGCTCAATTTCTGCGCTCAATAACACCCGTGTAACCCCCCAGTATTGCTAACCCCAAGCATTAGGGAAATCAAGAGTCAGGCAGCCAAAAACCATGAGATTGGCTTAAAAATCAGGAGATTTAAAAAAAATGTTGTGTGTTCTATTTGTGTTCTGTTTTTTAGAGCTTTTACTGTACACTTGGGTCTCATTTTTCCATCTTCTCTGCAACCATAAGGGCTACTTATTTCTTAATTTTTTTTTTAATTTTAATGAAAGCTGAGATTCTCAGGTAAGTACATGGCTCCAGGAGCCATGGCTATAAGAAAAACACCAACTATTGCAAGCCATGCAATAAAATCACAACAACTTACAACACTAAATCCCTTTGTCTTTATTGAGGTTACACAGGTGTAACTGTGGATAGAATTTAGGCCTGAAATCAGAACCTACTGAATAATACTGTTGTTGCGTGAGACAGGATAGAATCCAGCTCACTCTTCTGTAGCTGCCTTGGCTCGGGAGAGCTAACACAAGTCAAAAGTTTCAAATGGTTACTTTTTACAAGGATGCCAATAGATTGGACTCTGAAGGTCAGCTGTTGAGAAAGGTGGCACCATCTTTACATAATCACTTTTCTGATCAAAGCAGTACCTTGAAGGGGAAAAATCTCTTAATAAAGAACATTGCTCTTTTCAAAAAACACCAAAATAGGCCATTGTATCATAGTATGTTGGGAAGAAAATGTCAGCCCATTTGGCATTCTAAACACCTCAATCTTAGACCATTATGATCCCTTCACCTTTTCTAGGTCTGAATCCATCCAGCTGTCCAGGCTCCCATGCTCACAGATGTACAGGCCAACCAATTAACTAACTCCACTGAAACACTTATGTCAACAGATATGTGGGGATGCTTTTAAATGCACCAGATGGTTTTAGGAAAAGTGGTGAATGAGATTCAATAACCGGGGAGTGTGAAGGAAAGGCCCTGGCAGAAAGTGCAGACTGCAAAGCAAAACTGTGCGGGGGAGATACCAGCTTCTCTTTGATGAGCTGAACATGAAGATTGCATTCCATAATGGAGGGGTGTAGGCCAGTGTTTGAGAATAAAAACATGACTGTCAGGGCTTTGCTAGTGGGATGTGGGTATATGGAACAGCTGGCAAGTATGCACAGACACAGAAACTGCATTAAGATCAGTCTTAACCATAAATCAAATGCTATAATAGAAGATGAACAGGAAAGTAACAAGCAACAGACAAGAACGGTTACTTACCCTACAGTAACTGTGGTTCGTCCAGAGGTGCTGGCTACACAGATTCCACCCTTAATGCGCACATGCCCCATGCTCACAAGATCAGAGTCTTTTGAGGAGCAGTGTCCGTTGAGACTGTGCTGTGATAGACCCAGGCCAGTTGGGTACAGCAGAATAGCCCTATTAGCATCCAGGAAGTGGGCGGGCGAAGCCCGCCCACTGCTAAAGGACCTCCCCCCAGCCTAAGGGGAGGATCCACAGGTCCGGGACACTAAGTAATTACGTGGGACAACCAATGAAAAAAAACAGGAGCGGGAGTGAGGTCATAGGGCTAAACGAAGGGAACCAGATGGGGACACCGAGCAGAGAACCCCGGACAACGCCCACTGCTCCTCGGCGCCAAGGGAGCCAGTGGACGCCGCCCAGAGGAACTCCGCCCGGATGCGTGAACGGACGGAGGAGCGGAAATAGGCCCCACAGTCGCAGGAAATCCCGTCGGCCAACCTCCTCTCCCTGGTTTTATAGATGGCCAGTTTGGCCAGGGCCAAGAGGAGGTTGACAAGGAGATCCCGCGACTTCGTGGGGCCACGGATGGGGAGTGCATAGATAAACAGGTGAGGGGAAAAGTGCAACCAAAAACGCAATAGGAGATCCAAGAGGAGCCGGAACAGGGGCTGCAACCTGGCACACTCTAAATAAACATGTGCCAGGGTCTCCTTCACGCCGCAAAAGGGGCAGGTGGTGGGGACAGGGGTAAACCGCGCCAAGTACACGCCCGTGCTCACGGCCCCGTGAAGGAGCCTCCAACTGACATCCCCGGCGGGCCTCGGGACTAGGGCAGAATACAGGCTGGCCCACCGGGCCTCACCTCGAGAGGTGGCAGGAGGTCCCGCCATTTCGTATCGGGGCGGGACGCGAGGGTGAGGTGGTGAAGCGTGTGGAGCACGAGCGTGTACAGATGTTTTCTTGGCGCGGTCTGGAACAAAACCGGCTGCAGATCGGGCAGCCGGCTTGCAGTGAAAGGGCGAGGGGGGTGATTGGGGCCACGGGGCAGGGGCCCGATAAAAAGATCCACAGGGCCCGGGGTGGAAGGTGGGCGGGGCATGCCCTCCCGCAGGACCCGGTCGAGGTAAACCCGAGCAGCGGGCAGTAAAGCGGCCTTCACCTCCTGAAGTACGCGCCGGGGGGTACGAGGGCTGGAGAGCCCCATGCGCTGAGCGAGCGTCAGGGGATCCAGCCAGTCTCCCCGGTCGTAGTCCAGGAGGTCTCCGACCCTGGTGACTCCTGCCAAGACCAGCCTCTGGCGCACCGCGGGGGACTCCGCCACCTGCACACGGAGCTGGGGGTTGTGTAGCAGGGGCTCCGCGAGGAGATCGACCCCCACGGTGGCCGCCACGGACCTGGTCGTTGAAAAGAGCTTCCAGGTCCGGAGGAGGTCTTGGGAGACGACCGCAGCCCGGAGAGGTCTCGCGAAGGCCCTCGGATCGAGATAAAGGAGCTGCCGGTCGATCGGAGCCCTCGGAAGCGGCGGAGGAAGGCGTGGCGCCAATACGCTCCACGCCGACTACCCACACCGCACAGGAGCCTCTGCAGGGCCTGGAGGCGGAAGACGTGGACCTGAGTGCGCAGGCACTTCAGGCCCTGCCCCTCCTCCAGGGGCAGGTGGAGGACCCTGCAGAGACCCAGTGCGTTCCTGGCCAGAAGAACTCCAGAACCGCCGTCCGGAGGTTGGCCAGGAAATCCGGGCCGGGACCAGGGTGTTGAGCCGGTACCAGAGCATGGACAGGACTAATTGATTCAGCACCAGCGCCTCCCGAAGAGAGGCACCGGAGTAGTCCTGTCCATTTCGAGCCGCGCCTCACCCCGCCTCTAAACCATGCCAGTTCTCCGGCGGAGACGGATGCGTGGCAGAAAGGTAAACGCCGAGATAGAGCAGCGGACCCGCGCCCACCGGATGGCCTGAAGCGCGGGTGGGAGGGAGCTCGCCTGCCACCCATCCCCTACCACCAGGCCAGAGCTCTTGACCCAGTTGACCCGGGCGGAGGAGGCCGCCGAATAAATGGCCTGGCAAGCCTCCACCGCGCCAAGTCGCCCGGGTCCTGGACCACGAGGAGCACATCGTCGGCGACGACAGGACCAGCCGCAGCCCGCCCCGAGCACCAACCCCGCCAACCTCCGACGGAGGAGACAGAGGAAGGGCTCGATCGCCAGAGCGCACAGCTGACCCGAGAGGGGACACCCTGCCGCACTCCTCGCCCGGCTGACCGGCTCGGTCAGGGTCCAGTTGAGCCTGACCAGACACTCCGCGAAGCGCACAGCACCTGGAGAAAACCCACAAACTGGGGTCCAAGCCTAACGCCGCAGAGTGCCCAGGAGATACCCGTGATCCACCCTGTCGAACGCCTTCTCCTGATCCAGGGACAGGAGGCGAACGACAGACCATCCCTACACCCTAATTCCAGAAGGTCCCGGACCAGATACAAGTTATCAAAGATCGCGGCGCCCGACGGTGTAGGTCTGGTCCGGTGGACCACGCCCGCCAGCACGGACCCTAGCCGAATCGAAATGGCCTTCGCAACGATTTTGTAGTCCGTGCTGAGGAGCGAGATGGGACGCCAATTCAGAATCGCGAGGTCCCCTCTTCGCAATAAGCAGCACGGCTCGCCTGCACGAAAGAGGAGGACCCGCCCGCAAGGACTCGGCCCAGACGGTGACTAGGTCTGGGCCGAGGACGCCCCAGAACACATGGTAGAACTCCACGATCAGCCCGTCCATGCCCGGATATTTATTGGTGAGCATGCGACAGAGGGCTTCTTAGAACTCGGCCAGAGAGAGAGGCAGCTCTAGCCGGTCCCTGTCGCCCGCGCTGACCGTCAGGAGTCCGTCCCAGAGCACTGTGCAAGCGTTAGGATCGGTCGGATCCGGGGAGAAAAGAGCCGCGTAGAAGGCCCTGGCCCTCCCGCAGATCTCCGCCGGATCCGTGAGGGGGGTGCCGTCCTCCGCCAGGAGGCAGGTGACGTGCTTTTGGCCCCCTCCTGTTCTCCAGGGCGTAGAAGAAGCGGGAGCCGCGATCTATCTCACGAAGGAGGCGGATGCGGGATCGAACAAAGGCACCACAGGCTCGATGATCATCGAGGGCCCAGAGATCCTCCTCCATCTCCCGGCACGCTCCGCAGAGGGATGGATCCTCGGGGCTGGCGGCCAGACGCCTCTCCAGCTTCAAAACCTCCCGTTCCAACTGCTCTATCGCCGCATCCCTCCATTGGCTGGAGCCCCGGGTGTAGTCGTGGCAGAAGAGCCGGGCGTGCACCTTCCCCAGGTCTCACCATCGCCGCGCCGAGGGAAAGGCGCGCCTCTGCCCTCGCCAGGCCAGCCAGAACTCCCGGAAGGATGCCACGAAGCCCGCGTCCTCCAGCAAACTATTATTAAAATGCCAGTAGGCCGGCCCCGGCCTCTCCGCGCAGAGAGAGGCCGTCACGGTGGCACGGTGGTGATCAGAAAGGGGCCGCCGAACGCTGGAGGAGTGGGCTCGTGAAAGGTGGAAACGTGACAGATAAATGCTGTCCAGCGGGGTGTGGCGCGACTGATGGGACTCCACCCGGACGAAGGTGAAAGTCGAGACGCCGTCCGGTGGTGGTCGCGCCAGACGCCCACCAGGGAGTGGCGCTCGACGCTCTCCCGGAGGACGTCCGCTGCGGCCGGGCACTGCTCGGTCCCCGAGCGGTCCCGTTCCTCGAGGGTGGTGTTAAAGTCCCCGCCCAGGACCAGGCACTCACGAGGATCCAGGGAGCCGAGGAAGGCGGACGCCTGCCGATAAAAACGCAACCTCTCCGGCCCGATGTCGGGCATAGACGTTGGACGAGATTAACCACAAGCCCCTCCATGCGGACCCGGAGGTGCAGCAGGCGGCCCGGCACAGCCTCGGCGACCCCAGCACCTCGGGCCGTAGGTCGGGAGAACAGGGTCGCCACTCCCGCCGAGCGAACCGAGAGGTGGCTAAAGTAGACCCTGTCCCGCACTCCAGCCGCCAGCTAGCTTCAGCGGCCGGATCCGTATGGGTCTCCTGCAGGAAAACCACAGAGTACCCCCCGACCCGAAGGAAGGAGAGCACCTGGCTCCTGCGGAGACCCATCCTCCAGCCCTGGGCGTTCAAAGTGGCAAAGATGATCGCCGCCATGAGGAGTGCTGGGGATCTCGCCGGCAGACACGCCCACGGCCTCCGCTGGCCGCGCAGCAATCCGTGACCAAACCCGTGGGTGAGAAGAGAGTCACGGAAGAGGCAGACCCGCTGGTAGGTCGCAGCGGCCTGCTTCCCGGTCCCCTTACCCTCCCCTATGAGGGCCTTTGCGGCCCGGAGGATTAGATGGAAATCCCCCCACCGCTGGAGCGCGAGTTGGACTTTGTTACGGGAGCCACGGACGCCTCAAGGAACGCCCGCAGCTCCTCCCTCAGCGCACGGGGGGGCGGGGTAACGGATCGATGACCGTCCCCCAGCGGGGCCCCCATCACAGCCCCGTGGCCCACCAAGGCGGGCAGGCAGGGGGCAGACCCTCGACGTGGCGTCCGATGGGCCGACGCCACGCGGCCCGCCCCGCTCCCCAGTTCAACAGGGGGCGGCGGAAGGAGAGCAGCAGCCCCTGATGGGTCAGAGCAGGGAAAAACAACTAAGGCCGCACCCAGGGGAGTATCCCGAGGGGCGGCAATGGCATCACGGGAGGTGGAGGGGTCAAGAGTAGGGCAAGGGGTCGGTTGGCCCACACCCAAGAGGGACACCCCCTGGGAATCGGGTCTGGGCATCGGGGCAGCGGCCGTCGCCTCGATGGGCTCGGCGGCCGTCAGCGGGGTGCCACCCGCAGCCGGGATGATGGAGGATCCCAGGGGACCCTCAGAGGCAGGAGCAGAAGCGGCAGTCAGGGGAGGGGAAACCGAGGACAGGGGGACCGAGGTGAGGTCACTCAGATCGAGGCCCGCTAGTAAAGGGTCGTCCACCCCCTGCGTAACCGGGGTCAGACCCAGGGCCTCGATCTCCTCGTAGATGGAGGGGAGATCGCCGTCCGCCACCCCGGGGCCCTCCCCGCCAACACCCGAAGCGACGCCCACCTCAGCCCTCGCGGAGGCTGCGGATGGCAAGCAGGCAAGGGGGGCTCCCTCGGGGGCGACCTCAGGAAGGGACCCTGGAGGAGGGGCAGCGTCACCGTCCGGTGCTGCCACGTCGCGCCCAGCCGGCACCACAAAACGGGCGTCGTCGGGGGGCAAGGCGGAAGGCTCGTCATCAGAGACCCCCTTCCTGCTCTTCCGGGGCCTCCGAATCAAAGATGTAATGGGACCGGAGCCTTCCGCTTGCCCCGCTTCCCCTGCACTAAGGACCAGCCCTCCATGGCATCATCCGGGGGCTGGCTAACAGGGGTCAGGTCTGGGGGCAAGGGCAGTGGCTTAGGGACCCGGGGAGGCAACGGAGGGGCAACAGGAACGAGGGAGGAGTCTCCCTGGGGCGGGCCCTCTCCCACGCCCGGCGTTATCTCCGCCGCACCCTCTTCCACAGCGGTGGACTGAGAAGGAGGAGGGGCAGCGTCAGTTGCTGGGCAGCTAGGGGCACCGGCGGTGACGGGGCCGGCGCCATACCGGGGCTCGGGGGTCCCGGACGCCCCTCCGTGCCGGGCCAAGGGGCAGTCCCTCCGGATGTGCCCCATCGCCCGGCAGAGGTAGCACCGGGCCTCCCCCGTTGAATAATGCACCCGGTAGCGAGCTCCCTGGTAGGGGACCACAAAGGACCCCTCGAGCGCCTCTCCGTCACGCGCCGCCGGCGGCAGTTGAAGCTGCACCTGCCGGCGGAACGAGAGGACGTGACGGAGGGCGGGGTCCTTGCAGCCCAACGGGAGAGGGCTGATGACAGAAATAGGGCGCCCCAGGGCAGAAAGGGCGGGCAGCAGGGCGGCATTGGGCAGGAAGGGAGGGACGGAGGTCAGGACCAAGCGGACCCCCAGGTCTTCCAAGGGCTCCAGGGGCACAAACACGCCCCCCACCGCCAGACCCGTCTCTACCGCTTCCTGGGCGGCGGCCTCCGACGCCAGGAAGAAGACCACCTTCCCGTACATCTTGGAGGCCGCCACAATGGCCGTGGGCCCCACTACCCTCGCCAACGCCCTCACATAGGTTTCGACGTGGGGCGAGGCGGGCACCAGGAGGCAACGGACGCCGTGCTTCCTAGTCAAGGTGGGGAAGGGGCCCCGGCCGCTAAAGATGGTAGTGGAAGCGGCAGGCGGAGGAGTAGCGGCAGGCGGGGGGGCCGCCGCCACCTGGGCATATGCCCTGGGGGCCGGGGGAGGGACACCTGCGGAGCTGGTAGAGGGAACAGCGGGGAGGGATGCCGCGGCCAGTAGCGGGACCACGGCAGCGGGGGTAGTCCCCGCCATGGAGGGCCTGGTCTTTATAGCTGGGCCCTTACCCTTCTTCCCACCCCGACCTTTCCGACCGGCTGGGGGGGCCCCCTCCGAATCGGAAGGGGCGAAGGACGTGGCAGCAGCGGACGTCTCCCCGATACACGCCGGTGCCGGTGCCCCAGCGGGGGCAGTGGCAGGTAAACCGGCAGCGGCGGTCAAGGTAGAGGCTTGGGGATTGGACACGGGGGTTTCGGGAGGAGGGGTGGTGGGAGCATCACGAGGGGTCTCCCCCGCCGCGTCCCCCGCCATAACGAGAGCGGGAAGGGGGACAAACAGCGAGGGGAGGGGAGGGAAAGGAGGCGACCACCCCTCCCCGCTAGGCCGCAGGCAGGGGAGGAGGGTGCCAGAAAGGGAAGGCTAAAGGACCGAGGGGAGCAAGCAAGGACCCAGGGGCGGGAGGGTCACAGGCCACCGACCCAGAGGGGAATTCCGGCTCCTCTAGTTGCACTAGGGGATCAGGGGGGCTAACAACATAGGGGGGGTGCAGTGAACAAGGGTAAACTCAAAAGGGGGAAGAGCACAAGCGCATGGGAGGGGGCATGGGCGCACGAGGGGAGGGGCCAATCAGGGCTGGGGGATCACAGGGCTGGGGGGGGGGAAAGTCGAGCTAGGAACAGGGCAGAGGGACCACGGGGCTAGCTGCAGGGCTGGGGCAGGACAGTCAGGGCCACAGAGGAAATGGGTGGGGCAGACAAATGCGGCAAAGGAGAGGGGGCCAGGCCAAGGGGGTGGGGGTGGGGGGTGCACCCACGGGCACTTGTGCAAAAAAGTCAATGGTGGCCGCTGCTGTTGCAGGCCCAAATGGTGGAAGTGGGCGTGGCAAGCCACGTGAGCAGCTCAGTCCCAGAGGCAGGAGATCGAGGTAGATGGAAAACAGCCAGCGGGGGTGGTGGAGGGGGCAACGATGGTGGTGGGGGCGAAGGGGGACACGGATGGACCTGGGGCAGGCTCCACGCCACACCCCCGGCGTCCCAACAGACACAGTCCAAACCCCCACCACAAGAGCACAGTCTGAAAAATACTCAGTCCTTTAGCGCCCCCTCCACGGTGGTCCGCAGAGTCTCCATGAGGTCCTCCAGCAGCAGGCAGCTCTCTCCTCCTCCTCCTCCTCCTCGGGGCTCCAGCAGCTCCCCAGCAGCAAACACAGCAGCTCCAGGCGGTGGTCTGGTGGCCAGGCAGGAGGGACCCCGCTTAGAAGATGGTGGTGGTGGAGCCCTCAGCAACAAGGGCTGGAGCTGGGGTCCCTCACTCCCCTCCTCCGGGGAGCAGGCCAGCACCCCCCCCCCCCCAGGGGCTGTAGGTGGAGCAACAGCAGCAACTGGGTGGGGTGGGGGGAATCTACTAGCCAGCCAGCAAGCAGATAGCAGAGAAAGGGGGTGGGTGGTGGTGTCCAGCCCAGCCAGGGAAGCAGCCGGAGCAGCAGCAGCAGCAGCAGCGAGGGCCCAGCAGGAACAGCAACGGCAGTAGCAGCAGCCCTCTCCCTCCTACCCTCCACAGCAGAGAAGCAGAAGGGAGGTCTTCTGGCCACTGGATTAACAGTTTTCTGTTCTCTGACTGACCAGAGCAGGGGCTGCTCCAGGCTAATGAGAACACCTGACTCTAAACCTGCAAAGAGTCAGGTGAGGCCATTAAGTTAATGTGACCACCTGACTAATTAAGGCCCTGCTGATACTATAAAAAGGGCTCACTCCAGTCAGGCAGGGGACAGCCAGGGAGTCAGAGGAGAGGAAGTGCGGCTGAAGGGCTGGGTAATGAAGACACCCCCAAACCATTGGTAAGGGAGCCCTAAGGTAAGGGTGAAGAAGGGAGAAGCAGGAGAGCTGTGGGGAAGTGGCCCAGGGAAATGTAGCAACTCTGGCAGTGAAAGGTCGGCTGCCAACAGCTGCTACCATTAGGGTCCCTGGGCCGGAACCCAGAGTAGAGGGCGGGCCCGGGTTCCCCCCAACCCACCACTACAGGAACAGCTCCTGGGAGGGGAAGTCAGGCCCCTGTCAGGACAGGAGGCTAAACTGTTCTGAAATAAGCCCCAGGGACAGAGACTGTGGGAGTTCTCTCCCCAACCTCCTTGCAGCCTATGATGAAAAGGGCTCAGTAGACTGTAACCCTGGCCTTAGAGAGAGAAGGGCTATGTGGAGGGTCACAGTGAGCCACTGAGGCTAGTGTAAACCGCCTAGAAACACAGGACCCACAGGAGCAAGGTCAGAGCTCTGCCACAGTGCCTACACCCCAAGTGCCCGGCCCCCTTCACCTGAAGGCATAAATGGTGGAGTGAGCCCAACTCTGTCTCAGTTCCATTGCCAGTACAGATTTCCTTAGGCGTAGGACTCTGCAATAGTGGGGAAGGAGGATGGGACATGAAATTTGTGTAGACAACACATCTTGAAGAACCACAGTTTGGTTACTTACCCCACAGTAACTTTCTTTCTTCGAGTGCTTGTCCACACAGCCTGGGGATTAACAAGCAGTTGTCTAGTTGTTTGGAGGTGGGTAACAGGAGTCCTGCTTAAATAATCATGGCAGGACAAACCTGCTTCTGCTCTGGAAGCCTCAAGCAAGGATTAGTGTCTTGTAAATATGCTGGTCAAACTCCACATAGCAACTCTACACACTTCAGCTGTAGGGATAGTCCCCAACCATTCAGCAAAGGCTGCTTGAGCACTAGTGGACTCAGGGCCGGTGCTACCATTAAGGCGAACTAGGCGGTGCCAAAAAGCCGTGCCCCCAATTTTATTTTATTTTATTTTTTTTACAGCAGTTCCTCCCCGAGCGCGCGGTCGCTGCTCCACTTCTCCCGCCTCCCAGGCTTGCAGCACAAATCAGCTGTTTGGCACCGCAAACCTGGGAGGGGAGGAGAATTAGAGCAGGGGCGGTGTGCTCGGGGAGGATGCGGAGCAGAGGTAAGCTGGGGTGGGGAGGTGCTGCACAGCTCCCCGGGGCAGGGGGAGCTGCCACGGGGTGGGGCGGGGTGCCTCAGGGCAGGGGGGGAGCTGCCGCAGGGCTGGGGGGGGGCGCACAAGGTGGAGGGCGCGAAACTTCCTTGCACCGGCCCTGAGTGGACTGAGCTCTAATATGGTTAGGTGTCTCTACCCTAGCTAACTCATAACATGTCCTTTTATAGCTGGAGACCCACTTAGATAACCTCTATGACACTTAACTCTACCAGCAAAGGCCACACATAGTCTTTCAGGTTAAACAGCCAAGAATCAGTCCTGAGGATCTAAGACTCGAGTCATCTTCTTGAATTTGAAATGGTGGACGAAGATGTTGAGACATCAAAGGTCCAGGGAAGGCCACCACCTCTCTTTCTTCTTTGGGATCAGAAAATGGGACTAAAGCCTCCAGTTCCTGAACTCTACAGGTACCTCCTCCACCGCTCCCAGTTGTAGTAAACTTTTGTTAGAAGGGATTGCGATAGCTGATGGATTCCTTCACCAAGTAGTTGCTGAACTAACAAGGGGGGATGCCATTTTAGATTTGGTTTTGGTGAGTAGCGAGGACATCATAGAAGAAATGGTTGTAGGGGACAACCTTGGTTCGAGCGATCATGAGCTAATTCAGTTTAAACTAAATGGAAGGATAAACAAAAATAGATCTGGGACTAGGGTTTTTGACTTCAAAAGGGCTAACTTTAACAAATTACGGAAATTAGTTAGGGAAGTGGATTGGACTGAAGAACTTGTGGATCCAAGAAATGGGAAAAAATTCATAGGCAGGAGTTGTAAACCAAGCTGGATGAGCAAGCATCTCAGAGAGGTGATTAAGAAAAAGGAGAACGCCTACAAGGAGTGGAAGATGGGAGTGATCAGCAAGGAAAGGTACCTTATTGAGGTCAGAACATGTAGGAATAAAGTGAGAAAAGCCAAAAGCCATGTAGAGTTGGACCTTGCAAAGGGAATTAAAACCAATAGTAAAAAGGTTCTATAGCCATATAAATAAAAAGAAAACAAAGAAAGAAGAAGTGGGACTGCTAAACACCGAGGATGGAGTGGAGGTTAAGGATAATCTAGGCATGGCCCAATAGCTAAACAACTACTTTGCCTCAGTCTTTAATGAGGAGCTTTGGGATAATGATAGGATGACAAATGGGGATGAGGATATGGAGGTAGATATTATCACATCCGAGGTAGAAGCCAAACTCGAACATCTTAATGAGACTAAATTGGGGGGCCCAGATAATCTTCATCCAAGAATATTGAAGGAACTGGCACACAAAACTGCAAGCCCATTAGCAAGAATTTTTAATGAATCTGTAAACTCAGGGGTTGTACCGTATGACTGGAGAATTTCTAACATAGTTCCTATTTTTAAGAAAGGAAAAAAACAAGTGATCTGGGTAACTACAGGCCTGTTAGTTTGACATCTGTAGTATGTAAGGTCTTAGAAAAAATTTTGAAGGAGAAAGTAGTTAAGGACATTGAGGTCAATGGTAATTGGGACAAAATACAACATGGTTTTACAAAAGGTAGATAGTGCCAAACCAACCTGATCTTCTTTGAGTAGGCAACAGATTTTTTTTTTAGACAAAGGAAATGCAGTGGATCTAATTTCAGTAAGGCATTTGATATGGTGCCACATGAGGAATTATTAGTTAAATTGAAAAAGATGGGGATCAATATGGAAACTGAAAGGTGGATAAGGAACTGGTTAAAGGGGACACTACAATGGGTCATACTGAAAGGTGGACTGTCAGGCTGGAGGGAGGTTACTAGTGGAGTTCCTCAGGGATCGGTTTTGGGATTAATCTTATTTAATGTTTTTATTACTGACCTTGGCACAAAAAGTGGGAATGTGCTAATAAAAAGTTTGCGGATGACACAAAGCTGGGAGGTATTGCCAATACAGAGAAGGACCAGGATATCATACAGGAAGATCTAGATGACTTTGTAAACTGGAGTAATAGTAATAGGATGAAATTTAATGGCTCCAAAATGTGTTTTTAAAGAAATATACAATTATATGAATTTTGAAAAAAATAAAATCAAAGCCTATTAAAAGAGACCAACAACTATTTTTGTCATTTTATTAAAAATTTTAAAAGGTTTAAAATCAAAATGTACATCTACTATATGGTAATCTGCTTGTACACTCACAGTTAAAGTGCTAAAAATCAAATGTTACAAAACTGATACTGGCCTACTGAAAACAAGTCGACCAAGAGCCAAGTAAGTAAAACCAGCTAACTTTAGGTACGATATCATGCTAATAACAAAGTGCAACCACTACATACAAAATCTCACAAACACTAAAGCTTTCCCCCTCATTCAGAAATAGATGACGTTACAATACATACATGAGTATCTCAACAGAAACATTTGAAGAGATGAGTGCCATTAAATGCACTGGTCATCATGAGAACCTAGAACAGTTCATTACAGTTGAAAACGTCAAAGACAACCCATCTCAGAGTCACTGTTCATCAGCAATCAACGTAACACGGTCATAAGATAGGTACATTAGCACAAAAGTGTAATCTGATTTGAATTTTAACATTCCACAGCTCAAGTTGGACCTCTGGTAGCAATGATCAATCTGCATACGATATTAATTTGTCAGCAACATTCCTCCTGTTTTAATGGTGCAGTCCTGCAAGGCATCCTCAGATGGCTCTTCCATTGAAATATATAGGTGAGTGAGTGAGCGAGTATGTGTCTCGGACCTTAAATAATTTTAGTGCTTGTAAAAGATACCAAGACTGACAGCAGTAGAGACTTCAGTCTTCTAGTCGGTCTCTAGAACAATACAATACAAGCTTTTCTCACCCTTCATCTTTGTACCTCAACTGTTAATTCGGCAGGACCAGTTCTGAAGAGGATAGTAATGCAGTCTCTATACCCATGTTATCTTCAGCCTCTCTGCTAAAAATCTGTATGGGTACCAAATTGTGGTGGAGGGTTCTGACACGGATGCCTGCCGCTTACAAACTGGACTGAGACCACAGACTGATTTCAGCAGCAGACCTTACATTACTACTAACCTGAGATGCTTCCAAACCAGTAGTCTATAGGTAAACTGTATCCTGTAATCAATCTCTGATCATCCATATTTCAAATATATGCTATATACAGCTCAGGACTAAAGCCTCTGTAGCAAAACTTACATTTAAAAAACTAAAACTAAGAAAATATCAATTTACAGCATTTGAGAGCAAGCAAGCTGCTTTACAACCAAACTTGCGGCTTTTTTTTTTGTTTTGTTTTCCAAAACATTTCCCAAACAAACCCCAGTTTGTGATTCAATAGGCAAAACACTGTCCTTGAGAAATATTGCACTCTCAGACAAACTTATACATGTGACATCATTATTCTGTCTTCATTATGCAAAACTTCATTAAAACCATAGAAGTTAGGGCGAAGCACGTTGAAGACATAGTAGCCAATGGAATAAGAACTGAAGCACATTGCCAGCGCTAGGGATGCCGTTGCCATAGGCAGTCTGGCAAATGCCTGACTTTACCAGCCTGCAGTCAGAGACACAACTCAAGTGGTTACTGAACATTTCAATGTCGCTAGCAATCACCTATTCTCTATGTAGGGTAGAGTTGGCCCTGAACAAAGGTATGCTGGCATGAGGTTTCAGGGGAAAGCATGTTGGACCAGCATGTAGGAGAAAGATCCAAGATGTTAATTCCTTGAAGACATGATGCTGTAACTAAAGCAATACAAATATAGATAGTCTTATGGCTAAGGCCTAAAACTGGGAATCAGGAGATCCTGATTTTATTTTCAGCACTGCTACAGCCTTCCTTGTAACCTTAGTATTATATTAGTTTAGTTTCGAAGCTAATAGGATGTGGGGTTGGGACTACAAGAGGCTGGTGGGGAAATCAGCAACTGGGACCAGAATGTTATATTTGAATCACTACTTAGGCTGTGCATTCTATGTACAGAATAGGTAAGTGAGAAAGTCTAAACTCTCACATTTGGAACCACAGACACCCCCCCCCCAAATTAACAGAGATTTAAAACAAAATAACCCCAAACAAACCATGGATCTAACCTCAACCATTCCAAATCCCCCTCCCACAGTTAAAGAAGTCACAATATAATGCAAAACCATTGTCAAAACCAGAACACTATTGCAAACAGAGCAATAAAGATCAACGTAAAAACTTTACTTTCAGTTACAACAGTTAAAAAGTTGAAGATAGACTCCCTTTTAAAATCCAAATTCCTACAAAATAGCATCCCTTTGCAAAAACAAAGTTGCTCAGTTTAAGCTAAACTTTAAAACAAGAACATGTTTCACCATTGTTGGCAATATGGAACTGGAATTTTGTCAACCTAAAAGCCACCCTTAAACACATCTCATACCCATCTGGTTTAAAAGATTGATATAGAATAATCAGAGACTTAACCTAATACATGACTGTGGCAGTTAGCTATACATACAGCCAATCCAACAGAAATTATAGGGTCTATTCTGCCCTCCAAGCATGTGTGCACAGTAACTTTTATCACTATTAATGGATTTACATAGAGGGGAGAGTACAGAGTAAGCTTCCAAAAATTTGTATTTGAAGTTGGTTTTGGTTCATGCCTCTCTTTTGGAGAAAAGCCTGGTCAGGCTGGGAAAAGCAATTTATAGTAAGCAGATTTTTAAAGACATGGTGACCCCAACAGCAACCTTTGATTTTAAAGACTAAAATGGCTAAATGATTTGCTGTCATGTCATTGGGGAATAATTAAAATGAATAATGGTTGCACAGCCTAAGTCTTGTTGCTCCAAAAAGCCCCGGAGGTTATGCCATCCAAGCACGTACAAAGCCTTTTCAACATGCCTCAAACAGGTCAAAAAGGGAATGAATATCAGGACAATGAAAAAAGTGTATATTTCCCAGAAGTATTCTACAATAATGACTGAGGTAGGTTCAAATGTAATCAGTATTTCTTCAAGGTGAATGATACCTGAAACTCGGGCTGGTGTACACGGGGGAGTGGGGAGGGGAGAAATCGATCTAAGTTACACAACTTCAGCTACGTGAATAACGTAGCTGAAGTCAATGTACTTAAACCTACTCACCGTGGTGTCTTCGCTGCGGTGAGTCGACTGCTGCCGCTCCCCCATCAACTCCGCTTGTAACTCTCATGGCGGTGGAGTACAGGAGTCGACAGGAGAGCGCTCAGGGATCGATTTATTGCGTCTAGACTAGACTCAATAAATCAACCCCCGCTGGATTGATCACTGAATGCCGATCTGGCAGCTAGTGTAGACATACGCTTACAATAGCTGCTTCAGATCTACTGTACCATTAAAAACATGACTTGACTTGCCTACAATGTCCACAAAGACATGGTTTACCCTAAAGGCAAAAGAAGAGCAAAATTATTCCTGTTTCCACAAAAATCCGAGAATTCTCTGTTCCGAATGATAGAGGAGAGCTGGATAGAAGAGACCCATAATATAAGCCAAATACTCTCTCCAGTGCACACCCCACCAAAGTGGGCTGGGGGCCTATGGAGGGGGAATGTGAAAACCTGCTCCACCTCCAAGACTACAGAGTGGCAGCAGTTCCTGACCGTGACCACCCCTTCACCTCCTTTCCACAGCAGTGTAATCTGGCTGGTGGATCTATGCACTCATGGCTCCACTGCTGCACTCCTTCCTCGATACTCTCCCACCCACCTCTAAACCTCCCACTCCACAACATACTCAGTATAAAGGGAGCCTTCACAGAGCACATTTCTGTGGTCTCCTGGTGGGTTCCCCACAAACTCCCTGCATCCATTTCACCCACCCCTCCAAACCCAAGCTGCAGGGGTTGGGATCAGGATTTGTTCTTATAGGTACATAAGGAGAGAGGTCGAACATTCTAGTTTAAATGGAAAATCCAGGTTCCCCCATCATGTGTTTGAGGGGTCAGGAACAGGCAATCTCAGTTTTTGTATGTTAATTTAAAAATGGGTAGCTGAATATTATCTAAGTAACTGGCTTCAAATTGAGTTTTCCACCTCTCCCCACAGAAAAATTGTAAACAAGTAGAAATTTTAAATAGTATTTGGTAAAAAGGCAAGGACAATACCAATTTTAAAAAGTCATGCCTTCCCTGCCCCACACCCCAACAACTGAGCCTGAACAATTCTGTAAGAACTGACCATCTTCACTGGAGTGTCCATTCTTCCTACGGAATGTTCATTCTTTTGTTTTATTTCCAGCATAACTGTTTAAAAATGCCTGCTGATTTCTCACAGATGCCCTTTGTACAGTAGTTAATATGCAGCCCTCCTTCTGTGCTTGATGACAAGTATCACTTTATTATCTAATCAGAGACAAAAGGGTTTCATGGAAGAACTTCAAATAGTCAAGAGTTTCCTTCTGCTTATTGGAACTCTTAACATGACCTCACCAGTGAGTCTTCAAAGGTAACAATTACTGAAATTCAAAGTATTTAGGGATTTTTTTAAATAAGAAATCCAGCTATGATGTATGATGGGAAAATAACAAGTTATCAAATAAATTATTAATAATTATCTACTGGTAGGTTCAAAATGAAGCTACCACTAGCTTTTACTTTTGTTAATTTCCAGATTGCTGATCACTGGAGCATCCTAGCACTGATGTGAGCACAATGACAGCTGGCTTTAAAAAGGCAAAGCCAAACTTCAGCTTCCTGATACAAAAAATCAGCACCAATGGGAAGCACAACAACACTGAGTATTATCGCATCACTGAGAAATGGACTCCAAGTAACACTGTCGCAGGAGGTTCTCCTTTATGTTGAAAGCAAATCAAGCACTGGTTCCATCCTCTTCAATAACCCGGTTCATGCTGGTACCATGTGTGATGTGGGTCATTGGGTTGTTGCTGAGATCCCTGATGCTGCTGTGACGTGACTGTTCATTGAGCCGATGTGAACTGCTATGCCTGGAGTGATCAGTCAGTCGTGACATGCTGCCATGAGGTAGTCTGTCTTCTATGCCTCTGTAGCTGCAAGGGGTGTACCTAATTTATAAAAACAAGGCCAATTTCATTATTACCTCAGGCGAGAGAGAGGGAGAGTGTGTGTAAGTATGTAAGTAAATAACTCTTGATTATATATAATACTATGTTTTTATGAAAAACAGGAGTATTCAGTCTACTTGGCTCTGCCACTGAACTCATGTGTGACCTTTGACAAGTTGCTTTACCTTTCTATGTTTTCCCCCCATCTATAAAATGAGGATAAGGATACTTACTATAGCACCATATACACATTGAGAATAATAATTTGGTGAGTAAATACAAGTTACCTAATGGTCACTTCAACTAAGCTACATTTTTTTTTTTTTAATTTCAGTAGAACTACGTCAATTTATTCCAGCTGAGGATCTGGCATGTTCTTCAGTTAGTTAAACTCACAGAAGTGTACAGAGCAGCCGTGCTAAAACACTACACTGAACTTGGAACAGATTTCATTTCCCATATAGTAGACACTACACACACAAGACACATTCTGTCTTAGTAGAGAAAGAGAACTATTGGCTGCATTCATATTCTGACTAATTCATACACTCACAACTACTGAAAGTAGTCACGGTACATTTCCTCTTTCTAACCCAGATGTTAAAGTTCCTTAAGGACCAAATGGAGAGGATATATTCACTGTTTGGGAAGGTGAAAATTAGCTGAGGTTCAGAATCCAACCTCATGGTGACCAAAACATAGTCAAATGAAAAAGTGCAGGTAGTGACCAGGATTCCCCCTGATTATAGAGGCTCAACTCAATTTACATTAGAATTTTAAACTATGCATGGAACTCACCTGCTATCACGGGACCTATGCAGGCTGCCATGGTAGCTGCTTACTTTGCTGTGAACACTGCCTGCTTTGCTCCTCTGGTCATCCATCATAGCCAGATGAGTAGATGAGGCATGAGTGGAAGTCCCCTGAGTGGAAGTGCCCCTTGACTTTCGGATAATTGGGGTATTAGGATCCCTCAGAAGTGACTGAGCAAAATCGGGCTCCTGCAGCACCTGGCGGCTCTCATTTACAGCTCTAGTCAAAACATGGAATTGGAATAATTAATGTTAAAATAAAAAATACAGCAAAGCGATCACAACAGCTCTTCCAAACTGGCCTATGCTATCAATAAACATATAGCTTTAATATGCACATCATGGTCAAAATGTTACAACTTGGTACCTACAAGAGCAGTGAGGCAGAACAATCAGGGCACTTATTTAGTTGCCTACATATGGATTGAGTTGCCTAATTTTAAGCACCCCAATTTGAACATTTTGGCCAATGCTTTAGAGAATCACCCTGTAGCCTGTAATTGCTCTTCTAGTGTAGGCATGTGGAGTATACAGTAGCATAATTGCAATGCAAATAAAAGATTTGCCATTACCTCACACGACTCCAGCAGCTTCATGAATCCTATGGATCATGCAAGAACTAGACGCAGTGTAATTTTCTTTTAAACCTGGAATTCCCTTATGGCATTACCTCTGGAGAGTTCAGAGATATTGCCCAGATTCCTGCAGAAGTAGTCATCTACATAAACAGGAAAAGTCACTACCTTCCCCCAAATGGTATTTCAAAATCTGAATTATAAATGTCCGTAAACGCAGCATATTTTGTGAATTACAAAATATACAGAATCTGTCTTTGCCTTAGCTCAATGATTGTGCTTCCCACCCTGGTTTTTTGGAGTCCCTCCATGGGGGATTGGTGGACGGGTGCACTTTTAGTATCCTCTAGGTATGCTCTGGAAGAGTTGCCAGTGAGTTTTCCGTCCATTTGATCTCTTTTCAGTTATTTTGTAGAATGGAAAAAAAACTTTAAAGCTCTTGTTTTTGTGTCCCTTCTCCTAGGGTTTCCTCCTCACCTAATGGCTCCTCCTTTTCATTCTCCCACTCATCAAAATGCTACACCATCTACTTGGCATGGGGCTGTCCATTGACAGCTCTGTGAAGAAAAACCAGCTCTGCCTCTCACTGATGATTTAACTGCCACAGCAACAAAAGAGAGCAGCTTGAGCCAGAAGGCTGGTGTGTGCTGTCCTGCAACAGTAAGGGCCACCACAGGAACATGGCAACAAGCCTGGAAGCTTCAAGGAGCCACCCACTACTTTAACTGACGGAGAATGTTTAGGATAGAGCATCTGGTGTCATGCAGCTTTCTCTGCCCCATTGCTCGGATCCTCCGCCCTATCTCCTACTCCACCCAGACTAGTCTGTCACCTCCAGGGATGTCCAGGCTAGAAAACATTGCCTTAGTTTCTACACAGCCTTAGTTGAAAGGGTGTATTTGGGTAGAT
This sequence comes from Mauremys reevesii, assembly GCF_016161935.1. Lineage (NCBI taxonomy): Eukaryota > Metazoa > Chordata > Testudines > Geoemydidae > Mauremys > Mauremys reevesii. Next base: position 198,249 of record NW_024100858.1, read on the forward strand.
AAAACATGTATTAATTGTACTAAGTTGCTATGAATCTTATACAAGTGACCACATTTATTAGGTTACCTTTTGCCTTAAAATCTGCCCCAACTATATTGAGTGCAATTTTCCTCCATTTTTAGTAGAAGACCACTTTAGTGTTAAGCAGTGGATTTGTCAGTCCATTGAGAGGTCACTTAAGACAGATTTCACTGTAATTAATTTTATTAAACTGCAGTTTGGTAGGGGCTTCAATGCACAGTAGAAAGATTAAGAAATGTACACAACTGCTGCAGAATCATGGTGGAAAAAATGCTTGCTTCCTTTCAATAGAAAGGATCAGTTGTCTAGCTGAGGAGATGGTGTTTATAGAGAAGGAAGCTATACTACTGCACACTTCAGAAAGTGACAAAAAATGTACAGTATCGTGGCATATCCCATTTGCTCTAAGAACAAGGAAGCAGAATAGCTTGATAATAGATGAAGAATGTTAATTTGATTCTGTTATCAAGAAAACCATCTGGTGCAAATACATGACATTTCTAGGCAAGTTGCCTCTGCTCCCATCCCTCTCTCCAAGAAGGAACTGGTTAGGACAGGATTAACTCAAAGTGTTTTCTCTCCTGTAATCCTGAGAGAGGGTTTATTTGCCAATATTACACTGGTAAATCTTTCACATAACAGCACTCACTCTTTTTTCCTGCGTCCATGAAAAAAGCTGGCCCATTCAAAGCAGGTCTTTTTACTTCCAACCCAAAAGACAGAAGGGATCCCAACTACTAGAGCCATAAGATACTTCATCAGAAAGAGAATCAGGTCTGGGCGGCTCATCTGAGAGATCTAGAGAGGAAAACAGAAAAGAACATGTTGCAAACCATTATAGTTTGCTACTCCAGCTATTAACTAATTTAAAATAACTGTCTCAGCCTTGAGCCAAAGTAAACATCATCAGGGTTCCTTTGTTTCACAGTTCTATAGAACTTCACAGAATAATGTGCAGGCTGGTGCAGTGTAAAACCAAAAGATTCAAATACTGGGAGGTCTTGTATTTCTGGTGTGGTGTTTGCTGAACAATTTTGAAATATTATTGGTTTAAAAATGAGCCTTTGTAATTTGTGAATTGAGATAAATTAAATAAACCCATGTGCTCCGACTTCTGTTGGAAAGTCAATAATACAGACACCTTCACATCATGGAACATATTCAACAACCCCTTGTCCCTTATTCCAGTGAGGATCAGATTCTTGTTTTCCATTCCCTAGAGGCTTGGTTTGTCAGCAAGGTGGTACTACACGATTATTATTCCCCATTGGATGATTCATGAAGAAACAATCACAGCTTATACTAAGTCCTTATTACCAAACAATGTGGGCATTTGTTTGACAAAATTTATGATCAGTACATTTGGGGAACTTCTTGAGTTGTAGCCGCAAAACATGAACCATAAAAAACAAACAAGATTTCAAGCTGAAGTTCAAAAGAACTAATTTTCCCTGAACCACTCCACCACTTTGTTGCAAGGAGAACTAATTCACTGTGCATTCCCTGCTTTGCACTGCTATAGTATCCCAGGACTAGTCACATGACATTTTCACTAAAACCGCCACAATTGAAAAAATACCCTCAGTCTCAGAGGTCCACGATCGGGAAGCCATTTCTATCTCAGGGTCTCCAACTTCTGGTCGACCTTCATGGAAAGCTTCCACTGGCAGTATACGATCTGCCATTAAATGATGTAGGAAATAATCTGAGGAGCAGAATACCACGACCAGAGATGTACTTCACGCAATAGGGTCTTAAACACAAAACACTCACTTCCTGTTTACTAGCAATATAAATATTTATTTAGAGTAAAATCAGAAAGCAGTGTGATGATCTGAATCCAATACCATGCATACAATGCCCTAAATTAACATTGGGCAAACAAAACGATAAAGCTGTCTTTTCACAGGATGAAAATTCAACTGGAGTGTTATCAAGCAGGGTTCAGTAGCTATTGTATCAAGATAACTTTATAAAAGCAACAGAATGGCTGATCAGCTGCTGTCTAAATTACATCTCATTTTCTGCTGTGGATATCAGTAGATATACATACCAGTGAAGATACAATAGTAATTATTATAACACTTTGCATCTCTAGAGGATCTTCCCCGCCAAGGATCTCAAAGCCCTTTACAAACAGTAGCATTTACTTGTGACGTTGGCAAGTATAATTATCTCCATTTTACAGATGAGAAAAACGGAGGCACAGAGAGGTTAAGTGACTTTCCCAAAGTCACACAGCACATCCGTGGCAAAAAAAGAATACAAACCAAAATGTAACTACTATACGGCATTCCTTCATCATGGACATAGATTTTTTAAAAATGATTAAACCAAACACGAGCATTATCATGAGACTATTCTTCTTTGAGTTCCTGTTTGAATCAAGTGAGCTCAATTTGCCCATTGTCATTAGTTTGCTCAGCATCTTTTAATCTAGTTGCTACCACTTTCTGCCAGAGAGCAACTATTGATATTGATGGCCTTTGACAACACTATAGACTTCTCCATATTTTTGCCCATTTAACCATACAAAACTGATCTGAAAGCTTCCTAGGTGGTATTGTACACAACCCTATTATGGTGGTGTTCTCCCCCCCCCATTTTGAGTGGACCATTCTGTTTAAATCAAACAAGTATCCTGAGTTAAGCTTTCAAAAAAAATAGCCTCATTACTACACAAGAACTACATTTTATACAATTTGAATAGCTTTGAAATGTGTAAATGGGGCACTAACTTGGTGGGAAGCATCATTTCCTAATGTAGATAAAAGATTTGGACAGGCTTTTATATACACAAGAGTCTATTCCCTGCATACTGGACCAAATTCTCTATTGGTGTAACTATAAATGACTTCTTGGATTTACACCATCACAGAATTTAGTTCATTGTATTAATAATATGAAATTATGCCTCTGCTACCAAAGCCTCCCGTGATCTACTGATCATTATAATACCTGATACACAGAATATGCTCTGAAAAGTGCCATGCTTAATTCAGTGCTTGAATCATACCACACCATCATTTTAACTTCAATCAGGAGTTGAAGTTAACTTCAACTTCAAGGAGTTTTATGTTGGTCCTATTGCTACCTACTAGACATCTCTGTGTGTGAAGAAGCCTAATCCATTTCCCCAAAAATATCATTATCTGAAAATCTTATGATAAAAACGGTCAAAAGAATAAAACTAAAAAACCACACCAATTATAAACTGTACCCTAACAACAATCTTGTAGACTTCTGAATGTACAGTATCTCCTAGTCCTACAGAAATGGGGCACCATTGTTTACTACTGCATAGATTAAGTGCAAACCAATAATTGAATAGAAACATATTTATCTGGATTATATCAGCACTTTTGGGTTCAGCACATCCATGCTTGGTGGATTTCCGAAGGGTTTCAGGTGAAACTTTATTTATTTATTTTATATGTATATAACACACACACACACTTACACTTCTTCTCTAACATGTTTTGATGAGCAGTAAAAGCATCATCATTGGCCTCTGAGTTAGCAGCCATTGACATTAATTGGGCAGTTTACACCTCAGAGCACACTAATTGCTTTTAAGTATCAGAGGGGTAGCTGTGTTAGTCTGGATCTGTAAAAGCAGCAAAGAATCCTGTGGCACCTTATAGACTAACAGACGTTTTGGAGCATGGGCTTTCGTGAGTGAATGCATCCGACGAAGTAGGTATTCACTCACGAAAGCTCATGCTCCAAAACGTCTGTTAGTCTATAAGGTGCCACAGGATTCTTTGCTGCTTTTAATTGCTTTTAAAGCCTTTGGGTCCACACGCTACTTTAGGAGTGAGGATATGTGGAAACATCTAAAGCAGTAGCATACATTCACTCTGAGCAGAAGCTAGCGTTGCCAACTCTGACTGAAGCTATTCCCGGAGATTCCCCCCCAACCCAACATGACAATGTCATTTTCTTAAAATGTCCTATTAAAATCTCCCAGCTTGCTTTCAGTAGTCACTGGGAGATCGATGCCGATTCCAGGAGACTGCAGGCTAATCCTCGAGGGTTGGCAACCCTAGCTGAAGCACTCCTAGAAGAACACACAAATAGGGTATTAAATTACAACCCTTTATTTTGTATTAAGTGCAATTGAAAATATGATTCGGGAGCTAGACATTTTGACAAAGCCTTTTACAAAGTATAAAATCAATCAGAAGTGGGAGGGGAAGAATGATGATACCAAGCGTCAACTCACTAGAGCCACAGAAAGGTTTTCTTTTTAAAAAAGCATATTTTAAGGAAATATCACCACTATAAAAAGTAGCTGAAAAAAGATGTGTACAAGAGTATTGTGGATCTTCTTTCAGCATACCAGCAAAATGGATAAAAGCTATGTCAGTCAGCAGGGGCTTACTGTTATAACCTGCTGCAAATACTAAAGTTTATTTTTTAAAATCTCAAAAGTTGAACTATTGATGTAGATTGTTAAAAGAAAAATTGAAATGCCATTAAAGGATTAAAAGTGTGCCTCTCCTACTGACTTTTCTACAAACCACCTGACATCTGCTGATCTAGGCCTAGTTAAACTGCACAAAACAAGTATTACAGTGACAAGGAACACCAAGAATTGCATAACATGAAGTGTTGTCACAGGATTTTGTCTTCTTTACCCACACTAACAAAGAGCTGTATTAAATCAGTACTGCAAGAACTTGTACTGTAACTCACTCATGAGATAAGTGTCAAATACGATCTGACATACATGCACTCTGTCTCTGTGGTACAAAGAAAGGTCCCATTTAAAATAAAATCCCTTTTAACTAGTGACACGCTGGCAGACCAGGTGTCAGCTCTTGTCAAAGCTTTAGGCCTCAGCCACGCACTGACAAATTCATTGCTGGAAACCAGTCCAGCTCACCTGTGTGTTAGTATGATTAAGATGGGATAAGTTGGTCTCTTGGGACTGGAACCACCTGAATCTTTTATGATCTTTGATGCTTAGCACCCATCACTAAGTCCAGCTTGCTGGGGTGGCAGGATAGACTGGAATGCCCAAAAGGGATTTTCTGTGGCTCCATGACAAGACTCTTATACTGCTCCAGAGTTCACATGTGTTACTGGGTTGGTGAAATCTAATTATAGAACATAACTCATTTGGGGTCTCTGCTCTGCCTCGTTGACAGTCTACCCTGAGGTTGGCACTCACGGTTTTGAGCCACTCCAGACACCATGACAACTAGATAGTTCGATGATCAAAAGTAGGAACATGAAAATGTTAGAATAAGCACAGGCTTTTTGTGAAGTTTGACTTCACCAACCCAAATCTCAAAGTGAAGAGTTCACAGAGAATTTAAAGTCAAGTTAAATTGTAGTTATTTCAACTATTGCACAAAATCTTTCATGGGTTAAGATATTATAGGTATCCTCTTCAAAGAATGAAACTGCATCTATGGTACTTCTCACTTTAAAAACAAACAAACAAGTGCAACAAAGAAAATCTAAGGTTAAGTAAAAAAAACCCACAACAGTATGGAGATAATCTGCCAACTACAATGAATAGACTTCAAAGACGTTGTAGTGAACTATGTCCAAGGCATTCCTGTTTCATATCACCTTTTAGGTTCTTGTTCACGACACATGCTGTAGCAACTTACATGGCATGAAACTCCTTCAACAAGGACAAGTGCAGAGTCCGGCACTTTGGACGGAAGAATCCCATGCACTGCTGGGGACTGACTGGCTAAGCAGCAGTTCTGCAGAAAAGGACCTGGGGATTATAGTGGATGAGAAGCTGGATATGAGTCAGCAGTGTGTCCTTGTTGCTAAGAAGGCTAACAGGAATGGCATATTGGGCTGTATTAGTAGGAGCATTGCCAGCAGATCGAGGGGAGCGATTATTCCCCTCTATTCGGCACTGGTGAAGCTACATCTGAAGTATTGCGTCCAGTTTTGGGCCCCTCACTACAGAAAAGATGTGGAGAAATTGGAGTGAGTCCAGTGGTGGGCAACGAAAATGATTAGGGGGCTGGGGCGCATGACTTATGAGAAGAGGCTGAGGGAACTGGGTTTATTTAGTCTGCAGAAGAGAAGAGTGATGGGGAATTTGATAGCAACCTTCAACTACCTGACGGGAGTTCCAAAGAAGATAGAGCTAGGCTGTTCTCAGTGGTGGCAGACGACAGAACAAGGAGCAATGGTCTCAAGTTGCAGTGGGGGAGGTCTATGTTGGATATTAGGAAAAACTATTTCACTAGGAGGGTGGTGAAGCACTGGAATGGGATCCCTAGGGAGGTAGTAGAATCTCCATCCTTAGAGGTTTTTTAATGCCTGGCTTGACAAAGCCCTGGCTGGGATGATTTGGTTGGTGTTAGTCCTGCTTTGAGCAGGGGGCTGGACTAGATGACCTCCTGAGGTCTCTTCTAACCCTAATCTTCTATGATTCTATGACATCCGCACACCCACACAAATGATTTAGACACAGGGTACATTTACACAGCAAGTAGGATCCAGAGGTAGTGAGTCTCAGAGCCTGGGCTTACAGACTTGAGCTTGTGGGGGCTCATGCTACAGCACTAAAAAAATAGCTGTGTAAACATTCAGGAGCTGGCTAGAACTCTGGTTCTGAAGCTGGTGCCCCCAGCCTTCAGAGCCCCAGCCAGAAAAATCTACACAGCTATTTTTTAATGCTGTAGCATGAGCCCAAGTCAGAGACTTCTATTTAGCATTACAAGTGCTGGCCTGCCACTCACACAGGGGTGGCTCTAGGCATTTCGCCGCCAGAAGCACGGCAGGCAGGCTGCGTTCGGTGGCTTGCCTGCCGGAGGTCTGCTGATCTTGCGGCTTCAGCGGACCTCCTGCAGCTGTGCCTGCAGGAGGTCCAGAAGCCGCGGGACCAGCGGACCCTCCGCAAGCACGCCTGCGGGAGGTCCACCGAAGCCACGGGACCAGCGGACCACCCGCAGGTAAGCCGCTGAAGGCCCCTGCACTCACACTTCTCTATCAATCTTAATGTTATTGGGGAACTTCAAGCAAATAATAGAGATAATCTATTTCTTTAGTTTCCTATTTGTCAGCTTTGCAGATGCGAAGGCATCCTCATACATTTTAACAAATGTATAATATGATAAGCAAACATAAGGGCATTTTCTCCTTATCAGGCTGTCAAGAGCTTTCAGTGACCTAAAAATATTCACAAGTCAAGTCTCTCTTATAGGCCTAACAGAACTGAACATAAGAATGGCCATATTGGGTCAGACCAGTGGTCCATCTAGCTCAGTACCTCATCTTCTGTCAGTGGCCAGTGCCAGATGCTTCAGAGGGAAATGAACAGAACAAGGTAATTTCGAGTGATCAATCCCCTGTTGCCCAGTCTCAGCTTCTGGCAGTCAGAGATTTAGGGACACCTAAAAGATTGGTGAGGTATGACTTCTCTTTACAAAAGTTGTGTTGACTTTTCCTCAACACATCATGTTCATCTACGCATCTGATAATTCTGTTCTTTACTACAGTTTCAACTAATTTGCCTGGTTCTGAAGTTAGGCTTACTGGTCTGTAATTGCCAAGATCGTCTCTGGAACCTTTTTTAAACATCAGCATTACATTAGCTATTGCCAGTCATCTGGTATTGAGGCTGATTTAAGCAATAGGTCGTATACCACAGTTGTTAGTTCCACAATTTCATATGGGCGCTCCTTCAGAACTCTTGGGTGAATACTCTCTGGGCTTGGTGACTTTTTATTGTTTATCAATTTGTTCCAAAAACCTCATCTATTAATCTCTCCATCTGGGACACTTCCTCAGATTTGTCACCTAAAAAGAAGGGCTCAGGTGTGGGAATCTCCCTCATATCCTCTGCAGAGAAGACCAATGCAAAGAATTCATTTAGTTTCTCTGCAATGGCCTTGTCTTCTCTGAGTGCTTCTTTAGCATCTTGATCCTCCAGTGGCCCAGATGATTGGCAGGTTTCCTGCTTCTGAGGTACTTAATTTTTTGCTGTTAAGTTGTGTGTCTTTTGCTAGTTGCTTTTCAAATTCCTTTTTGGCCTGCCTAATTATTACACTTTTACGCTTGACCTGCCAGAGTTATGTTCCTTTCCATTTTCCTCAGGTGGATTTGACTTCTAATTTTTAAAAGATGTCTTTTTGTCACTAAATCACTTCTTTTACTCTGTTTAGCCATGGTGGCTGTCTGTCATCTTACCATTTTATTTGGGGTATATTTATAGTTTGAGCCTCTATTATGATGTTTTTTAAAGTTTCCATGCAGCATGCAGACATTTCACTTTTACTTTTAATTTCCATTTATCTAGGCTCCTCATTTCGGTGTAGTTCCCCTTCTTGATGTAAAATACTACTGTGACAGGTTTCTTTGGTATTTTCCCCCCTACAAGGATGTTCAATTTAATTAGCTCATGGTCACTATTACCCGAATGGTTCAACTATATTCATCTCTTGGATCAGATGCTATGCGCCACTTGGTATTAAATCAGGAACTGCCTCTCCTCTTGTGGGTACCAGGACTAGCTGCTCTGAGAAGCAGCAATTAATGGTGTCCAGAAATTTTATCTCTGCATCCTATCCTGAGGTTACATCTTCCCAGTCAATGTCGGGATAGTTGAAATCTCCCATTATTATTGGGTTTTCTGTTTTTGTAGCCTCTCTAATCTCCCTGAGCATTTCACAGCCACCATATGAGTCAGGTGGTCAGTAGTATAGTCCTACTGCTATACTCATTATTCAAGCATCGAATTTTTATCCAGTAGTGATTCCATCATACTGTCTGATTCATTTAAGATTTTTACTATATTTGTCTGTGCTTTCTTTCACATATACGGCCACTCCCCCCACTAGTGTGACCTACTCAGTCATTCCTATATATTTTGTATCCTGATACTACAGTGTTCTATTGATTATCATCACTCCACCAAGTTTCTGCGATGCTTTTTATATCAATATCCTCATTTAATACCAGACAATCCAGTTCACTCATCTTAGTATTTAGACTTCTTGTATTTGCATACAAGCACTTACAAAATTTATCAGTATTTAGTTGTCTGCCATCATGTGATGCAATTGAATGAGACTGACTGTTTCTCTTCAGTTACTACCTGTACTTCATCAACTTCCACTTCACCTCTTTACTAAGATATAGAGTATCCCCTTTAATAAATCCTGCCCTGAGGGATGTGTCTGTCCAATCTGTGTGCTCCTCCGCACCTGTCTGCTTTCCCCAGCCTTTAGTTTAAAAACTCCTCCACGACCTTTTTACTTTTACATGGCAGCAGTCTGGTTCCATTTTGATTTAGGTGGAGCACATCCTTCCTGTATAGATTCCTCCTTTTCCAAAAGTACCTAGTAAACCTAAATCTCTCCTCTGAACATCAACATCTCCTCCACACATGGTAGACCCTGCAGTTCTACCTGTCTAACTGGCCCTGCATGTGGAACTGGAAGCATTTCAGAGAATGCCATATGGAGGCACTGGACTTGTATCTCTTACCTAGCAGCCTAAATTTGGCCTCCAGGACCCCAGCTACTTCTCCCTATGTCACTGGTAACTGCCTGTACCATGGATCACTGGCTACTCCCCAGCACTGCACATAGGTCTGACTAGATGTTTTGTGAGGTCTGCAACCTTTGCACCCAGCAGTCAATTTACCATGAAGTCCTTTCGGTCATCACAAATCCAACTATCTATGTTTCTAATAATTGAATTCCCCATTACTTTTACCTGTCTTCCCAATAATTAGGGGTCCCCTGCCCTGGAGAGGTATCTTCATAGACTCATAGACTTTAAGGTCAGAAGGGACCATTATGATCATCTAGTCTGACCTCCTGCACAACGCAGTGTAAGATGATACCATGACATCTGGAAGGAGGGTCCCAGCTATGGGATTGATTCCCTCCATTTGAGCTTAGTGTTCTTTCCTTCAGACTTTCATCCTCAACAGACTGAGGCGATCAGAGTGAGGGTGGGACCATTCTACTGTTTCCCGGAAAATCTTGTCTACGTACTTCCGTCTCCCTTGGCTTCTGTTCAGCCACTCAGGTCTCAAGATCCCATATGCAGTCTCTGAGAGCCATTAGCTGCTGGCACCAAATGCACACACATGCCACCTGCCCACAAGATTAGAAATCATAGATGGCACATACAGTGCAATAAACTGGATAGTCCCACTCTGCTGCTGGACTTCTGCCTGAATTATTTTCTCTCTTGCAGGAAATTTTGTTTGTTTGGTGCATGTGTGTTTTTATTTTTTGAGGGGTGGGGTGGTGGTATTAGCCTAAATTTAGAGAAGGTTTATTAGGTTTTATTTATTTACTTAGGTTTATTACTATTTATCTGGCTCACACGCCCTCTCTAAACTCCCTTGGAAACTCCCATTTGCTAGCTCCTCTGGTCATCTATGAGCTGGCTTTTTAAACCCATTCTCCCTGAGTTAGTCCCACCCCCTTATCGAGAGATGCTAAGGGATTAAGGTTCAAAAGATGGCAGGTTAAAGCCTTGTTAAGAAGCTCTCAGCCTTGCCTAGCAGGCCACTGGGCGCAGCACACAGCCCCCCAAAACAGAACACACTATAAACTTCAATTAAGCAGGCACAAGGCAGGCAAGTACACACAACGCACTCACTCTAAGGGTCATGTAGTCACTCCTCCTTCTGGAGTACTCCTTTGCAGAACTCTCATTTGCTGCTCCTGTTCATTAGCAATAATATCTTATCTAATCAACCCTGGTGGCCAGTACCTGAATGCCATATTGTATGTACTGCCTCTCCAAAAGTCTGAAAACCCGTGGTACCAAAATGCTGAGCCCTGAAAGGAAGTCTTGCCACTTAGGGCAGGGTCCCAGATTGGTGACCCATCCTTATCCTTCACACCTGCTCCTTTTCTCATAAAGACCAAATTTGTGTTTCTCTTACAATTAAGCCAGAAGCAGCCTGAAATATCTGGTACTTCCTGAATCTGGAGCTCCTGTAAGAGTCAGCCATGGGGTACTCCACTGAGAGCTTGTTCATTGCCTATGGCACTAAGAGCCTGGAGGCAATCAATGCTTCATGATATGGCGCGGCAGTGGCAGCCGCATGCCAGGGTGTAGCTAAAAAGACTGGTAGACTACAGAGATTTTCTGCATTCACTTCTTTTTGCGGGTTTCTCCCTCAGCAAGCAAGAGTTTTAACATTCCACCTGCCAGAGACCAACAACTGAGTTCTGTCAACTGGTAAGGACAGTATATGTATGGGTGAGATTTTGTAATCAAAAGACTTAATTCTGTCTCCATCTGCTGGCTGTAAGGAACCAGAAGCATCTAGACTGGGATAAATCAACAACAAAAATGTATTTTCCATGGTATCTACATCATTTTGAAAGTAAACAAGGACATTATTTTAAGAGGGGTAACAAAAGGTTCAAACACACAGTGGCAGGTGTTCAATACAGAGGTTAAAAAACACATTAATTTCAGCATTCCTCCAGGGAAAAACAGTTCTGCAACCCAGACACACTGTTAATTTAGGATGTTCACTCATCTCTGAATATTTTTCCCTTCTGCCCAACTATCAATCACGGCTGCTTTATGCATCAAATAGCAAATTAATGAGCTTGCTGCAAATGTGAAGTTAAAGCTCAAACCCACTATTGAGTGCCCAACACCTGTCCCCCTCCTTTGGGGCACAGTTCCACAACTATGCTGAGGAGCTGAGATTTCCCTAAGGACAAAAGGCAATGAAATTCAAATCACGCCAGGCTTTTCTTAAAGATGAGTTGGGGGGAGGCATTGAAGAGAATCTGTTCTAACAGTATCACCATTCTCATACAACCTCAGTCACTGTCATTACTTTTGAGTTGTTCACACGACAGTCACGTGCTGCTATTTTCCCATTAAATAGTGTTTGGGAAAAATAACACCATGTTACAGACAGAAATTATCTTGTTGTTCTATTAGTAAACCTCTGAAAGGAATCAGGTCACATGGCTACCTTTCTGTTTCAAATTGGACTGACATGAAAACAGGCAACACTTCTCTCGATCTCACCAAGGCCTAGTCACTCTTGGGGTATAAATGAAGGGGACACTACATGTTCTCACATCACCTCCGCATGCAGATGTCTTGCAGTATATTAAGAATACAGACGGAAGGCAGTCATTCATGCAGTCTGACAAATTTGTGCTAGAGAATTTTTGAAGATCTATTAGAGGTCCTTTTTCTTCCACTATAGTATCCAGACTGTTTGATCTGTATGTATAATTTTTCCAAATATTTTCCTACCTTCTCTTAATTATTTTAACAGGGTCATCTTTCCTTCTTATTTGTTGAATGTTTTGTACACTAGTTCTTGTCAAAGAAAGACTTTAAAAGGGACTCAGTATCTCACCTATCTCAATTTAATCCCCTTCCTCATTTATTAATATGCCTGCTCTCTCCCTGAACTACTACTACTTACGCTGATATATTTTTATGGAAGCTCTTTATTCTCACTCACCACTTCAGCTATCATTAACAAATTCTTCTTTCCTCCATTATTTGAAGAGCAGATTCATATACTTTAAGGTCAGAAGGAACCATCATGATCATCTTGTCTGACCTCTCCTGCACATTGCAGGGCACAGAAACTCACTCCCGAACTCCTGAATTAGGCCCCTAACCACTAACTGAGTTACTGAAGTCCTCAAATAATTATTTAAAGACTTCAAATTACAGAGAATTCACCATTTATCCTAATTTAAACCTGCAAGTGGCCCGTGCCCCATGCTGCAGAGGAAGGCAAAAAAAACCCCAGCATGTCTGCCAATCTGACCTGGGGGGAAATTCCTTCCTGACCCCAAATACGGGGATCAGTTGAACCCTGAGCATGTGGGCAAGACCTGCCAGGCACATACCTGGGAAAGAATTCTCTGTAGTAAATCAGAACTGTCCCCATCTAGTGTCCCATCACTGGCCGTTGGGGATTTTTGCTACTGGCAGACGCCAATGGGCTACATGACATTGTAGGTAGTCCCATCATACCATCCCTGTTTATTGAACAGGGGTGGGGTTGCAACTCCGTATCGCTTACCATCAGGCGGTGGTTAGTAGGTATAACTTTAACACCTGTGGGGCCATGGCAAAGTTCACTGAACTCCTGCCCCTGGACTCTCGAGCAGAGTTTTCCGCACTAGTAGAGGAGGGCAAACCGATTTCTCGGGCATCCCTGTAGACAGCCTTGGACACAGCAGATGCAGCTTCCTGCACCATGGCAACTGGGGTGGCCATGAGGAGTTCCTGGCTGTAGGTTTCTGGCCTTCCATATGAGGTCCAGCAGACAATCCAGGACCTCCCCTTGGGGGGTTAGACTTTAGTCTTAGAAAAGACTGATGCTTGCACAGCCTCAAGGACATGAGAGCCACCCTGAGATCCCTTGGCCTCCACACCCCTGCTAATCAACGGAGGCATTTTAGACCTCAGTTCCTCAGTGTGGGCTATCAGCTTCAGAGTAGGCAGGAGGAATAGGAACTCTAGAAAAAGACTTCATCCCTCCTCTGGCCAAGCCGCTGGCCAGTCCAAACCCGCCTCAGGCCAAAAGCAGGCCTTTTGAAGGTGTGCATGAGGATAGCTCAGTGGTTTGAGCATTGGCCTGCAAAACCCAGGGTTGTGAGTTCAATCCCTGAGGGGGCCATTTAGGGAACTGGGGTAAAAATCTGTCTGGGGATTGGTCCTGCTTTGAGCAAGGGGTTGGACTAGCTGACCTCCTGAGGTCCCTTCCAACCTTGATATTCTATGATTCTAAGAAGAAGCACAAGCTTGGTGGTTACCTGGAAAGCTAAAATATAACTAAGAAAATTCCTAAAAACGGAGCTTTGATCTTGCTCTCACTGAAGTCAATAGCAAAACTACTGCTGACTTCAGTGGGTGCAGGATCATGTACAAACTGTATCAAACGGTTATAATATATACAGAACCAGGAGACCCCCCTCCCAAAAAGGGACTTAAAAGCAAACTTTTCTGCTTCCAAGTTACAGTACAGACCTGTTTACACGTGGCTGTCGGGAGTCAAGCTGTCATGACCTCGTGTTAATGGACTGCGGGTTAAGAGGGCCATGCTGAAATATCTTAAGATATCTATATATACACATGTATAATTATCTAGGATTACATATGTATTCACAGCGTCCCAAACACTGCAGGCCTATCTCTTAACGGTGCTTTGCAAGAATATAAATTCAAATGTCTAATCTAATAAAACATTATTATTACTACACAGGGGCGAAAGTAACTCAAGACACTTACCGGTACGGGGCGGGGGTGACTCTGGCCCCTGGAAGGGGCGGGACCTCGTGCAGAAGGGGTGGGGCTAGAGGTCAGCATTCCCCACCAGCCCTTCCAGGCCGCTTGGTCCACGCCGCCCAGGGTTCCCATGGTGATTTAAAGGGCCCGGGGCTCCGGATGTCGCTGCTGCGGTAGCGGCGTCCGGAGCCCCGGGCCCTTTAAAATCGCTGGCCCTGAGGCAGCTGCTCCCTTTGCCCCACCCCGTCAGCGGCCGAGGGGGGGCAAAAGGGGCAGGGACCTTAAAGCACTGCAGGGTCCTTTGCCATGGCAGCGCTTTAACGTTGCTGCCCTTCCCCGCCCCCCGTCAGCGGTAAAGACGTACAACACATTTCCGCTCTGCACTTCCTGTAGATTTCTATGTCAGTGAGTTAGTGAGCAAATCTGTAGCGCTACATAGCAAGTTCCTGTAACGCGTTAACGAGTCTCGCGTGTTAAATAGGTAGCAGTGGGAGGCATGGCGCTACTGCGCATTAAGCAGATTCACGTGTAAACGGGTGTGTACTGTACCATATGGAGCAAGCTTATTTGTGTCCCCCCGCCAGGTTTTCTAGGCCTCCATAGATCTCTCTCTTGAAAAGGTGTCTCAAGGGATGACCAGAGTCTAATAACTAGCTCTCTAATGCTTTTACCCTTTGAGCCCTGTAGTTTGTCATAGGTGTCAGTGAATAGCAGTTATCAGGAATTCTGATGCTAACTTCTGTTGTATTCCTGGGAAGAGAATTCGAAGACAAAGCCTTCAATGAAAGTCTTTCAGCACTACTAGAGTTGATCACTGGACATAAGGAATATTTATTCTGAGGATTCAGGAAAGCTCTTTTCACTGCAGCAAAGACTTCCTAAAAGAACATAATGCTCATCAATGGAATCGTCGTCTCACAACCCAACTTGGTTATAAGAAAATATTTTAGTTCATGGAAACAGCTTGGAACAGAAGACAACATTCAATCAGGGCAACCCACTTTTCCTGTTCTAGCCACTGTTTGTAATTAGAGACATTATGCTAGGATTCTGCCACAAATCAGGAGCTAGTGTCAAACTGGTTCCTTTAGATGAAAGTCAACCATTAACTAACAGAAAAATAATTTGACTTTGAATATCCTAGTTGAGAGTTTGGACCTGCCTTGTCTTGTGGATCTACTTATGCAGCTCAAGATGGCCCCACCTCTACTAACTGGCCCCCAGAGAAAAATGCTTTTTCCTGGGATAAGTTAAACTTTCCCTTGCTATTCAAATAAACATATTTACCTCCTTGGCCATATATCTGGGGAAAAGAGATAGAGCTATAATGTTTGTATGAAGAGGGAGCAGCCTATTGCATTTTCATATCATGTAGTCCTTTGCCTTCCAAGTTTTATTTCAGCTGTACAAAGTATTGTCAACTTCAAGTGTTCAAAAATTATATTAAAATACATTTTAGATTCTTTTTCTTTGCCTTCTGAGCCTTTAAAATGCACTTAGGCCATGTTTTCAAGCTTTGCTCCATCACCATGAGGACTATAAATTTAAAAAATGAAAGTAAGATTCTCACAGACACGTGACTGAGAGCTGGGGTTTTACGGAAAACACCAAATATTGTGAGACTTGTGATAAAATTGGCGAGTTGGTGTAATGGTTTCAGGGCAAGATGCACTTTACACCCCTTTTAGTCCTTCTCAAGTCCACACCTTTGTGGACAGTTGTAATTTCTGCACCTCCTTCAAAGGGAGGAACCCTGTAGTACATCCCATCTTGGACTGGATTTCTGGGGGGCAGCCCCCATTTCCCAACCACATTAACACTATTGTCCCAATTATTTGGTACCTATAAGCCCTTTTTCTTTGGGGACCTGTAACCAGCAAGCTGATTAAAGTGACTCAAAAACAGCTTCAAAACAAAACATTTGTTCACTCAAAAAGTATGCAGCAGGCAGAGTAAAGGGTAAAAACAATAAAGGTCTATATGCATATTTCCCCTTATGTAAACCTTAATCTTTCCTTGCAAGCTTCAGTAAGTTTCATTCTGCTCAGTTACTTCTATTTCTGGGTTGGGAGAAGCAGACTGCACTGGTGCAGCACGCTCTGCCTCTCTGTAAGAGACTAACTTCCAGCGGGTGCTGAAAACTGCTTCCTGCTTAGGCTAGCATCTTTAAGGTTCTAGCATCCCCTTTGATCCTAGGTTTGGCCTGGGAAGAGTAAACTTTGCCAGTCTACTTGGAGCCAAGCTCGGGGTATTTCTGAATTAGCAGCTTTCCCGTTGTTTCCCCAAGGACCCTATAATAGGACTCTGATCATTTATATTTACCATTGTTTCATTTCCTATTAGTTTCCTCCTTTGATTTAACTCTATGCTGCGAAAGCAAGATAAAATCCATAGGTGAATTGAGGTGCACATATTTATACAAAATAAATATTTTCCCATCATTCTCCACAGCTGGCAACACTGTATATACTAGAACTGCAGGTCTAAAGATATTATTTCAGATATAGCCAGGGTGGAGTGACATATCATTGATTTAAACCTCAGATTTAAATCAAGTTTAGTTTTACAAAGCTTCATTTAAAAATTGTGCAAACCCTATTGCAACTTTAGATGAAATTTTATAATGAACTAATTATTTTTTATTCAACTATGATAGACAGTGACTTTGAATTGCAAACCCTGATGGAGGAATATTGCCTGGTTAGAGCATTTTAGCTTTCTTGATGTGTGGAAGTGATATTCATTGCAAATATAGCACAAGCTACTTGCTTATCAGTTTTGTGTTTGAGTTTGTATTATTTCACAGTAAAGAGGTTAAGGAGGCCATGCCTCTTTCAGCACAGATAAGCATTTTAACAATAGGAGTTGTTAGAAAGAATCTCCATATAAAATCTGAAATTCTTTTAACAATAAGGAAACTCAACAAGCAAGTACAAAACATCCATTAGCATTTTAAAACTGTCAAATGGGAAGAAGGTAAAGAATTAGCGACATGTAAATAAAATTTCTTATTTAAACTAAACAAATCAATTTATTTATATTATATATCTATATCTATATTTAAACCATCATTTTTATGAGCCCTATTACAGCTTGCAGCTACAATTGATCTTTGATTATTAGGTATATTTATCTCATATGGCAAAACAGTACTTTTGTTCTGGAAAAAAGACAGCGTGCCTCTTTCCTATGTTAAGTCTTGCCTTCCACAAAATAATCACCTCAAATCAAGGGTGGAGAACTGTGTGAGGTTCTGCAGGGACTAGAACCCAGGTCTGTGGGATGGCGGACATCTCCACTGCCCAGCAGCCATGATAGGGTTGTACGCATCATCAATAGACCCTGTGGCGATACCACAGTAAGTACCTCCTCAGAAGTCTGGACTGACAGCTTCATTTGTGGCCCTTGATTGGTCCAGGCACCCTCTTTAAACTGAGGAGGAATTCGGGAAGTGGCTGCAACCAGGTGAACTCCCCCGCCAGCAATGGCAACAAACCTGCCTCTCTGCTGGTTTGTTAGTTAAAAGATAGGAAACAAAGGGTAGGAATAAATGGTCAGTTTTCAGAATGGAGAGAGGTAAATAATGGTGTTGCCCAGGGGTCAGTACTGGGACCAGTACTATTCAACATATTCAGACATTTTTCTGGAAAAAGGGGTAAACAGTGAGGTGGCAAAATTTGCAGATGACACAAACTACTCAAGATAGTTAAGTCCAAAGCAGACTGAAAGGAGTTACAAAGAGATCTCACAAAACTGAGTGACTGGACAACAAAATGGCAGATGAAATTCCATGTTGATAAATGCAAAGTAAAGCACATCGGAAAACATAATCTTAACTATACATATAAAATGATGGGGTCTAAATTAGCTGTTACCGGTCAAGAAAGATCTTTGAGTCATTGTGGATAATTCTCTGAAAACATCCACTCAATGTGCAGCAGCAGTCAAAAAAGCTAACAATGTGGGGAATCATTAAGAAAGGGATGGATAAGAAGACAGAAAATATATTGCCTCTATATAAATCCATGGTACACCCATATTTTGAATACTGCGTACAGATGGGGTCACCCCATCTCAAAAAAGATAAATTAGAATTGGAAAAAGTTTAGAAAAGGGCAAAAAATGATTAGGGGTATGGAAGAGGAGAGATTAATAAGACTGGGACTTTTCAGCTTAGAAAAGAGATGACTAAGGGGGGATATGATAGAGGTCTATAAAATCATGACTGGTGTAGAGAAAGCAAATAAAGGAAGTGTTATTTACCTCTTCTCATAACACAAGAACTAGGGTCACCAAATGAAATTAATAGGCAGCAGACTTAAAACAAACAAAAGGAAGGTTTTTTTGCACAATGCACAGTCGACATGTGGAACTCTTTGCCAGAGGATGTTGTGAAGGCCAAGACTATAACAGGGTTCAAACAAGAACTAGATAAGTACATGGAGGATAGGTCCATCAATGGCTATTAGCCAGGATGGGCAGGGATGGTGTCCCTAGCCTCTGTTTGCCAGAAGCTGAGAGTGGGTGACAAGGGATGGATCACTCAATTACCTGTTCTGTTCATTACATCTAAAGCACCATTGGCCACTGTTGGAAGATGGGATACTGGGCAAGATAGACCTTTGGTCTGACCCAGTATGGCCATTCTTATATTCTGCTCACTCTGACTCATGATCTCAGCTCTGTCTTCTGATTTTCAACTCTGTCTCTGACCTTCAGTGCTGTTCCTGGCCTCTGATCACCATGTCACTGACCACTAAGCATGACTGCCCAAGCAGTTAAAACAAACTGGAGGGATCTGTGTCAGAATGTGGAGCACTCTGCTGCTATAACTAAGCTATCAGCAAAGTGGACTTTGAACACAACAAGCATCTGAAGCATTATTATCCATATACTTCTGCCATTCCCCAGCTGGGAACTGGAAGTTTATCAAGACTGTAACAAATCCAGAATGTCTGCTAAAAACTTAGACCAATCTTGCAGGAGGACTTAAGTCCTATGTCACTTTATGTTCCAACTGTTAGGACCACACCTGGCTCCCAGCGAGGTCGCTAAGCAACCCAGCAAGCTCAACTGGACCCAATAAGCTTTCTCCAAACAATCGTGTCTCCTGATTGGGCAAGAGAGCCTGTGGCCTGCTACTTGAGCCATACAGTGGCAGCAGCACAGCAGCTGCTCAACATTTACCACACCCACAGCTACTTTTGCCCAACTCCAGCTTCCATCCCTGCCTGGCATCAACCCTTTCTCCAGTCCTCACTCCAGCCTTGTTCCAGTCCTGTTCCTGCCTTGACTCCTATCCAGTTCAATCTAGTTTTTGCCTCCCTGTCCTGCTCCCAATCATGACTCCAATTCTGACCTTGGTCTGGTTCCTGAACCCTGACTCCAGCTTCACCCTCAGCCCAGTATGTTACTCCTGGATCTACACTCGTCACTATTCTGAACTTCCACTGCCAGAACCAGACAAGGTCCTGTTCCACCTTCTAGGTAGGCTACCCATGCTCTGCAGTTTGCAGTTGCAGCATCCCCAAAAAGACCAGATGTAAGCAGGGTGTGGGTTTAATGACACACAAATCTCTTCAAAACAACCACAGTGGGAGTCCATCTCACCCTTGTGGATTTAAGTTGGGGCTCCTACTACTTACCTACATTTTATGAAAGATGTTTTCCGGGATATTCTTGATCAGTTTGTGCTCAACTATCTAGACAACATTCTAATTTTCTCTGAAAAAATCAAGAGCTCCATGACCACAATGTACATAGCATTCTAGACTGGCTTCACCAGAATCAACCCTATGCCTAGCCTCAAAAGTGTGAATCTGACAAGGACAGAGTTCTTGGGTTATGTCATCTCCCTGGCAGGGCTTGCCCCACCTCATCCCCAAGGTAGCAGCAATCACAGATGGAAGGCATCCTCAAATCTACACAGGGTACAAATATTCCTGGGTTTTGCAGACTTTTGCATGTAATTCAGTAAGAGGGTTTTCTCCAACCTGGTCATTCCCTTAACGTTCCTTCTCAAGAAGGGGCCCAGATTTGCCTGGTCCTGCTACTGAAGACACACCCACACTCCACTTGGGCCTTAATCATTGAAACGGATGCCTTGGACTTTGCATCAGGCATAATCCTTTCCCAATTCATGGTTCCCCACTAGCTACTTTACTCCTTTGCCTTTTTTCCTGGAAACTGACTCCTGTGGAGAAAAAGCTATGACATATCAGAGGAGGAACTCCTGGCCTTAAGGGCCTCCTTCAGGAGAGGTGGCATCTCCTTGAAGGGGCCCATGCACCTGTCCAAATTTGGGCTGATTACAAAAACCTAACACACCTACAGACAGCCCAATGATTAAAGCAATGCCAGATCCTCTGGGTGCTTTTTCTATCCCGATTCAATTTTACAGTCACCTACCATCCAGGGAATGTAAATGGGAAGGCAGACACCCTGTTCCACAAGGATGAGCACCACGAAGTAGAGGAGGAAGCTGTTACCACTGTTCTCAAACCTTCCCACTTCAGAGGGATGAGTGAGGGCCAACTGATGACCACTCTCTGGCTCCCAGTCATTCATTTGCAGTGCCAATCTAGCAATCCCTGAGAAACCCCAGAGCCTTCCCAGGGTCAAGTGTCCATCTACAGCAAGGCCACCTCCTCTGATGGGGATTGCCTTTTATGTTCCTGGAGAAGACCCCTAACTCCAAAATATTGAGATTGTTCCACCACTCCCTCACGCCAGGGCATTTTGGCCACTTTAAGCCTGAGAATCTAATTTCCAGGTGTTTCTGGAGGCCAACATCATGAAAAGGCATTAAGAATTATTTTAGGATGAGTGATCTCTACATTTGTCTTAAAAAATACACATAAGACTAAATGGTCTTCTCCAGCCCCTTCTCGTACCTCCATGTCCTTGGTCCACTTTCTCAATGGATTTCATTGTGGGGCTGCCCTGCTCACAAGGACTCTTGGTAGACTGACCGTTGTGCACAAAAATGGCCCATTTTATCCCCTGCTGTACCTTTTCATCATTCCATAAATAGAACAGCTCTTCTTGGAACATGGTCTTCCAGTACCATGACATGGTAGAACACATTTCTGACTGAGGCACCCAATTAGTTTCTTAATTCTGGCAGGAATTCCTCCACCTTCTTGGTACCAAACCCCTCATCACACATGCCTACCACCTTCAAACTGATGACCAGACACAAAGGGTCAATCAGACACTGCTGTTACTTGAATTTTCACCAAGACTATTATGTTTCCCCTATTATGCAAGGCTGAAATTCACTTATAATAATACAATCCACATTTCCACCCAGCAAAGACCGTTCTACATCTGGTCACCCTTAGTTTCATCCTGAGGTATCTGAAGACTGCCCACCCACTCTGGCAGCCACAGACTTGGTCCTCCAACAAATTCATCAGGAGCTCAGAGAATTTGGCCACTGCCAAGGAGTCTTATAAGAGCTATGCCAATTGACAACAGCAAGTTGCTCAGACTTAAACATAGTTATAAGGTTTGGCTCTGCGCCCAAAGTTTGAAGTCAACCCATCCTTCTGCCAAGTTCAGCCACAAGTACCTTGGCTCCTTTCACCCAGAAAATAGATCCAGTGACCTTCAAACTACAGCTCCTGGAGTTCCTCAAAACCCACCCCATCTTTCATATCTCCCGTCTCAAACCATTTAACAACCCGTTCCCCCAGTCAGATGGATCCACCACCGCCACCCATAATGGTCCAGGGACAGGACAAGTACAAGGTCCATCAAATCCTCAGTTACCGATGTGTCAGTATAAGCTCCAATACGTAGTAGACTGGAAGGGATATGCGCCAGAAGAGCAATGCTGGGAACCCATAGAAAACATCCATACACTCAACCTGCTACAGGAATTTCACCATATCCCAACAAACCAGGACTGAGGAAGCCCTAAAGGAAGGGATACTGTCAGGAACACAGCTGGCTTGCTAGGCATCCCAGCAAGTTCAGCTGGACCCAATGAGCTTTCCTCAAATAGTCATGCTTTCTGACTGGGCTGTAGATCCTGCAGCATGCTACTCGAATCTTGCAGTGGCAGCAGCATAGCAGCTATTCAATATGTACCACACCCACAGCTGCACTTGCCCTGCTCCTGCTTCCAGCCTACCTTCAGTCCCTGCTCCATCTTCCCTCCAGCCCTTCCTCCTGTCTGCTCAAGTCTGGTCTTTGCCTCTCTGACCCTGCTCCTGACTCCAGTTCTGACCTTTGGCTTGGTTTCTCAACACTGACTCCAACTTCATTCTCAGCCTGGTACCTGACTCCTGGATCTATGTTCACCACTACTCCAAACTGCCACCGCAATCACCAAACAAGATCCTGGTCCACAGACTGGTAAGGCTACCCATGCCCCCGCAGCTTACACTAACACTGGAATTACCCAAATTCTGTCTCAGTGTAATGTTTCCTTTATTTACCAAGACTTCAAGTCACGGAACAGAATGTTCTTGGAAAGAGTAAAGTATATGGCTGCAGGCTGAATTGCTATCCCTTATCCTATTCTGATGCCATAAATGAGGCATCCAACAAGTTCACTCAAGAATGTGAGTAGGTCACCCACATTATGCTCTGTGGCACTATGGATCCGTGTCAGGTTAACAGCACTACTGATTATTTGACCATTTCCAGAAAGCAGTAGCTTTCAGAAGAAAAATCCATTGTCAGCAGTGCTGACTCAGCTGCTTAGTTCTAACCAATTCGCTTCAATACTAATATTGTTTCAAGACAAATTTTTGAAGTTTGTTGAAAATAAGAATACAATCAGTAATTGTTTCTCTCTGCTGAGACAGAAATGAGACTAAGGAAAAAGGCACAAATACAGAATGTTTACATAGTTTATTCTGTCTGTCTCCCTGTGCCGATAGGGTACATAACCCCACAGTCAGAGCATTAAGAGGAAACATAGGAGAAACCAGATTACTTAAATTCAGCCCAATACAGAATGTCTTGCAGATAGCAGATTGTGGGGTACAGTGTTGACTGAGATTTTTGCAAGCAAGCAATCTACAATGATCTCCAAATGTAATAGTATAAAAGACAATTATAATTAAGTATTTGGTCTCTACAGGCCAGACTGCAATAAATTCTTAGCTGTAAAGCTGTTCTAGCACTGACACCTCAGAGCAACTCAAATACCTGATGGAAAGTATGATGAGTCTTTTTCAAGAGGCCAAAATTGATAACATAAATATTGCATCAAATTTTGACACAGTTTTCAGTGACTAGTACTTCAAATTTGGGGGAAGGCCAGCAAATCACACCAGCACCAGGAAAAGGCAGGTCTACGTGATTGGGAACTCCCTAGTAAGAAAAATAGACAGGCCTGTGTCATGGGTCTACCCTCACTTGAAACTGGGGGGTTTCAAGGTGAGGACCCGCATGCCACCATGTCAAAGGTCTCACCCCCACTTGGAACTGTTGGGCTCCAATGTGGGGACCTGACTTGGTTTCCCTCTAAACTAAAATCCTAGTTTAGATCTAGTAAGCTGCCACCACTCAATCAGGAAATGTGGATTGAGACACAGTCCTTCCCCAAAATCCTAGGGGATTCCAAGAGCCCCAAATCCATGGAGTTCTTACACCCAGGAGAAACAAACCATTCCCCCTGCTTCCTCCCCCCTCCCTTTTCCTAGGAGAGAGATACCTGATTCAAACTGCTTGAATCAAACCCAGGAGGAACTGTCTCTTCCCCCCTCACCTTCCCCTGAATTTCCACAGAAGAAGGAATTAACCAAGTCCAAAGAAAAGAAAAGAATTTATTAAGAGAACAAAAAGAAAATACAGAATCTCTATGAGCCCAAGCTGGACACTCATAGGGTATAACCTTATCAATCTCTGGAGAGAATCCCCTCTCCCCCTTTCTTTCTCAGTGAAAGCAAAGTAACAGCAAACAGGAATAAAGAATTTCCTTTAGCAAACACACAATTGCAAATATAGAAATCAAATCATAAGACTAATTCGCCTTTCTAATTAATACTCACTATTAATTAGTAGAAACTACTCCAGGAGAACTTGGAGACATGACTGGTCTCTTTTAGATTCAAAAGAGTTCTCTGAGCAAAACAGGGAACACAGACAAAGGCTTCCCTCCACAGAGATTTGAAAATAATCTGTTCCTTGATTGGTCCTCTGGTCAGGTGTTTCTCAGGTTACTGAGCTTGTTAACCCTTTCCAGGGAAAAGAGACCTTAACCCTGATCTGTTTATTTATGACAGCCTGTCAGCAGAACTGATCTGGAGAACAGAAGAGTGTGCTGTCCACTGGGAGCTAAGATACAGGATGTGGACCTGAGGCTGAAGAGGATCCTCATGGGAACAGGAAAGAATCCACTGGATTATCCTTCATGTAGGAACAAAAGACACACCTAGATTCTTGCTGGACTATATCAAGGGAGACTATGCCAGGCTGGGGAAGACACTTAAGGAAATGGAGGCGCCGGTGATCTTTAGTGGGCTTCTGCCTGTCCCTAGGGGAAGAAAACAAAGGCGAGACAAGATTATGCTGATTAACAGATGGCTCAGGCAGTAGTGCTGTAAGGAGGGCTTTGGGATGTTTGACCACCGGGAAGCAGTCATGGACAGAGGACAGTTCTCATTGGATGGACTCCACCTTATTAGGGAGGGAAATTGACCTCTGGGATGGAGGTTGGCACAACTCATGAAAAGAGCTTTAAACTAGAAACTCAGGGGAGACCATTGGGAGATGCTCATGTAATCCCCACACCTGATTTTAACATTGAGAGGGAGAAAAATCAAGTAAGAAAGGATACAGCAACAGAGAAAGGAATAGCGGTGGGTAGGAGAATGGACAGTAAGAGGAAGAATAGGCTGATACCAGTCACATAGGAGATACTGGCAGTAGAACGGCCCAATCGCATGGGGCATGTGCGTGAAGCCAAGCAGCAACAGTTAAGATGATTGTACACCAATGCAAGGAGCCTGGATAACAAAATGGAGGAAGTAGAAAAAACGGTTACTCATCTTCACATAACTGTTGTTCTTTGAGATGTGTTGTTCATGTCCATTCCAATCAGATGTATGCGTGCACAGCAGCCAGAAGATTTTCTCCCTAGCAGTATCCATCAGGTCAGTCTGGACGCCTTCATGGCGCTCAATATAGAGCCCTACCGACTCACCACCCCCTCAGTTCCTTCTTGCTGGCTACTCCGACAGAAGGGTAGGTATTTGAATGGACAGGAACAACACATCTCGAAGAACAACAGTTATGAGAAGGTAAGTAACAGTTTTTTCTTCTTTGCCTGCTTGTTCATGTCAATTCCAATCAGGTGACCCCCAAGCCTAAGTTCCAGAGGCTGGATCGGAGTTCAGATGTCCACTGACTGGAGCACTGCTCTACCACAGGCCGCGTCATCTCTTGTCTACTGGATGATAGCATAATGCGATGTGAAGGTATGTATTGAGGACCATGTTGCTGCTCTGCATACTTCTTGGGTAGGAACATGCGTCAGGAATGCCGTTGAAGAAGCCTGCGCCTTGGTCGAGTGTGCTGTGAGTGTGTGGGGAGATGGGACTGGCATCTCTGCCAGGTTATAGCGCTGTGCTCGGAAAGGTCTGGCATGCCAGGCACACTGCTCTCTGACATTGATGTGGAGAGCGAGTTCCGCCTGAGAACAGAGGCCTTGTTTCCTGAGGTCTTCCACATGTGCTTCCCAGCCCAAGGCTGATGTGTTCGTCACTAGTGAGAGGGATGGCTGAGGACCGGTGAAGGGGATCCCTGCATACACTACCTGCAGGTCAAGCCACCACTTGAGGGAGTCAAGGACTGGATGAGGTAGAGTCACAACTCTGTCCAAACTGTCCCAAGTTGGCCGATACACCAGGGCTAGCCACGATTGGAGAGGCTGGAGTCTGAGCCTGGCATGTTGCACCACACAGGTACAAGCAGCGATGTGTCCTAGAAATTTAAGACAATTCCTTGCTGTGGTGGTGGGGAACTGCCTGAGACTTTGAAAGATGTTGCCCAGGGCCCAAAACCTTGTTTCTGGGAAGTATTCCCTGGCTTGTATTGAGTCCAGTACTGCCCCTATGAACACTATCCACTGAACAGGGGACAGAGTTGATTTCTCCACATTCAGGAGAAGGCCCAGTTCATCAAACTTCATTCTTATGAAGTTGACTTATGCCTTCACTTGAGCCCTGGAGCGGCCCTTGATCAGCAGTCATCAAGGTACGGGAACACCTGTACCTGCCGCCTGCGTAGGATGGCGGCCACAACTACCATGCACTTGGTGAACACACAAGGTGTTGCCGACAGATCAAACGGGAGGACTGTGAACTGGTAGTGGTTGTTGCTCACCACAAACCTGAGATACCTTCTGTAGGATGGTGTAATTGCTGTATGAAAGTATGCGTCCTTCAAGTTGAGGGTGGCATGCCAGTCTCCTGGATCCAATGAAGGGAAGATGGAGGCCAAAGAGACCATGTGGAACTTGAGCTTCTTCATGAACTTCTTGAGTTCTCAGGTCTAGGATGGGCCTGAGCCCGCCTTTGGCTTTCGGTTTTAGGAAATACCGGGAATAGAAGCCCTTGCCCTTCAGCTCCTGAGACACCTCTTCCACTGCCCCCTGTGAGAGGAGCAATTGCACCTCCTGTACAAGGAGTTGGCTCATGAGAAAGGTCCCTGAAAAGGGATGTGGGAGGTTCAAGGATGGGAGGGCAGAGAATTGGAAGGAGTATCCTGTCTCTACAGTGCAGCGCACCCCGTCCGATGTAATGCGGGCCCACTCAGGGTAGAAAGGGGATTGTTGAGACAAAAGGTAAGGCGGGATGGATCCAGTCTTTGTACTGGTGCACCATAGAATATCAAGGTTGGAAGGGACCTCAGGTCACCTAGTCCAATCCCTTGCTCAAAGCAGGACCAATCCCCAGACAGATTTTTACCCCAGTTCCCTAAATGGCCCCCTCAGGGATTGAACTCACAACCCTGGGTTTAGCAGGCCAATGCTCAAACCACTGAGCTATCCTCATGCACACCTTCAAAAGGCCTGTTTTTGGCCTGAGGCGGGTTTAGACTGGCCAGAGGCTTGGCCAGAGGAGGGATGAAGTCTTTTTCTAGAGTTCCTATTCTTCCTGCCTACTCTGAAGCTGATAGCCCCCACTGAGGAACTGAGGTCTAAAATACCTCCGTTGATTAGCAGGGGTGTGGAGGCCAAGGGATCTCAGGGTGGCTCTCATGTCCTTGAGGCTGTGTAAGCATCAGTCTTTTGTAAGACTAAAGTCTGACCCTCCAAGGGGAGGTCCTGGATTGTCTGCTGGACCTCATATGGAAGGCCAGAGACCTGCAGCCCCACCCCACCCCTGTTCAATAAACAGGGATGATATGATGGGACTACCTACAATGTCATGTAGCCCATTGGCGTCTGCCAGTAGCAAAAATCCCCAACGGCCAGTGATGAGACACTAGATGGGGACAGTTCTGATTTACTACAGAAAATTCTTTCCCAGGAATGCGCCTGGCAGGTCTTGCCCACATGCTCAGGGTTCAACTGATCCCCGTATTTGGGGTCAGGAAGGAATTTCCCCCCAGGTCAGATTGGCAGACATGCTGGGGTTTTTTTGCCTTCCTCTGCAGCATGGGGCATGGGTCACTTGCAGGTTTAAATGAGGATAAATGCTGAATTCTTTGTAATTTGAAGTCTTTAAATAATGATTTGAGGACTTCAGAAACTCAGCTAGTGGTTAGGGGCCTAATTCAGGAGTGAGTTTCTGTGGCCTGCAATGTGCAGGAGGTCAGACGAGATGATCATGATGGTTCCTTCTGACCTTAAAGTACATGAATCTGCTCTTCAAATAATGGAGGAAAGAAGAATTTGTTAATGATGGCTGAAGTGGTGAGTGAGAATAAAGAGCTTCCATAAAAATATATCAGCTTAAGTAGTAGTAGTTCAGGGAGAGAGTAGGCATATTAATAAATGAGGAAGGGGATGAAATTGAGATAGGTGAGATACTGCGTTCCTTTTAAAGTCTTTCTTTGACAAGAACTAATGTACAAAACATTCAACAAATAAGAAGGAAAGATGACCCTGTTAAAATAATTAAGAGAAGGTAGGAAAATATTTGGAAAAATTATACATACAGATCAAACAGTCTGGATACTATAGTGGAAGAAAAAGTACCTCTAATAGATCTTCAAAAATTCTCTAGCACAAATTTGTCAGACTGCATGAATGACTGCCTTCCGTCTGTATTCTTAATATACTGCAAGACATCTGCATGCGGAGGTGATGTGAGAACATGTAGTGTCCCCTTCATTTATATCCCAAGAGTGACTAGGGCTTGGTGTACACTACCACTTACGTCACTCAGAAGTGTGAATAAGCCACCTCCCGAACAACATAAGTTACACCGACCTAAGCACTGGTGTGGACAGCACTATGTCAGTGGGAGACCTCTTATGGAGGTCGACTTATTATGCTGACAGGAGAGCTCTCTCCTGTTGGCATAGTCTTCACCAGACATAGTGCAGCTGTGCCACTGTAGCACTTCTAGTTTAGACTACCCCTTAGCAGTGCAACATGGAGAGAGAATAACTGATATTGTTGGAGCTACAAGTGAGCTATCTGGGCAATTAGTTTGAATGAACTGCTTTTCTTAAAATCTGAAGTAGATACGAGCAATGGATTGATTCACCTCTATGAAGTGGTGCAATATCTTCTGTGTTGACTTTATTTGTATTAACTTAGTTGATGAGGGATACAAAAGAAGTCTATTTTGATATTCAGACTTGCTGAACAACCTCTGAGTAAACTGAGCTCCAGAAAGAAACTTTGTCGACAGGAGCGCTCTCCCACTGACAAAGTGCTGTTCACACCGGCGTTCGTCATCAGTAAAACTTTGAGTGCCTGTTTTTTTTTTCCACATGCCCGAATGACAGAAGTTTTACCGACAGAAGTCCAGTGTACACAAAGCCTTAGATGGTGGTTTTCCCTTTTAAATGGAGCCTTCTTTGAGAACAGGATAATTACATTTAACAAGCATCAGCTTCTTAGGGCAGATTTAAGCAAATTCATTACCTCTACTGTGAGGAGTTCTAAATAATAGCTTGTTTTTGAAAAGGAAAACCTAGATTTATACATATATATATTTTTAATCGCAGTGCCATACACCAATGACATTAAATGTTTTAGAAATCAACCTGATACTACATTAACAAAACTTCTTTTCTGTATTCAAGTTAACTCCCTTCCCCCCATTCTTTAAAAAGCTATGGTAACACAGATAGTCAAAACAACTGAGACACTTTGTATTAAAAAAAAAATATTGGCAACTCCTGTGATTTACGGAACACTCTGCAAATGTTGCATATTTCTTCAAATAAGCAAGGTGAAAACAGCAAAGAGTCCTGTGGCACCTTATAGACTAACAGACATATTGGAGCACGAGCTTTCGTGGGTGAATACCCACTTCATCGTGAAAACACCATCCCAACTTATTCTGCATCCCACAAGGCAGAGGATTCAACATTCAGACAATTACTTCTTGTCACTGGTTTCGGCAAGATATTTACATGCCTCCTGTTTTCTTCTCCTCTTTGGTCTGCAAGTGCAATTGTTCTAAAGCACTTGTGCATGAAAATAAAGTGGTGTCAAGTGGGGTTACACTTCACTGCAGCCATGGGAAGAGAAAGTCTGTTGCAAAACTATTTCTTAGTGTGATTCAACTACATTGTTACAAATTAAAAATTGCATTTCAATTCAAACTTCCACCGGAAAGTTTAAAAAAAAATAAAAATCAAGGGTAGCACTCATTATGTAAAATTTTTGTGTTTGACTTTTATGCCTGTGATTTCCAAGGAATAATACACCTTTACCTGTTAATTTTCTATGATGAAAAAAAAATACTTACAGAATTAGAGCTAAATCTTGTAGTCATTACCCTTAAACTAAGGCAAAACTCCCATTAGCATCAATGCAGCATGGGATGTGTCATATACAGTTCTAATGGTTACAGCAGATGATGGATTCAGGACTCCTTGGTGTTATTTCTGGCTCTGGGCCCTTTGTTACTCTACCCCAGGGGTGGGAAAGCTGTTTGGCCTGAGGGCCACATCTGGGTAGAGAAATTGTATGGTGGGCCATGAATGCTCATGAAATTGGGGTTGGGATGAGGGCTCCAGCTGGGGGAGCAGGCTCTGGGGCAGGGCTGGGGATGAGGGGTTTGGGGTACAGGACAGTGCTCTGAGCTGGGACTGAGGGGTTCGGAGGGGAATCAGGGCTGAGGCAGGGGTTTTGGGCGCCAGGACTCAGGGTGCAGGCTCCAGGCAGCGCCACCTCAAGCAGCTCCTGGAAGCAGTGGCGTGTCCTCCTCTATGGCTCCTATGCAGAGGCGTGGCACCGGCCTGGCGGCTCTGTGCACTGTCTTGTCTGCAGGCACCACCCCTGCAGCTCCCATTGGCTGCAGTTCCCGGCCAATAGGAGATGCAGGGGCGGTACTTGGGGCAGGGGCAACGTGCAAAAACCCATGGCTGCCCCTACGCTAGGAGCTGGAGGAGGACATGCCGCTGCTTCTGGGAGCTGCTTAAGGTAAGCACCGCCGGAACCTGTATAACACCGATAGACCCCGGTCATCGGTGGGCAGAATCAAACCTGGGGCTTCTGGAGTTTAGTGCATGAGCCTCTACTGCATGAGCTAAAAGCCAACTGGCTGTTAGCTAAGGCTGTAGAACAGACTCATTTAACTCTAACTGGTCTCAGTGCCACTAGATGGGACAGAAGACCAAATCCAGAAGGTGTGTGGCTTACACCTGCACCCCTGAGGGTCTCCCCCCACCCCCGCTGGAGTGGGGCAAACCCCCGACCCCACTCCCCGGCGGAAGCTTGAGGATTGGATTAAAAGTTCTCATGGGCCGTAGTTTTTCCACCCCTGCTCTACCCTGTCACCTGCGCACCGGATTCCCTCTTCAAGAGGGATCCCCAGTGTTGAAGGGACCCTAGGGGAATATTTGTATACCTTCTGTGTTAACTTCCTTCTGTTTGTTCAGGAAAGCAGGAGGAGATGCAGTTTTGCCAACCCTCAAACATCATGAGTCAGGCTCACCAAAAATCATGAGATTGGCTTTAAAATCATGAGTTTATGTCAAAATAATAGATTTGGTGTTTTTTATTTGCCTTCTGGTTTTTGAGCCTTTAGGGTACACTGAAATCACATTTTGAATCTCTCTCTATTGCCATGAGGGCTAGAAACGTACTTTTTCTTTAAGAATGAAGGCTGAAATTATCACATTCACTTGACTCCAGGAGCTGGGGCTTTAAGGAAAACAATCATCATGAGACTGGAGGCAGGAAATGAAGCACTACTCACCCTTACCCAGCCCCTCCCTGCTTTTGAAATTTTTATCTTTTATGAATATACCTTTTAAAACAAAATGTACAAAGCCAGGCATTAGCTACTGATGAGTGTGGCCTCCCCCCAGATAGCTGCCAGGCACTGGAGACACTGAGGAGCTGTTGGGGCTACCATTAGCCATTTACCCCGGCAAGACAAACGACAAACCCGGAACCCAGGTACCTCCTGAACGGGAGTGTAGGAAGGAGACCAGGGAAGCCGAATAGGGTTTGGCTGCATTACTGATTGCCAGCTGGCCAGCATGTTGTGGCTTGATTCCCTGTTGACCTAGTGGAGGAACACTCAGCCACTGTTTGGGCCCTGGGCTGGGATGAAGTGGAGTCAGGTGGCCCTGTATCGTCCTATCCCCTGCCACCCTACCCCTGTACATGGCAGCCTCCCACCTTTAGGCCAAGAGGCCTGCGTTAGTCTGTCGTCCACCAGAGCTAGGATGCCAGATGGTTTTCCTGTCTGCCCTGCCAGAGAGCCGATCCCCCTAGACTGTTGTGTTGCTCTACCCTGACTGAAGGCCAGAGCCCCTTAACTGTTGGTGTCCCACCATGTTCGAGGGCCTGGGCTGATAGACTCATTGCTGCTCTGCCTGGACTGTAGCCTTGGGCCTACTAACTGTTGGTTCATTCCCCCCTGAACTGAGTCACTCCAGAGGCATCGTAGCGAGGTGGCAGGGCCTCCCTCCCTGATAGATGGGGAGACCGCTGCAACCGCCTTACAAAAAAAACAAACCAACACACAGTTGAGGTTTTTGGCTCAACTAGAATCTTGTAGTTTAAAGACAGCTAAATAAGGGTATTTTTTTAAAAAAGTTGCATTAATATATTGAAAATAAGAAACGTCTGAAATTTAGGTGAACAAAAACACTGATATATCCTTAAGTCTAAAAACACCTGTAGATGTAGATGGGAAAGGTTAATAAAAGTAACTTTAGGTTAAAGCAATTTTATATTACAATTTATAGAGAAATGTTATTGACTGGAAGCAGAATTACTAAATCAGATCAAATTACTGTGACTAGAGTCCTAAATATGAGAGGTCACTAAACTAATAATTTCTTGTAACAGATCAATTATTTTTTCCCACCTCACATTTAAAAATATATGCTGTACTACAGGGATCTTGAGATTTTCTAACTGTATATTAAAGGGGGATTGTAAAAATTGGTAGGAATAATTCACTCCTACCCCATCCATTTAACGTAAAATCCATGAATTTAATACATTTCCCAAAAAATATGCTTTAAGGATATTTAAAACATATCTAAGTAACAATCTGAACCCTTTCTCCATACCCCTTTGTAAAAAAAAAAAAAAAAAAAAAGTTATGTCACATAAGTAAAATGCAAGTAAATCCTCTTCGATTACATTAGAGATTGTCTCTGTTGCTAACAAGCCATAGATTGAAATTATTATTTTTTGTTTCCATAGTGAGGTAATTCACAATCTGAAATGTTGCCCTCCATCCAACTTCCAGCAAATCTCCTCAGAAGCGTGTTTGTATGTGGGATCTTAATTGCAATTCAGACTAGCTGAAACAGCACAATGTGACCTAAATCCTAAAACACTTTTATACTAATACCTGAGAGGACAAAGGATAGAACCAAACAATTCACAAAAGAATGTAACAGATTACTACACAAGCTCACATTCCTCAGGAAAATGTACTGCAGCTCTCAAAAACAAGCACTGATTATAAAGATTATATGAACGAATTCATTCCAGAGCCTGAACTACACTCAATGCAAGGTTCAAAGTGACAGTATAAAGGTGATTGTCTCTCTGACCTGGGGCTTGCCAGGCCTGGTTAGCCCCTCATGTAGCTTAGAGCAGTGCTTCTCAAAGTGGTGGTCTGCAGACCGGTGCCGGTCCGCGAGCCATCGGCTGCCTGTCCGCAGCGAGTTTCCTCATAAGAGCGTTGAATAGGATAATAATATGGCACCGGTCCCTGGCACATTGGGGGAAAAATATTGCCAGTCCCCCACATCAGATAGCTTAAGAAGCACTGGGTTAGAGCACCTGAGGGCTTGCCTTTATTAGAATCCTGGCTGTGATGGCCCTTATAGGTTGTTGCGGCAGACAGGAATACCCCAGCCACATCGCCTACATCTCTTATTCCTATTCTGTAGTTGGAATAAAATAATGTAATTCTATAGAAACCTTGTCAACATTTTAGCAAGACATTATGCCATGGGATTAAGTGCTAGTCTCTTAACTGTAACACAGTTTACTCTTAATGGGACAAAATCGTGAAATCCTTATTTAGGCATAAATAACTGAAATCATTCAGTGTTGCCTGAGTAAAGACTGAGTGAGGACCTCAGGATTTGGCTCAGGAAACTCCTCCCTCCCCCACAAAATAGAGCCTCTACAATTCAAACATTTTAAAGATTATTTAAAGAGAGATGTAAGACTATCAAAACATACCAAAAATCTTAACATTGGCCCCAAACCTTATTCTGTTTCTCAACAGCTTTGACCATCCAAGGATAAACCAATTGATTGCTATTTTGTAAATCTGTTCAAATTAGGGGCTGGATAGCTTAAGTGGGGAAGCATGGTTAGCTTCAGAAAAAGTTTCAAAGGTTAAAAGAAAAACCCTTCTAATATTCCATAGGGTCTACAGGTCCTTCGACCCAATTTGATGTTAATGGAACCATTATTGTTCTTCCATTGACAATATAACAACTCCCGCTGAGCTATTATAATGTTAACGGTTTGCTGGAGATTTGAGTAGCATTTTTACTACATGCTGACATTATTCCACTAACCAGGATTTTGCTCATTAAGATGCTACACATTTCCATCTTTAAAATACTCCATGAATTTCGAGTAAGCAATATCCCATCCAATTTTATACATTAGAGCCAAAATGGAGAAAGAACAGATTCAAGAATATTTAGATAAGTTAGATATATTCAGTTCAGTAGGGCCTGATGAAATTCACCCGAGGATACTTACGGAACTAGATGAATCTCAGAACAGTTGTCAATTATCTTTGAGAATTCATGGATGGGTGAGGTTCCCAGAGGACTGGAGAAGGACTAACACAGAAACATGCAAACTAGGGAAATGTGGTCTAGAATGATATTACTATAAAGTTGGTGCTCAAAAGGCTGAAAGACTGTACTATAAAGAGTAGTTATCAATACTTTATCATCAAACTGTGAGGACTCATCTAGTGGGATACTGCAAGGGTCTGTCCTGAGTCCAGTACTATTCAATGTTTTCATTAATGAACTGGATAATGGAGCAGACAGCATGCTTAT
Source organism: Mauremys reevesii (assembly GCF_016161935.1). Lineage (NCBI taxonomy): Eukaryota > Metazoa > Chordata > Testudines > Geoemydidae > Mauremys > Mauremys reevesii. The sequence continues at coordinate 233,148 of NW_024100858.1, forward strand.
CAAATCTGCAGATAAGCTGGGAGGGACTGTAAGCATCTTGGAGGATAGGATTAGAATTCAAAACAATCTTGACAAATTGGAGAATTGGTCTGAAGTCAAGATGAAATTCAATAGACAAGTGCAAAATATTTCACTTAAAGGGGAAAAAAAAAATCAATTCCAGATAGCCAGTTTTCCCCCATTTTGTAACTGTTCTAGTACTGCCGAAGAGGGTCTGGGAATTACAGTGGATCGCAGACAGATTGTGAGTCAATGTGATGCAGTTGCAAAAAAGGCTAGTATTCTGAGATGTATTAACAGGAATGTCCTATGTAAAACACAGGAGGTAATTGTCTCACTCTACTCAGCACTAGTGAGATCTCAGCTGGAGTACTGTGTCCAAACTGTGGGTGCCACATTTTAGGAAAAATGTCGATCAAATGGAGAAAGTCCAGAGGAGAGCAACAGTAATGATTGAAAGTTTAGAAAACCTGACCTGTGAGGAAAGGTTAAAAGAAATTGGGCATGCTGAGTTTTGAGAAAAGAAGCCTGAGGGGGAACGGGATAACAGTCTTCAAATATGTTAAGCACTGTTATAAAAGGAGGACAGGGATCAATTGTTCTACATGTTCACTGAAGGTAGGACAAGAAGTAATGGGCTTAATTTGCAGCAAGGGAGATTTAGGTTATATATTAGGAAAATCTTTTGAACTATAAGGACAGTTAAGCACTGATGTATGTTTTCAACAGAGGTTGTGGAATTCTGGTCACTGGAGGGTTAACAGTTTAGTCAAAACACCTGTAAGAGTTAGTCTTGGTATACTTGGTCCTGCCTCAACACAGGGGGTTGGACTAGATGATCTCTCAAGGGCCCTTCCAATGCGTTTATCTCACTTGAGTGCTCCCTTAGCATCTCAATCGTCCAGTGGCCTCAGGTTTTTTTAGTAGGCTTCCTGCTTCTGATGTACTTAATTATTTTTTTTTTGCTTGCTATTACTTTTTGAGTATGTAAGAAAAAACAATAAAGGGTTACAAGTAATAAAGGAGTATCATCAAGCCATACAAAGTATTCCAAACCTTTAAGTGATATTTTTATGGCACTAAAACATGAACTTTGGTGACCCAGATGGTTTTTCAACTGTTTTAGAGCTGAACACTGACATGGTATTTATACTAGTGTAAGTGTAGATACCTAATGGAACCCATGTTTTTATATAACCCCCTTCAAATAAAGTATTGTGAAATGCTTTCCATTGAGATGCAAAATAGAGAGCATGCTCTAGCAACTAACACTCTGAATGCTTCAGAAACTCAATGTTTTGCCACAACCACTTTAGCACAATAAAAGAAACTAGGCTTCATCTGATCAACTACTCTCTCAGTGCCCGATTTTCCTCTTCTTTCTAACTCTAATTACACCACCACCAAACTGGTGTAACAGTGGAGAGTCTGGCATCTAGAATTCTCTATGGTATTTGCTTACATGGTAACTGTATCAAACAATGACAAGCCAAACCTGTTCTTTAAAAATAAACCTGATGAACTACAAGCTCTGACGTTCTGTACAAAGTATTTCAGATAAGATTTTACACTATTGTTCTTTAAACATATATGGGTTTCCTCAAAGTGACATGGAAATCTGTGGTCTAAAACAGTGGCTCTCAACCCTTCCAGACTACTGTACCTCTTTCAGGAGTCTGATTTGTCTTATGCACTCCCAAGTTTCACTTTAGTTAAAAGCTACTTGCTTACAAAATGGGAAATAAAAATACAAAAAAGTGTTACAGCACACTATTACTGAAAAGTTGCTTACTTTCTCATTTTTATCATATAATTATAAATCAATTGGAATATAAATACTGTACTTACATTTCCGTGTATAATATTTAGAGCAGTATAAACAAGTCATTGTCTATATGAAATTGTAGTTTGTACGGACTTTGCTAGTGCTTTTTATGTAGCCCATTGTGAAACTAGGCAAATATCTAGATGAGTTAACGTAGCCCCTGGAAAACCCCTGCATACCCCCAGGGATATGCGTACCCCAGTTGAGAATCACTAAAACATCATTAGGTACAGCTACAGAAGACCACAAAACTCTCAGAAATTGTTAACAAGCAGATCACTGATGAAATTCAGTTGCACATTAGACCTCCCTTTAGGGCAAGGATTGAAACAAACCCTTAATTCCCCCTTCAAAAGACAAGCCCCATGACCCCGCTCTAGGAATTGCTATAAAAGAGCTCCTTCCTGTGTCCTCTTGTGGGTGCCATAAATAAAAAACAAAAAAAACCCACCAAGAAACTAAGAGAAAAGCATTATAAATCAAATTGACTAACAAAACGGTCAGAATTCTCCAAGGCTCTGTCAAAAAGGTGCACTGCACATTTGCTGCATCCATAGAATTGTCCTGTAACAGCCTTTTTGAAGATTAATCAAATGCATAGATTAACAGAACATAAACAGCAAAAACCCTCCCCACCAGGAGTAGCAGCTGCTTTTCAGTAATAGATAGTTAAATACCTACAGAATCCCCTCCCTTCTCATTTCTTTGCATTCCTGAATATCCGTATCAATTTCCTCACCTGATATGGGCATGGGATGTGATATTCTCTGCAGCGTTCTTGTATCCATGTTGTCTCCCACACACCTCGGAAAGCCTGCTCATAGAAATAGCAGCCAATTACAACCAAGAGTGGAACGAGGTACAGAACACTGAAAACGCCAATCCGGATCATGAACTTCACCAGCTTGTCCTGGTTCTCTTTTTCTAATGGGATTTCAATGCGAACCCGATTGAGGGAGATAATGCCAGCTAGCAGCAGAGAAACTCCAACCACAACATACAGGCAGAGGGGGGCAAGAACAAAATATCGTAATGCATCCACATCATAGAGGCCAACAAAACACACGCCACTAATATTGTCACCTTCAATTTTATTCATTGCTAAAAGGATGATGGTTAGAGTTCCTGGAATGCCCCATGCACTTGCATGGAAGAGCAATGCTTTCTTCTCAATTGCTTCACTGCCCCACTTTGGCACAGCTGCCAAGAACCATGTGATGGTAAGAATGACCCACCAAACACTGCCAGCCATGGTAAAGAAATACAGGACCATGAAAAGCATGGTGCAAGCTTTGTTATGAGAGCCCTGTGTCACTGTGGAAGCCTTGTACTGTGCAGGGCTAGATGCATTGCATGATACTCGGTCCTCAAGCAAAAAGCCAATGAAGAAAATTAATGACACCATCATGTAACAGACAGCATAAAATATAATGGGTCTTTCTGGATAGCGGAATCTTGTGACATCAATCAGAAAAGTTAAAAAAGTAAACAAGGTAGCAGAAAGGCAGACGATGGAAATCACTCCGATGAAATATCGGGCAAAGGAGAGCTCTTCACGCCTAAAGTACATATTTGGACAAGGAGGGGAACAGTCTCGTACCCTCAGGAAAGAATAACCCAGATCAGGGTCTATTTTCAACTCCCGGGGACACCAAAAGCCATAGTCCCTCTGCACTGCCATTGGGGCCTCTTCTGTGGGCTCCCCAGCTAAACTGAGGTCTACGAGACGAGGGTAAGGCTCATCACAGTCCGGGAATCTAAAAAAAAAAAAATAAAAAAAAATTATGGGAATTATATATGTATATTTACCCATACTCTAGATATCCTGTTCTGCTTTATGTCTCTGGCTTTAGAAAACAACTGGATGGAAAACTAAAAATCTACACAAAAAAGGTAATCCGTGAATCATATGGACATAATTTGATTCTCCCTCTCTATTACTGGCTACAGCCTGATTCAGCACAGCATTTAAGTAGATGCTTAAATTTCAGTGTGAGTAGTCTCACAAAGGTGACTCAATAGGGTTACTCACATGCTTAGCATGTACATAAATGCTTTGCCGAATTGGGACTTAAGCTCTGTCAGGGTGCTTAGTGCTGTAGACACACAAGATATTAAGTCTCCCATCATGAACAGTTTACAGTGTTTGTAAAAATGACTGCTTTCATTTGCCATAAAACAAGATTATACATTTCATGTTTTAATTTTAAAAAAGTTGCTAAGCAAAGTATTATGGTAGTGTGCCAGCAGCACCATAGTTAAGGCAGAGCTTTAGTTTTGCATCTGATAGCAGCTAAGTACTACTGGCAGCTACACACCTTTCTTAAAAACTCTCTACCCAGTGTTGCCAAGTCAATTTTATTGCAAGTCTTGTAACTCTTTAAATCTGTCACTTGATTGCCCCATTCTTGCCTTCTCTCATGAAAGTTCCCTTATCCAAGGTGTACACCTCCCATTTCTTTCAGTGAGGTAGATACCAGGTAAGACTGTTGCCATTTGATGAGAGTCTCTGCAAGTAGATGGTAGATTCTCTGGGAGTAAAGCTGTCTAGTAATACGGTCACCAACTCTCACTGTTTTCAGTAAGACTAAAGCCACTACGGTTAGGTATCTAGACAGACACTGAGGAGACAAGGAATTGCCAGGAGCAGTAGAAAAGCCAAAGAGACGCAGCAGGCGAACATGGTGAGCAAGAGACTGAGTGGAAATACTGGAATCTGAAGAGCCAGGCACAGGAAAGCGTGGGATAGGTCAGGGAAGTGGTTCCCAACACAGTGCCCGTGGGCACCATGGCACCCGCCAGGGCATTAATGTGCGCCCACCTAGTGCCCAGCAGGGGAGAGAGGCTGCAGCCCCGCGCCTGCTGAGGACTGAGAACTCCGGGGCTGCAGGCGCCAGTGTTCTCGGTTCCCGGCAGGCATGGGGCCGCGGCTTAAGCTGGAGAGAAGCCGTGGCCCCGCATCTGCTGGTGACAGAATACTCTGGGGTGCAGGCTGCGGGCACCAGTGTTCTCTGTACTCCAGGCTTCTCTCCGCACTGCCCAGAACTGGTGCCAAAAAAACCAAAAAAGCGCCAACTCTGCAGAATGGACGAAATGCCGCCCCGTAGCATGTGCTGCCCCAGGCGCCTGGAGCCGGCCCTGTATGTGAGTAATTGTTGGCGCCCGCCATGCTCTTCTGAAAACATGAATGTGTTACTGGCCACAAAAAGAATGGGGACCACTGGGTCAGGGTAATGCATAGTGCAATGGAAATATTGATGTGTAGGGAAAAAGGTTGAGGGGGTTCAGGGGAAAACAGGGTAGAACAAGAACATGAAAAGCAGGAGGGACACTGAAGAAGTACAAGAGGAGAATGAGGGTGAGGGCTGAGGAGAGCTAAAAAGGAAGAGGGAAAGCTAATAGAATAGCAGCTTCCAACCCCAGAAGCTAGCAGAGAGTAAGTGGAGTCCTCCCCTTTGAGCAGCCAGCAAGGAGGTCAAATTTTTATGTGCTTAAGGTTCCATTTTGAACCTGAGAGACACACACACATTGTGGGTTGATTCAAAAACTGGAAGACAATTTAAAAAAAACCCCACAATTTGAGGGTCTGACTCATGACTTTTGAATGCCTGGCACTGACAACACTGTCTACAGTACTATGGTAGTTGTAATGGTAGTAGGGGTAATGGGAAAGTTAGATTAGGCAAGATCTAAGTTTAAAAAAGAGTCTTTTTGGAAAATTAGGAATGAGTCACTAACAAAAAAAACCAGCCCCCCCCCCCCAACTTTTACATATACTTGAAACTGGCAAAGAATGCTCAGTAGGACTCCATCTGTAGACCAATACCACTTTTAAATGAACTAAAGAATAGTGGAATTACAGAGAAAAAGGTTACATGCTGTTAAAAAGTAGCTCAAACAAGAATTGCCACTGGATTTCTGGAATGTTGACACTGAGCTCTCTGCCCTAAGGCCATACGTGAAAGCAGCTGGAGTGCGTGGGACTGACTCGACACAGCAGGTAGGGAATGGATGCCCATATTCTTGGGATGGGGACCTGAGGAATAGGATGACTTGGAGGAACTAGACCCCTCTCCAGAGTCTGGAACTGGGGCAGTCTTTGCCATTAGGTTCTCAAAGTTTCTCCTGGATTCTCATCAGCACAAGGGAGCCCTTACAGTACAATACCAATGCTTTGGCAAAAAAAGCAAGCTCTAGTCTGCCTTGCTTTTAACCTCACCACAGATCTCTAAGCAGACTGTGATCATTATCTGCTCAATGTGCCACAAAGCTACCTCCTTAAAGTAAAACAAATGTTTTGTTTGCATTCTCTCCAGGGGTGCTTGCTTTTTGAAATAAGTATTTTTAAAACACAAAAGACTAAAACAGGGGTAGGCAACCTATGGCACGGGTGCCGAAGGCGGCACGTGAGCTGATTTTCAGTGGCACTCACACTGCCCAGGTCCTGGCCACCAGTCCGGGGAGCTCTGCATTTTAATTTAATTTTAAATGAAGCTTCTTAAACATTTAAAAAACCTTATTTACTTTACATACAACAATAGTTTAGTTATATATTATAGACTTAGAGAAAGAGACCTTCTAAAAATGTTAAAGTGTATTACTGGCACGTGAAACCTTAAATCTGAGTGAATAAATGAAGACTCGGCATGCCACTTCCGAAAGGTTGCTGACCCCTGGACTAAAATGTACTCACTTCAGTTGAATACAATTTTACAAGACTGGTTTAAAAGGTATAAAATGTCATCTATGGCTATCTATTACAGCTTTAACCATACTGGTGCACTGGTCAAAACAGTGTGGGGGAAGAAAATAAAATGGAACTGGCACACTGATTCCCTTTAAAATATCACACTCAATTTACCCTAATCACATATAGATATTTTCGGCATGTGGGCGTGTGTGGGGAAAATGAGAGAAATATGAAAGTAGTTTCCTTCCCAGGAAACAAGCTGATACACTAAACAAAGGAAGGAAAAATAGGGTTATTGTTTATAGTGGAAAACATGTTGCTGGACTGGAAAAGAGACATTTTAAAACATCCTGGAACACATTAAATTTTTTAGATGATGGTTCTGAAAAAAACAGATTTGCTAACCTGCTGCATTCCATATCCTCTGGCCAAGAGACGCCAAACATCTCCATGAGTTTGGAACATTCGCTGTATGCACGTTGACAAAGCCTGCGACATGGGAGAGTGACACGTCCATACTCCATACAGACTGGAGCATATAGGGCACATAGAAATGGTCGAAAATCCTGGAGCATTCCAGATTGACCATAGGATGAAATGGCTAGAAAAGAAAAGAATAATTAAATAGCGGCAGACTGCAGTTTTGTGGAAAACATCAGCAGTAAGCCATACTTTGTCTTATGAATCATTCTAGCCTTTACCATCATTCTCCCAACCAAGAGCTGCCTTATGGAAGTTGGGATCATCATAACAATGCTCAATATGCCAGGCTTCACTTAATGCAAATATAAGCATTAAGAAAGCAAGAAAGAAACCCCATGCTAAACAACAGTATCAACTGCTCTTCTAAGAAATTAAACATTCCTCCCCTCCAGAAAAACAAACAAACACAAAACAAACAAAACAAACGAACAAAAACACTTGCTTTCTTTTTTTGCTTGTCTATAAAGTACAGATCCACCACAGCTGCCTACTTACTAGGATCCCCCAGGTTAAATTCTACTGGTGAAGTCCCACCCACCTTCAAGAGTGCTGAACAATGCAGGCTGCCTTTTGGGGTAAGGAAACATGACATGATTTTATACTGTGATTTTAAAGACATTCTTCCTAGTCAAAAGCTGATGATCTCAGATATAATCATCCTCACATCCTCACTTCCTTCCCTTAGTCTTTGTTTAGCAGAGCTAGACTCTGCATTTTTATTGCTTTTGCAAAGTACACATGGAGGATACTTTGTATTCTATTTTTCCCATTCATTTACCCAACCAACTATGCATACTCCAGGCCAGGCAGCTGAAATTTCATCTGTCATCACAACTGTATCCCTAGATGGGAACAGGGCTGAGCATGACTTGAAGTCACGGTCATTCCTATAAATTCACCAGTAGATATGAAAGGCTAACTTCCTTTCACCTGCAAAAAGTAAATCTGGTTATTGTGACGCCATGTTAGATGTGTCACAATTACTGACCAGCCAAGTATTTGAGTTTCTTTGGGAGAGAAAGCATTAATAAGTGGTAAGGCCATGAAATCAGAGCTAGAGGGTAAAATAAGAAAGTAGGGGGCAAAACCAACAATGTTTCATTTCGTGTATCACCTCATGACAGGCATAAGTAATACTGACTGACAGCAATGCTTAACTACAGCACTGAAAGGAAATCTATCACAATTAACTCAACACAAGGCTGTCAAAGTGGATTTCAGAGGTGAAAAGTTAAAAACCTGACAAGTTATTTGCTTTCTTGGCTACAAAAATAACAGGCAGTGGACCTCACATCTTTTTCTCCTGGGAAGCTGGAAGGAACAGAAATAACTATGGGAAACAAGGGGGTTATGGCTTATGAAAAGACTTTAAATGGATTCAGAACCAAAGTTGCAAATGTTACTAACCTGTGTTACTACATTATCTTATTACTTCCATCTTCATTTTTTCAGCTACTGTTTTTATGCTCACTTATGGCTGGTCTTTAATTAGGTGCCCAGCTCTTCAGGACAGAGACCATATCTAATTATGTTTGTACAGCAACTAGCACTATGTGGACTCATGGGACCTTTGGACACTGCTACTAACCTGTACTGTGACTATTGTTCTTCAAGATGTTTTGCACACATCCATTCAAGTGCGTGCATACCGAGTGCACTAGAGTTGGGTACCACTAGGGAAAAAATCTCCATCATGGCATTGCATGCGCCCAGTTGCCTTGTTCTCATGCACAATGGTATGAAACAGCAAAGAATCCTGTGGCACCTTATAGACTAACAGATGTTTTGCAGCATGAGCTTTCGTGGGTGAATACCCACTTCTTCGGATGCAAGCAGTGGAAATTTCCAGGGGCAGGTGTGTATATATAAGCAAGCAAGAAGCAGGCTAGAGATAACGAGGTTAGATCAATCAGGGAGGATGGGGCCCTGTTCCAGCAGCTGAGGTGTGAAAACCAAGGGAGGAGAAACTGGTTCTGTAATTGGCAAGCCATTCACAGTCTTTGTTTAGTCCTAAACTGATGGTGTTAAATTTGCAAATGAATTGGAGCTCAGCAGTTTCTCTCTGGAGTCTGGTCCTAAAGTTTTTTTGCTGGAGGATGGCCACCTTAAAATCTGCTATTGTGTGGCCACATCTGTTAGTCTATAAGGTGCCACAGGATTCTTTGCTGCTTCTACAGAACCAGACTAACACGGCTACCCCTCTGATAATGGTATGAAAGGTACAGCTGCCCCAGACCCCCCTCAGTTCTTTCTTACCAGACCAACTCTGATAGAGGGGAAGAAGGGTGGGTCATGGCATGGACATGTGCAACATATCTTGAAGAACAAAACTTACAAAACAGCTTAATAGTTTTTTCTTCTTTGAGTAATTGCGCATGTCCATTGCACTTCAGGTGACTAACAAGCAGTTCAATCAGGAAGTGGGTTTTGGAATCTACTTCAACAATAACTGAAGAATCACTTGTCCAAACTTGGCATCATCTCTGCAATAGTGAGATATGCACCAATGTCTAAGTTTCAGCTCTACAAATGTCTGATATAGGTACTTGAGCCAAAAAAAGCTGCAAAAATTGCTTAAGATCTTGGAGATGGTATAAATTGGGACTGGACAACAGGGAATAGATAGATCACTCGATAAATCGCCCTGCTCGCTTCGCTCCCTCTGTAGCATCTGGCACCAAGCACTATTGGAAAACAGGATACTGCTCTGACCCAGTATGGCCACTCTTATGTTCATGTTGGTGTTGTGCCATCTCTCTGAACTTTTTTGTCCGGGGCTTGGAATCCTTGCAAATCTGGCAGTAATCTCTAATGTGATCCTCTCCAAGGCACTTAAAGAAGGTGGAATGAGTGTCAATCACCGGCATAGATTTCTTGCCTTGGCACAAGGCTTAAACACTGAGATGAGGCATAACTCAGTATCAGGTGTCAGCACCTGTAAATAAGAGGGAACCAACACTCCAAGAAATAAAGGAAACCTATACTAATCTAACTAACAAATACCACAAATTATTTACAGAAAGAGAAGATAAATGCCTAGTGAGAGGATCCACGGGTCCTGAACGCAGGTCCTGGGGTCTCCAGGCAATCACCATATCCCCAATGCTATCCAGTGAGTTGCTGGGGCTGGCAGGCTCAGTGGATAATGGAACCATAACCCTAAGAGAGGCACTACCCATAGTAGTCCTGATCGGAGGAGCACCTGGCCCCATCCATCAATCTGGCTGTTCTAAAGGTAATAATTGGAGATATACCAATCTCCTAGAACTGGAAGGGACCTTGAAAGGTCATTGAGTCCAGCCCCCTGCCTTCACTAGCAGGACCAATTTTTGGCCCAGATCCCTAAGTGGCCTCCTCAAGGATTGAACTCCCAACCCTGGGTTTAGCAGGCCAATGCTCAAACCACTGAGCTATCCCTCCCCCCTTTCTATTTAAGATAGAAAGGGGGCATAAGAAGTTGTCCATACAACTGGTCCTGCTACATAGGACCCTGCTTTCTTGCCTGACGCCTGATCCCTGCATTCGTTCTCTGACTCAGATGCCAGCTCTGATACTTGGCTCAAATCTCTGAATTTGATTCTAGCTCTGACTCTCAAACTCTGGCATTCAGCTTCGGACTCTGGCTCTGACCTTGGCTCCAATTCCCAGCTTCCGTCTCCTGCTCCAGCCACTAGGCATGACTACCCATGTCTCAGTCCCTAACACCTATAAGGGGAGAAACTTGCAGAAGCAAGGTAAAGCTCTCCAACTATGGACATAGGTAGTAAAAAGGAACAGAAGGATCTGTGGCAACTCCTCCTTTTATACCATCACGGAGCAGCAGGAGGCAATAGAAGGTGCATTTACCGCCTGACAGGTACCACTAAGGGGGAAAAAAAAATCTGACTCTGGTGCTGTGGGGGCACATATCTGAAGTGGAATGGACATGTGCCATCACTCAAAGAAGAATTACAGCAAGTCTAATTATGTCAGTATGTTACTACTACAGCAAGAAAAACTGGTATGTGAATGTAACCTTCTGTGTCTCCTTCAAATTAGACAGACAAGAATGACAACATTTTGGCAGCCCTATTCTTCTCCATTTGTTTGTAATCCAAGTCACAGCTCAAAGGAAGCAAGGATGTAGTAGTCCTGCTGAAACAAAACACTTAACACAGCTTTGCAAGCCTCCGCTCTCAGTTTTGAATCCTTCTGACAAAACCCTCATTTATTGCCAATGAAGCCTTCAGAGGCCGGGTCTACAGACTCACACTATGATGCTAAAAGCAGCAGTGTAGACGTTGCGACTTGGGCTGGAGCTTGGTTGGTGAAGCCTACCCCTCTTCCTAGACTCCATCCTTTGTTGTAATGTCTACACCGCTACTTTTAACATGGTAGCACAAGCCTGAGTCTATAGGCCCACTCAAAGAATCCTGTGGCACCTTATAAACTAACAGACGTCTTGCAGCATGAGCTTTCGTGGGTGTCTACTTGCATCCGATGAAGTGGGTATTCACCCACGAAAGCTCACGCTGCAAGACGTCTGTTAGTCTATAAGGTGCCACAGGATTCTTTGCTGCTTTTACAGATCCAGACTAACATGGCTATCCCTCTGATACTAGACCCACTCAGACTCTCTGCCATGGGCTTTTTAAAATATGCAGTCTTGTCTACACCACAAAGCTAGGTCGGTGAAAAAATTCAAGCCTTGTGTAATGTAATTAAGCTGACCTAAACATAAGAACATAAGAACTGCCATACTGGGTCAGACCAAAGGTCCATCTAGCTCAGTATCCTGTCTTCCAACAGTGGCCAATATCAGGTTCCCCAGAGTGAATGAACAGAACAGAATGGGTAATGATCAAGTGATCCATCCCGTCACCCATTCCCAGTTTCTGGCAAACAGAGGCTAGGGACTCCATCCTTACCCATCCTGGTTAATTGCCATTGATGAACCTATCCAACATGAATTTATCTAGTTCTTTTTTGAACCCCAGTGTAGACACCACTTCTGTCAACCTAGCTACCACCTCTCAGAGAGGTGGGTTTCCTCTAGCGATGAAAGAGTCCCTTTCACTTCTGTAGCATTCTAATGTAAACATACAACAGCCTACACATAGCCACAGCAAACAAAAACCCCTCCTTTTGCCCTCCCCATTTAAAATCCCCAAGGTGTTTTGGCAATGCCTGTTTTCTTGCTAGCCCATCTCGCATGCTCACCTACCCAGTGTGGCTTCAGCTCACCCTCATGCTGCTACATGTTGAGATAGGTTCTTGATTTCCTTGACCTATAAGAGGGAGAAACGTGTGCAAGCACAGCTGCAGAATTCCTGCAGGAATGAAGATATGTACCAGGAAATTTTAAAGGGCATAGAGGCTCATGGGTACAGCATGGCCAGTGTCAGGCTGCAGCTGGCTTTCCAGAAAACAAAAGGAGTATAATCTCTAGTCTGTTGTCCCCAAGAAATACTCTTATTATGAACAGCTGAATACCATAATTAGTCAGGACCCCACCACCTTCCTGCCAAAGCATGCAGACATCTTGTGTTGGAGGGCAATCCGGAACTGGCAACTAAAGAGATTGCTTAGAACAGGGATACAGATGCTGCTGTGATCAAGAACCAGGTGCTCTTTCAGACACAGCAGGACCCATAAAGCCAAGTAAACACTGTTAAAAGGGTCTCAGGTAGGTGTAATTTAGTAGGACTGCCCCAGTAGTGCTGGCCATAGTTTGCCCCTGAAAAAGGGCTTCCTCCTTTCCATTCCCCTAATTCCCCCTCTCAAAATGGCAGCCACACATGGCCACATGCAATGTTCTGAACTGGCAGCTTTATTTCAAGAGCATGAAATGGCAGTACTAGGCAACAGTCCCAAAAGAAACCAACCAACCAAACATAACACCAGAAATTTCCTTGCTTCAAACCACAGAAGGACCAATGAGTGCCCAAAGATGACATGATGTTCTTGAAACAGATTCAGATGCTAGAACCCCTAGTTGATCAAAACACCTACACAGTCAGCAACCTAGCAGCCACTACACATCCTGGAGAACAATTCCTTTTGGCTGGTGCCATTCACCCCTTGACTTCCCCCTGCCCCAAAGGCCCCAGAATGCCAATCTTCCCAACAGCAGTATCCCTGGCATTCAACACCATGGAACAATGATGAAAACCACTATATTATATATATATATAAATTATATACATACATAGACACACACACACACACTCCTGCTGCTCACTGTGATGCAGCTGTATCTCACCTTGCACTTAAAAAAAAATTGTAAATTATGCTTTAAAAAAGTTGCTTCGTGAAACCCCAGATTTTCTTTGCCTCCCAACAGAGATGAAAATCCCCCAAAGCAATGTCCACACCAATAAAAAACCTCATTGATAAACCAATGACTGTATATGCACCAACACAAAAGTAACAACTGTGTGGCTACTGCATACTGCCAAAGTGTGCTCCTAAAGTTCCCCTCAATCACACAGCATCTGTGGTGGCACTAGTAATTGATCGCTTGTCAGGCTGCTCAAAGTCAGCAGACAGCCTGTCCGTCTCCTCCCTCCATTCTGGCAAAAGCAGGCCACCCCCCCCCCCCCCCCAAACACCTTTGGCCTTGCAGATGTTATGCAATAGACAATATGCATCAATAAAAGGAATATTTTCCTCACTGAGGTCTACACTCATCCTGAGATATCTCCTTCCATCTTCCAGAAGCACACTTCCCAACCATCCTACCCCAGTTCAGACAATAGTTAAATCTGTCCTTGCTTCTGTCCAGATGCTCAGTATATGGCTTCATGAGCTTGGGAAACAAAGGACTCTTGAGAATCACAATTAGCACTGCAATCCCATTAATGTCAATAGGATAGTCTGGGAAGTATGTCCCTTCTTTCAATGTTCCAAAAAGTCCTGTATTCCTAAAATGTCAGGTAAATCATTCACAGTAATCCATCAACACTTGCATAACCACTCCTTTCTGTTTACATACTCAGAGGAAAGGTCAGGGGGACCAATATTGGAATATGCATCTCCTCTATCACCTCACCACAGTTAGGGAAGCCCATTGCATCAAATCCATCTATTATTTCCTAGTTGTCATCTATCACGACAACTCTGAGGAGCAGAACATGCTTAACTGCTGTGCACACCTGGATGACGTCTGCCTCCATGATAGCGATTTTCCAGCCCCCAGCTGATTGCCGGTAATCCAGAGTTGCAAATTTCCAGTCAGTGATTGCTACCAGTTTTCCACTGTAAGAGCAGCTCTCATTTTGTTATCTGTGCACTACAGTGCTGGGGTGAGCTCATCACACGACTCCAGGAAAGTGTCCTTTTGCATCCAAAAGCTCTGGAGGCGCTGTTGGTTTTCCCAGACCTACATCACAATCCAGACCTATCACCCTATGCTCGTAAAATGGGCCCCAAACCACTGCTCCACCCTGTGTTGACAGTTGGTCAACAAATATCTCAGGTACTCTGGTTATTCATGATCTTATTTATTATGGTAGTACCTACGGGCTAACCAAAAATGGAGCCCCATTGTGCAAGGCACTATATAAACAGTAGTAGACAGTCTCTGCCTCAAAAAGCTTACAATCTATGATAGACCAGACAGACACAGGATGGGGAAAGAGTACAACATAAAAGCACAGCGACCCACATGATGACAGAAATTGTGGAACTAACATGACATTTTCTGGGGGAGGGAGGGGGGGGAGAGGGGTTACCTCAGGGAGGGAAAGGTGATGAGGACAACAGGACTGGGTAGAAGAGGATAACAGGGGCAGGTATGGAGTAAAGTGAGGTGAAGAGACTGAGGGAAGAAGATGGGGCACAAACAGCCAACGAGCACAGGGCAGAAAAGGTCCAGTCAAAAAACTGTAGAGCGTTCTCTGAATATCCAAAGGGCCAAAAGGCCCCTGTTTTGTCTGCTTCTGCCACTACCACCTGGAGGGTCTGGATGGCTCCACTCTGCTGTTTTCTCTCAGGTCCACAGGGTGGGAGGGGGGAGGAAACATCTGGATCCAAGTGCTCCCTGAGTGACTGTCTTCCCTGCACAGTTCTGGGTCCAGAATGGGCGAGCCCAGCTGGGCACTATGTTACTCCCTCCCCTCAGTGCAGCAGTCCCTGCTTTGGTTGATTCTAACCCTACCAGTCTCTCTCTTGCAGTCATACTCAGTATTACTACTTTGGTTGCACAAACACCAAAAAGTGCCCTGCCTTGTATTTAAAACAGACAGGAGAGCTCTGCTAATTAATATGGCATCCATGTAGCTGGTAGTGAGATGACAGCGAGAAAGAAAAATGGTGCAAAAAGAAGTAGATTATGGAATTGAACAAAGGGATTTATGGGAATTTGCCCCCAAACTCCCACAATTTCCTGAGAGCAGTGATGGCACCTCACAATACATGGCAGCAGCTCACAATAAACGAGTGCTCTAATATATGGGGAATTTTTGTAGACAGTTGTGTACAGCACAATCTTAGTTTTGAAAAGAAAGTGTAAAGATCAAAATGGTCAAAAGGCAGCAAATGCACGTTTAATTTGTGCCTATAGGACTATAAAGAAAAGCCATCTGTTCACAACAGAATGGCTCTCTCACTTAATTTTTAATTCTTCAGTCCTGATTAGAGGTACTGAAAAGGGTAGTGGTTCATCTTTTAATTTGCACTTCTATTAAATATGGTCTTTATGTTTTAGGAGCTGATGAATGCTGATGTGTTGTCATGGTAACGATTTTCATTTGCTAAGATACATGTTAGAGTTCTGATCAGCCAGATGAGACTCCTCTTCTCACTCTACACCCATGCTGTGATGGGCTCATGAGAATTCCTCAAGTACCAGAGGGAGAAGAAAAAAAAAGCCTACAATGCATCCAATTAATATCAAATTAGTATCCATTGGGCATTATTTCATATAGTGTTAAACACAGGGCTTGAAAAATCCACTTGCCCAGGACCAGTAAGAATCTTTCCTGGGAAAGAGCTAGCAACTTCTGCAGAATAAAAACTTCCATTAAATAAAAAAAAAAAATTCTATCCCTTTGATTGTAAAGGTAACCTCCAAACATGATCTGTGTGTAACCAGTGTCATGTCTGCAGAGAGACCTCCAGTATGCAGTGACTGTTGGTTGGGAGATGGGATCTGCTACAGTAGTTGAGTACTGGGGGCGATTGGAGCATGTTATCCTCAATCCCTGGAGGAAGAGGTATCACCCCTAGAACCACCCCAGCACGCAGTTCTGCATATCACAGCCATCCACCAACACTACCCACCACAGAAGAGAGCATGTACTCCCTTCTGCCACCCAGCAGAGGATTCTATGGACTTGAGGGAGGAGAGGGGTGAGTAGCATAAGCTGGTTTATTTTTGGAGGATGCCCAGTAATAAATAAAATAAATAAATTCTACGTTGAGGGAGGAAGAAGCATGACTTATTTGGTGTTTGTGTGGGAGGGACAAGTGTGGTGAGGAAGTGGGAGCCTGGCATTAAACTGGGGGCACAGTTCAGCCAACAGGACAAAGTCTTCAGAACCAAGGAATGCCTAGAAAGCAAGAGATGGGCCAGAAGGGGAATCAGTGTATTTCAGTTTGGCAACCAGGCTTAGCCCACGAACTAGTTGGTGTTAGGTAAATTTTTAAGCCCCTGGTTAAGTTGTTAGGGAAGAAGTACACTTGAAAATGTTTGATTACCAAAGCGTTTCATTTTTATTAGTGACAGGATAAAGATGATTTACGCAGTACCAATCACATAGGAAGTGATTCACCTTGAAGGCTAACACACTAGTATACTGTATTTCAAATACAAATTGCCTAATATGCAATATTTCAAGCTACATACAAAAAGTTTTCAAAAACTATGAATTACCACAGTTTAGAACATAAGGAATTTTCAAATAGCTACTTTATGGTTAACATATATATATAAGCACAGAGAAAATAAAGGGCTAAATTCATTGACTTCAACATTTTTATTCCCACTTAAGTCAGGGGTGAATTTGGCCTAATGAATTAAAAAATTATGATTTGCAGAAGTCTCAATGCACATAATTAAGGAACAATTAATACAAGGGTGAAAATAGATGGACCAGTTGTGAACTTAGACATTTAAAGTGTAGCCCTGGCAAACCAGGCCAAACTTTAGGCCTTAGCTCAGCAGTGAAATTCATTGCTGGAAACCAGCCCAGCTCACCTGTGTGTTAGTATGGTTAAGATGGGTATTGGACTTGCAACAATGTGTTTAGACTTTATGAAGTGCTTGTAAGTTGCTGCATGTATTAACCCTGCTTATGTCTGTATCCCATGCTATAAGGTAATACTTTAAAATGTTTGTTCTGAACTACAACTCAAAACAAGAAAAAAAACTTTACTAGTGCAAAATACTAAATTTCTATTAAAGGAATTACCTCTTGCCCATCAGGAAGAACTATAAAAACTAAATGGGACACTGTGGGACATCACAATACAAAGACTTTGCTACTTGCCCCTGCACACCCATGAACAAGCTACATAAAGAAAGGGCTTGTCCCATCAGTTTGAATTCTGGAAGGAAATAAGGATAGACGACAAGTAACATCTCTTTTTTTTTTTTGCTGTTTGGACTCTCTCAGGCCCAGAGCTACAAAACAGATGCAGAGACCCCAAGGGTCAACGTGGGTTAGCCCTAAAAGACATTCAGCACTGACAGATTACAACAACTTTTATCTTTTGAAACCATAGACTAACTCATTGACCCAATGAAAACAGGATGGAAGAAACCCATGGTCCCCTGGCACCTGTGGGAAGACCTAAAACCCAATGTCTGACACCTTCCAGACATCTGTTCCTCACAAGCATCCTACCCCATAATGCACCAAATTTGGCTCAGGACAGAACATCATGGAGGCACAATGCTTTTGGTGGCCTTTATACTGTCCAGTTGACAACATTAAAATTAACCAACCTAATCAATCTGACTGCAGGGCTGGGGCTTTAAAACAACAAATATCACAAGAGTTAGCAACTTTGTTTTCTGCAACTGGAATGCTACTGGTAGCAATTAATTTTCCATTTTAAGCAAATATTTTAAAAGCAAGCTGTCATTCACTGAATCTTTAGGCTATAACCATATTCATCCTTTGCAATTGAGAATCTTTAAATCCACTAAATTCTACTCAGCTTCCAACACCACTTTTCCACTAGAGACCCTTTAAAGAGCAAACTTGAGTACTGGAACCATTGAGTACCACTGGTACGTCAGGCTTTACAAATGCCTGCACTGGGCTCTCCGACCCTAGTTTAGGAATAATTCCATTGCCACTAAAGAAAAATGGGAGTCTATTAATTAACAAGAGATGAACTGGTCCTTCAAAATAATCCTTGGCCTGAGTCCAGTGCACCATTGCTGTCTGCTATGATCTAATTCACAATGGAACCAAAGCATCCCCTAATCCTAGTTTTGCAAGCAGCCCATGCATGCTTCATGAAACAAGATGTGTACAAGCCTTATTGAGTAGCTCAGTAATATTACTTAATATGACACAGATGGTCATAGTTAATTTAGATTGTAAGGACTTTGGAACAAGGACTATATTTATTTCTGTAAGTAGCCTAGCTCATTTTTGTATGCATGGTAGTTGTAGCCACATCGGTCTCAGGATATTAGAGACACAGAGTGGGTAAGGTATGATGTTATTGACAAATTGTGACCGTACAGATTGTTGTTGCAACCACTGTTATATATTTGTAGCAAATATTGTACAAAGGTTGTCATGTGAGGTGTATAAAACAAGGTTATGATTTGCTGGTTATGATTATGCTATCTGTATGCATGTATGACTTTTGTATTTAAAGTTATAAGTATTGGTTCTATACTGTCTCTATTTCAAACTTGTGCTATGCTTCTGGGTGACACCCCAGACAATTTGGCATCAGCACTGTCTAGCCTGCTTAATGGCCTATTAAGGACCATCAGCTATATAACTGACCCATTGAGAGAAGGCAGATACACCTTGTGACTCAGCAAGGCACGCAGGGACATGCCTATGGACAGAACTCTAAGGTTTTTCCATGCCTTGTGCTGGATAGCTTGTCTCTGGAACAAAGAAAGCAGAGGCCATATGGCAAGAGACTATAAAAGGCTGCTGCATCTTCTTCATCCTGTCTTCAATCCTTCGGTTTATTCCATCACTGCTACAAGCCTGAACCAAGAACTTGGCCATTACTGTATGTAATTGATTCCATTTAACCAATTTTAGCTCTCATCTATATTTCTGTCTTTTATGAATAAACCTTTATATTTTAGATTCTAAAGGACTGGCAACAGTGTGATTTGTGGGTAAGATCTGACTGGTATATTGACCTGGGTCTGGGGATTGGTCTTTTGGTATTGGGAGAACCTTTTTTCTTTTACTGGGGTATTGGTTTTCATAACCATTCGTCCCCATAATGAGTGGCACTGGTGGTGATCATGGAAAACTGGAGTGTCTAAGGCAATTGCTTGTATGACTTATGGTTAGCCATTGGGGTGAACCAAAGTCCTCTCTGTTTGACTGGTTTGGTGTGCAAAGGACCCCAGCCTTGGGCTGTGGCTGTCCTGCTCTAAGCAATTTGTCCTGAATTGGTACTCTCAGTTGTGTCCCACCAAAGGCAGCACCATTACATGAGGTAATATCTTTTATTTGACCAACTTCTGTTAGTGAAAAAGAGAAAAAACACACACAAGGGAGGAAGTGGGCACATACTGGTACTCAAGTAAACTAGTACATTTACCTTGAAAGGTTGGGAAATTATATAATGAACTGCATCCTCCAATGTCCACTAAGGGGCTCCATACACAGTATACTATCCTGCAGTAGGCTAAATAAGACTGACTGGCCATTATCACCACATTATTTTAAATGCCCCTGCTATTTTAACAGTAATTAAATATAAAGGTTTTCCTCGTAGCTTTTGGACATAAAAGCCTCAAAAGGACAAAAACTGTTTTACTATTGTTGCTCAAATTAAAGCTTCCAGCTTCATGTGAAAGACAAAGGAGAATTATATCAATAGCAA
Organism: Mauremys reevesii; assembly: GCF_016161935.1. NCBI lineage: Eukaryota > Metazoa > Chordata > Testudines > Geoemydidae > Mauremys > Mauremys reevesii. The sequence continues at coordinate 253,166 of NW_024100858.1, forward strand.
AAAATAAGGGAGTACAAGTCATTGTCACTATTTTATTGAGTGTTGGCAATATGCTGTTCCCTGAACAGAACTCCTGAGATGGCCGAGTCCTGTCCCAAAGGGCTTATGTTCCAACAAAACATTGTACGTCCATATGTGCAGAGCATGCAATAACAGAAGTTATGCTGAGTAGTGTAGCTGGCACAGAACCTACTTACAATAGTAGAATACAATATGACTGGTTGCTTCCATAAGCATGGAATCCAAAATAAAGACAACTGATCTGGCAATCTGAATCTGTGGATCAACATTTCAAATCTTGCTATTATGCAAGTAATGCCTATTGTGCAACAAGTGCTGTACAGGCAAGCACAAGGACACCGGATGAAATTTTCAGGAATGCCTAAGAGATGGCAGTTTTGAAAATTTTAATCCTTAGTCTCTAGTCAGAAGGAGTTTTGCAGACTGTTACTCCCTGCAAGTAAGCCTAAATGTCCTAGCTGAAAACGGAGCCCATTTGATTGAAATGGTTACTTTCTACTTCTAAAAGAAAGGGAGTCCACCATGATACACATTCCTCAGAGCTAAGATCAAGTTTAGTAACATTAGCTTTAATAAAATTTTTAATTCTGTTTAAAGTATTTAATTACTGAACAATTAGAGAAGCCATTCCCTATAATGGGCCTCTTTGCCTCAGCAAGTAAAGATACAGCAAAAATGTTAAGGTAGAGAAAGTCTTCAGTGTACTAAACAAATATATAAACTGAAAAAAGTGGCTGCTATTCAAAGAGAAAAGTCTTAAGGCTAAAGGCTATTCTGGTTTACACACTTTTAGATTAAATAATGCTTGTTTTCTTTAGATTAAAAAAAAAGTATCACCAACTAGTTCTGCAATATGGTTAAAAACATGCCCAGAACATACTAGATTTTAGTCCTGCTTTAACTACAAACCTCAACACAAACTTTAACTATTGAATTGTTAACCTACATCTCCATAACATATGCAGCTAAGAAGTTTCAAAGACAATTGATATTTCATAATTTTTAAAAATATATTTTTCCTAAGTGTTCACAATAAACCTCCAGAAGCTTGAGACCAAAATCCAGTTGCTGCCTTTTTTCCATGCAATTATATTACAGAAGCAGCAAAGAATCCTGTGGCACCTTATAGACTAACAGACGTTTTGCAGCATGAAGAAGTGGGTATTCACCCACGAAAGCTCATGCTGCAAAACGTCTGTTAGTCTATAAGGTGCCACAGGATTCTTTGCTGCTTCTACAGAACCAGACTAACACGGCTACCCCTCTGATACTTAGGGCTTGGCTACACTTACAAATTTGCAGCGCTGCAGCAGGGTGTGAAAACACACCCTCTGCAGCGCTGCAAATTGCGGCGCTACAAAGCCCCAGTGTAATCAAAGCCCCAGCGCTGAGAGCGCTCCCAGCGCTGTCCGTTATTCCCCACAGGGAGGTGGAGACGGACAGCGCTGGGAGAGTTGTCTCCCAGCGCTGGCGCTTTGACTACACTTAGCGCTTCAAAGCGCTGCCGCGGCAGCGCTTTGAAATGCAAGTGTAGCCAAAGCCTTATATTACAGAGTTACACATGTCTAGATTAGACAAAAAACAGACATACAGCAGGAAATGATTCTGCACCAGGAGGGATCCAACTACATGGGAACTTACTTGTAAGTTTCTACAGATTCTGAACTATTGATATTTACTACTTCATAAAAACAACAAAAGCAGAAAAAAGGCTGCACAAAAATTTACATTGAAAGCATCTCAAACAAACATATTTAAACTAATATCGAATCAAAAGTCATATATACATATAATGGTGTAGAAAGACGATACAAATCAAATCTTGTTTTGGTTCTATGGGGAAAAAAGAAAACATACTCGATCAGAATTCTGTCCTTGAATTTAAAGAAAGAGAAAGTTTTTTTGTTGCTCTACGCTCACACATGACAACTTTTGTTCTATAAATCAAATAACAGGGAATATAAACAAGTTTACAAATTGAAAAGCAACTTTTAAAAAAGATAAATTTCAGGTTCTTTCAATACACAAAGATGAACTACAAGAAGCCTTCCTTCCTTGTTCAAATTCAAATTAACCAGGCCTTTGTGCCTCTATTCACTCTTTCCTTCCTTTTAGATTCATTCCTGTTACCATGGGAACCCCCTTGCTGTCAGGCCTTCAAGCCTAGCAACAGGCCAAGCTTAGCAAGGGGTGTGAAAAGGGGAGAGTCAAAGGGCAGAATTTGGCTCATGAGAATCAGAATGCCAACCTTTGTCACACCACAAAGGGCTGGGTAACCATAGGAACTGAGCTTTGCAGAACAGAGAAAGTGGTAGGAGTATCATGGCCAAATTCTCATTATGGAAAACAAGATGCGGAAGGTGCTATTAAATACACAAACATTAAAAACACACATGCTTACTTCAAGCTTCACTCTCGGAATTTTTTTTTTAATAATGTTTTTGAACACGACTTAAAAACCTTATAGGCTCAAATATACACTTTACTATATCAGTTTTATGTCAACATATTTTTAAGGTGTTAACTACAGTTATACCAATACAAAACTGGTGTAAGAGTGGAGAATAAGACCCAACAAATCTCAGTGTCCTATGGGCCTGCATTATATGCTGAGCACTCTGCTTCCATTGACTTCAGTGAGAGCTGAGGGTGTTTAGTATCAAGAGGAGCTCAGAACATTGCAGAATTGGGCCATACATAGGAATAGACTGCCTTAAGGAGAATCCTATTAAAATAAAGATTGAGTATGCACAGGGCCAGGCACCAGCATTTAGGCAGAGGGAGCTGGGGCAGGGGAACACGGGGAGGGCCGCCTGCAGCAAGTAAGGCGGGGGCGGCATGCAGGGGAACTCCCTGCCGCGAGCACACCGTGGCTGCTTCACTTCTCCTGCCTCCCAGGCTTGCGGTGCCTAAGCTGATTGGCGCCGCAAGCCTGGGAGGCAGGAGAAGTGAAGCAGTGACGGTGTGCTCGGGGTGGAGGCAGAGCAGGGGTGAGCTGGGGCAGGGGGGGCGCCTCAGGGCGGAGGGTGGGGAGCTGCTGCGGGGGGGGCACCTCAGGGCGGGGGCTCGGGGACGGGGGAGGACGCAAGGTGGAAGTTTTGCCTAGGGCACGAAAAATCCTTGCACCGGCCCTGAGTATGCACCACTAATTTGGAATGTAAGATCAAGGGTCCAGTTTTTTCTTTTATCCTTATTGCTGCTGCTCTTGGAGTAATTTGGCTGGCTGGGTTCATATATGGTATGTTAAAATGTGATCAGTGTAATGATCATGTAGATCTTCTATATAAAAACACAATTATATCACATCTTTCTTGTGACTTGTTTTCGTGAAACATATTTGCCTAACCCCTTCCAAGTTCACATTGTATGTAATTGTTAAAATTCACTTTTTAATAGATAAATAACAATAACTTATTTTATAGATAGAAAGTATGGCATTCCAAGAGGCTAAGGGTTCAACCCTGCAAAGGGTTGCGCACTGCTCAGAGGTGCAGAGTTCTTTCATTTTCAGTGAGTGAGGAGAGGGTATTCAGCACCTCAAAGAATCTAGCACAGGTGTCACACAGGATCCCGCATGCCCATGCATGTAGGTGCTCTATTTGGTCTGCAAGGAATATGGGAGTTAGGCATAGTCTCCTCAATGAGTAGAGTTACAAGTCCCCTGCACACTCATTTCCTTTCTTGAAAGTGGGCAGGGTACAAAAGAGGAGCTATGAGGGTGGGATTTGAGGGGATGCATAGGTGAAGAATAAGCATGTCTGAGACAAGAACTTGAGCACGAGCCTCAGCATTTTAATAAGGTACTTAACTATGCACTCCTGTCTCAAAACCATTTTCCTGCTACTGCCATAGATTAGAGTAATTTTGCAGCCACACAAGAGCACTCATACAAAACTTGTTCAAAACTAAAATCCATAAAGCTACCATCAGACCATCTTGCCTGCCTTAAAGTCCATCAAAACTTGCCTCTTTAATGGTGCATACAGTAAACTACAACCTGATAATGGCAAGGTAGATGGCAAGTTGTAATTACTTTTGAGTGGCTAAGATGTAGACAATTCTTATTTGTAACCCTGTCTCCTTCATCCAAGCCATTTCTTTCTCATTCGCCAGTTGTGGATCATATTAGACCAGCAGTTCTCAAATGGTGGGTTGGGATCTCAAAGTGGATCGTGACCCCTTTTCAATGGGGTCACCAGGGCTGGCATTAGACTTGCTGGGGTCCAGGGCTGAAGCCTGAGCCCTGCCACCTGCGGCCAAAGCTGAAGCCAGAGGGCTTCAGATCTGGATGGCAGGGCTCAGGTTACAGGCCCCCTGTGTGGGGCTGAAGCCCATGGGTTTTGCCCCCTTTCACCCCCACCCAGGGGCAGGGCTTAGGTTTTGGCTTTGTTCCCCCCCCCCATCACCACCCCCACCCCCACCCCCTCCCAGGGCGGCAGGGCTCAGATTTCGGTCCCCCCTCCTGGGGTCATGTAGTAATTTTTGTTGTCAGAAGTGGGGGTCATGGTGCAATGAAGTTTGAGAATCCGTTTTAGACCGTAAGCTGTTTGGGGCAGGATCTGTCATTTTCTGTTTGTACAGCACTTAGTCATTTACGTTGTGGTTGCACCTAGAAGCATCATTGTGCTAACAACAATGACAACCTAAGAGGTCTCTCCCCTGCACTTTAAGAGTCTATGAAATTCTCTCACTGAACAGGAAAAAGTTCTGAAACTATAAGAAGTATTCAGAAGCAAATAAATCATAATTGCACAGCCAAGCCACATATTCAGGCAAAGGCCTAGGTAAACATGGACTTTACACAATACCTTGAAGGACAACCAATTCAGGCTCCAGTAAAATACCAAGTGAAGAGAGTTTCAGGAGTCAGAGATCCTCCACTACAAATGACCTGCTGACAGAATAAACCTGAGGAGTCTAGATAATCTCAATTGCCAGGAGGATATGTACAGAAAAGGGTAAAGTTTTACAGTAGCTGGGACTAAAAATAGCTGGAACTTGATGGGAAAGAAGGATGGACAGAATCGGATACTTGGACATCATAAGAGTAAGGGGGGAACCAAAACATAAGAAATCCAGTTCTAATCTAGTGTGAAAAACTTGATAAAAATCCCATCTAAATTCCACATATTGTTAGAGATAAGACACAGATTGTCTAGTCAGCATAATGAATATAACCTGCAGTGGATTATAATGCAAAATGGGAGAATACTCAGGCGTTGGTTAGGTAGGTCAATTTATGCACATTTTCCTGGGGCGGCTGTCATGAAAAACGTCTAGTATGGTAATTAGTGGAATTTGTAAACTAAAAAAAGTCAAAAACTGAGCAAAGAAATCTATTCTATCAATGACAAAAATCCCTCCAAATAAGGTTTTAAAATAACCTAAACACAAACAAGTTCTGTATTATTTATATTGATAGCTTCGGGGTTTTGTTTTAAACTGTCCTCCTCAATTCTAGTAAACTATGAAAAAACATATGTACAAGTCCTTGTTTGAGAAACTGGAATTTCTCTTAATCTCAAGGTCTAAATTCTCTTCAGACGAAAAAGGGAAATAGCCAAGTTTATTGTTCATCTAGAAAAATAAAATCTGAAGCGCTGCATAACATTCCATTTTGTATTACTAAAAAAAGTTTAGCAAAAAATATAATCTTTGGAGTAAGTCTGGAATGTACCGATCATCTCGTTAACGAAGTAGGAAAGACCAGGCAGTTACAATACTAACTGCAGCATCAAGAAACTTGTAAAATGAATTCTATACTATTGCCCCATGCAGGCCTTTTATTGAGTGAGAGAGTGTAATCTCAGATATTCATCCACATTTTTAAGTGAGCTAGAGATTTTTCTCTGAGACCAATGGGAGACTTCCAGTCTTCATAGCAGCTTTACATTTTACTATTGCTCTTAGCATACCAAGGAACTAAAGACAACATCATGTATGTTTAGCTGACACTACAAGACACAAAAAGAAATTTACAAACTCACCAAAGCAAGGTTTTCCCACAAGTGTTCAGGAAGGGAGACTGCAACCCAACAAGTTATCCCCCTGCACTCTCTAGCAGCGGAAGCAATTTGATTTTTTTTAAAGACAGATTCAAACTGTTGACTTTGATATTACCCTCAACTAAAATAAAGATTTCTCTCCTGATAGGGAAAAGCTGCGAGTGTGGTGTGGGGAGGGACAGGGGAAATAAGACTAAGTATGGTTGGATCATCATCCTTTATGGCATTGGGAGGAACATTGCAAGACATCACATTGATTTTTTGTTTTTTATTGCTTCAGAGATCTGTTGGCAGATAAATTGTGCCACTCGTGGCCTAATTTGACTATATTTTATGTTAAGCAGTCATCTGACTATTTGTAATAAGTTAGTATGTGTCCCACCTTTCCCAATAATTTTTCCTTTCTTTAATCCTCTGCCAGATGCTGCAGAATTAGCCCCAGTGCTAACCCATCTGCTTCCATCCATGACCCTGAAAATAAGCCTATTGTGAATAGAGGTTGATTAAGATGCAGATCTATTTTAAACTGCATTCTTAAATAAAACCAATGATCTTCATGTGCTTATAGTAAATTGTAGTCCAAAAGATCTTATATCCATTAAGACCCAAATTCTGTTTCCATATTTCCAGTTAAATCTTAATGCAGAATTCTGTCCCCTTCTTTGTATATGGGAAGGCACAAACACGCCAGGAGCATGTTTTCCATTCTTCCATCATTTGTAGACAATAGTGCAGTTATTTAAAAAAAATTATTAAAATGAACTTTTCTACAATGCCTCTTATTGTGTGTATTTTGAAGATTTTTTTTATCACAGTTGTGCAAGAAGAATTTATGCAGAACTTTACCCTCCCAACTTGAGGGTCCAAGAGACCAGAACACTAAGTTTTTTTGTTTTTCTTTTTAAAGAAAAAAGTATTATCGCATTTCAGTGGGATGAAGAATGCTGATTGGTCAGGAGAAGGAAACCAAGGCCATTTAACAATACCTACCCGGTTTTGTAGTGTGTAGGTTATCACAGCACCTAACAATCTGAAAATGTAAATGACAAATCTTTAGTTTGTCTCCAAGACAGAGAAATGCTCCTCCCCACCTTGCAGCCCTGAAAATTCTGGCTTTAGATACCCCAGTTTCCCTGAATTATACCGGTATCCTCAGATCATGGCTCTCTATGTAACTTACTGTAACTGCTCATATTAAATTGAGATTCCATCCATCTCACAATGCAAGGTAACCTCCACTTTTCCTGTGGTTGTTAAACCACTCTAGCCATAGAATTTCACGTTAAGTCCTCCTTGAATTATAGAGTGCTCTAGTTCATCAGGTTTAGTATTTCAGTTCTGGGTAGGTTCCTATGTCACCACCTCAGTAATAACCTCTTGTCCTTCACTGCTTCCATCTTCTTCTATGAATTGCTATTTACCAGTCTGCCAGAATTACAAACCCTCTCTCAAACAGGCAAAAGACAGCATGCAGCACCATAATAGCTGCCTTTCCCCCACATATTACAGTTTAAATTTATGGCAGGATTTTACTCTGTTTGTGGCCTACCACAACCTACAGAAGCTTTTCAGTTGCAACAGTCCACCTCTTTCCCCTTCGCTCCTTATTTAGGAATCCAGCCACATAATCTGGGTTTTCATTTTGTATTTTCTGTCTTGATCTTTAAACTTAAAATAGGATGTGTGTTGCTAACTGTTTAACAACAAAACCTATTCTAGATGTTCTATAATCCACATGCTGACTCAAGAGTGGCTCTGTTGAAGCAAGGTTCCCAGGCAGGCTGTTGTCACAGTGTGGTCATTGAGCTTGAGTTCTACACTGCAGGGTAGGTTCAAGCCCTACCCTTGATAGTTTCCAGATAATATGCCTTGTACACATTCCTTGCTTTCTGACGGCATTTTGCAGAGGCTCCTTTTGGAAGTTTTGCCCAGAGACCAAAATACCTGGTTTAAGAGCGATATTTTTAAGTGCTCAAAACACCATATGTAAACTCAGATTTTACTTTAAAAGTACTGTCAAGAAAAGTTGCATTGATTAACAGAGGGAAGACTAGTACACAGTAAGGATAATGTACCATGTTTCCAGAACAATGGAACTGAGCGTGATCAAAGGCAAGCAAGTCGCTCAGTTATCAGGTCAAGGAGTTTCTTATACACAGCTTCCCTAATATGGAATAGATGCTCATAACATTTTTAGATTCTTAAAACTTTTCTGGTGCAGAGCAGGAAATATGGGAGTCAAAGTGGTGAGGGGAAACATGGAAACAAGTGATGGAGTAGTGCTAGGAGGGTCTAGGGATGGGAGGCAACTCGGGAGCAGAGGAGTGGGAATTATGAGGTGGAGAGAAATTAATGGGAATAAAGATGGGAGCCTGTCAGCCCCATGTCCCCCCGCCCCCTTGTCCTGGCTGAGGGGAGGGAAGGATTAAGTGGGGTAGGGGAAGATACTTACTGTTCACAGCCCCATATCTCAGGGCTATAATATGGCGGAGCATCACACAAAAGAAGAAGGGAAAGGGCAGAATTGACCCCCCAGAACCAGGGAGAGCAGGGAGCCAGGATCTAGGAGGCCTCTCTCCTGTCTCTCACAATTTGAGCTGGAATATGGGGTACCTGTCACTTTAAGGGTCCCAAATCCCTCTTTATCTCCCCCCTACCATGTAAGCCAGAGTCTTGGATGGCTCTACCCCTCTGGGAAAGTATAGGCCCCGCTCTTGCCCCTAAGGATGCGCAAGAATACTAAATGGCAGAGATGAGGTGATGAAAATGCCCAGGGAGATGGATGGAGCAGTTCGTACCTATTGGAGCTATTGTTTCACACTGTATTCATTTCTATACAATGGTCTCATCCAGCTGAGAACATACGGAGATGAGCAGGCCACTTTACACCAATGAGACCCTATGCGGCAAATGGACGTGTAGAGTTCCCACCCCCTATACTAGGCCCAGAACTGAGGCAGGGACACTATAGCTCCAATTTCCTTCCTGGCCCTATTTTAAGCAACAGAATTGTCACAGCTCAACCACCTTCCCATTTCCCCTCCAAACTCATCCATGTTATGAAGTGGCAAGGTAGGGGTGGAACATCGTCTCAAAGCAGAAGGTTTGGCCAGAGCAACAGGCAGACGCAGACAAAAAAAACATTGGAGGAGGTAGAGTCTAAGCAGTTGGAAGCAATACGGGGCACTGAAGCAGTGGAGGGAACAGGGTCAGACCTGTGCAGTAGCTAGAAGAAGCCTTCCCAAACATGTATTCTAAAAAATCCCATATCCATGTCTCCCATCTGTCTCCACTTTCAAAAAAGCCCACTAACTCCATGCTAATCCCAGTATTGCCTGCCCAGCTCCTCAATTTGCAGATCTCATGCCTACACCCACCTCACTCTGGAGAGAAGGAAGAGATAGGCTGTGCTGGACAGGCAGAGACAGGAGATGATGCAGGCACAGCGAAGGCATAAATATACAGCCAATTCATGCTGTGGCTGGGGTAATCCTTGCCCAGGAATCAGAGGCAGTGGAAGGGAGAGCGGGGATGTGGTACCTGGAGATGCTGAGAGATTACTTTTAATAATACCAAGGAAGTTAAGTACCCAAAAGCTTCATTAATACAGAACTACGGTTTACCACTCTTGCCCATCCAGAATGCAGACAGCAGCTAAACTTTAACGTCTAAAAACAATAAACGCAGTTAAGGTACATGCCACCCCTGCAATGCAACCTGAATTCTGCCCTGCTTGGAGCTGGCAATAGCCACTACAAATGGTTCAGTAATAGTGGTGGCAAAGGTTAACAAAACTAACAAGAGAAGAGGTTCTTCATCTCTTGTCTTCACATCAAAAATGGATGTCTTATGTTAAGTTGCTTTAGTCAATCCGGTTACCAGAGTCAATCCAGGAGTAACTGGATGAAATTCTCAGGCCGGCATTAGGCAGGAGGTCAGACAAGACGATGTAATGTTAGACTTTGTCCTACAGTACTCATGAGATCTGTGCATCTGTGAAGGTAGAGTGCTAATGTGTTACTGGTATGTTGGGGGCATTGCTCAAGAGAGCTGAGTTAAGGTTGTGCTGGAAGGATGGGCTGTATCTTAACTTTGTATATCCTGGTTTTCAGAGTTTTAAGGCTAGCCATTCTGCACATTCTGGAATGGCACTAGAAACCTTTGGGCAACTTTAGATTAAATGCCCCTAAATGTAATTAATATACATGTGTACATGTCATATTACAGATGGTGTAATATGTGAACTGAAGGTTGTAAATCAGGGGTAGGCAACCTATGGCATGCGTGCCAAAGGCTGCACGCGAGCTGATTTTCAGTGGCACTCACACTGCCTGGGTCCTGGCCACTGGTTTGGAAATGAAGCTTCTTAAACATTTTAAAAACCTTATTTACTTTACATACAACAATAGTTTAGTTATATATTATAGACTTATAGAAAGAGACCTTCTAAAAATGTTAAAATGTATTACTGGTCCATGAAACCTTAAATTAGAGTGAATAAATGAAGACTCAGCACACCACTTCTGAAAGGTTGCCGACCCCTGTTGTAGATTCAGCTTGATAGATTCAGGGATAAGGATGGAGACCAGTAAGGATGAATGGATCACTAGTAGTTCACAGAATACAGGCTGGTTGTCTGGATTTGACTATCTTTGTCTACCGATACTAAATTGCATGAAAAGATATCTAAATTATAGTAAATATTTTGCTACAGTCACTTTTATGTGCGAGCACCTACTGTAATTGCCATAAGATAACACCTTTCCAAATTGAGAATGAGATGGTCCATGTTATCATGTATGGTGATTATCCAGGATACATTATGTTAGTCTGAGCCACATTAGGAAAAAGTTTTACTACACCTGCCTTAAAACATGGATCCGTTGCTAGAATTTCACGTATAAAAACTGCTACAAATGAGAAAAATATCTACAGATTGTGTACATAGACACCTTTTCTGCATTAACACACACAAAAAGCCTTAAATATATAAAAATATTAACCCTCCTAAAATGGCGCAAACATTTATAAATTTGTGCATGAATAATTAGTACTGATCTGTGCTGGACAGCTCCTAGTAGCTACACTCAACAATTTGGACAGCTCAATGTGACCAATATGATGTATTCCAGAGCAGCACATCAAAGGGTTTTTATTATTCATTATTATTAGTAGTTAAATGTGCTTTGAAAAGTATTTGCCATTTAGATACACAATCCAATGCCCCACAAATAGAATTATTTTTCTTAATATTGCAAATTACTAAACTATTCACTGTAAACAAATTTAGAAAATTCTATTCAGTCTCCCATCACTCCATTTAAGAGAGAAGAGATGTAACTGCTTTCAGCATGGTCAAATATTTAACAGTGGATTTGGACTGACATTTGTCAGCAGTCAAAAGAACCAATTCAGCTAAGAGATCCTCAAGGAACCAATGACCTTCTAACCCCTTGAATGAATGAAATCCTCCCCCCACTGCCTTCCAGATTGAACAGGCCTTATTGAGGGAGCACAGTAGGAAGCCTAAAGCTTTATCTTTCCTGAAAGTAAATAAGGGAGGTGGATCCGATTACAGTTCCCATTCTTAAGCTTTCATTCAACATCCTATGTGTAATATTTCCATTTTCCTTTGTTGAGTCAAGGTGATTTGATGATGCAAATAGAGAGATGGAACCCATCATGAAAACGTGGATTATCTTCACTTTATGGTTATGAAAAAAGCTACTAAAGGAATGGAACTGAAATGACTGTAGTTGGGGAGGGGTAACTCAGTGGTTTGAGCATTCAGCTCTTGAGGGGGCCACTTAGGGATTTGGGGCAAAATTAGTACTTGGTCCTGCTAGTGAAGGCAGGGGGCTGGACTTGATGACCTTTCAGGGTCCCTTCCAGTTCTATGAGATAGGTATATCCCCATATATTTAATATTTTGAGTTACAAAGTATATAAATAAGGAAACTTCATTGGAAGAACTTATCAAACATTTTCATCGAACATATGCAGTACAATATATGAAAAGGAGAGCACAGTGTATTTTTAACAAATGAAATGACAGCTGTTTCTATTTTATTTTGCTTAAAAGTTTACAATTTAGTACAAGATGAGAGAAGGGCAAACACAGTACCCATCTTTTAAAAAGAGGAACAAATTGGACCTGAAGAATCTATGACTAGTCAGCCTAACTTTTATGCCTGCAAAGATACTGGAACAAATTATTAATCAATTTGTAAGCACTAGAGGATAGGTGATAGCTAACATGGATACATCAAGAATTAATCATGCCAAGCCAGCCTAATTTCCTTCTTTGACAGGGTTACTTGCCTAGTGGATAGGAGGGGAAGTTGCAGACATGATATACCCCTAATCTTAGTAAGGCTTTTGACATAGTCCCACATGACATTCTTATAAGCAAGCCAGGGAAATGTAGACTAGAGGAAATTACTAGAAGGTGGATGTGACTCAGGGAGCACTTGGTGCCCACTGGCAAATGGCACAAGATCCTTTGGATCTGGTTTCCATAGTTTGTTAAAGGTTGCCATGTAAGATTGCTACTGAAAGCCTGTGTCACACTGATCATCACTGCAAAATGTGTAAGTATACACAAAGAAGTTATGCTTTTAATGTTTAAGTTGAGGCTGGTCATCAGAAGAGGAGAATCATCTCCTGCCTGAAAGAAATTTCTTTATTTGCTCATTTGGTTATATGTATACTGAGTACTGAATACTCCACAATGAGTGCCTATTTACAGTCTGAACAAAATGCTAATCAAGAGACTGCTCAGGGGAGATTCCATCCAGGAAAAGACAAACAGCAGGGGATACCCTGTTTACAAACCTGTATGAGAACACTTCAACCTCCCTGGCCACACAATAGCAGATCTTAAGGTGGCCATCCTGCAGCAAAAAAACTTCAGGACCAGACTTCAAAGAGAAACTGCTGAGCTCCAGTTCATCTGCAAATTTGACACCATCAGTTTAGGATTAAACAAAGACTGTGAATGGTTTGCCAACTACAGAACCAGTTTCTCCTCCCTTGGTTTTCACTCAACTGCTAGAACAGGGCCTCATCCTCCCTGATTGAGCTAACCTCGTTATCTCTAGCTTGCTTCTTGCTTGCATATATAAACCTGCCCCTGGAAATTTCCACTACTTGCATCCGAAGAAGTGGGTATTCACCCACGAAAGCTCATGCTGCAAAACGTCTGTTAGTCTATAAGGTGCCACAGGATTCTTTGCTGCTTCTACAGAACCAGACTAACACGGCTACCCCTCTGATACTTGACACCATGCAAGGCACTGCATTTAGCCGTATGGAGTGGAAATCCATCAACCTCATGAAGAAACTTGCACAAATACAGACGGATATCATCTTCCTTTCCAAATGTAAACGGATGGACATCATACCTAATGGACTAAAGGTAAAAAATCCACTGCTATCTACATACTACACAGACCACAGTGAGAGATTATGCCATACTCTATCAAAGAAACTGAGGAACCACCTGATCAGCATCCTTTACAGCAAACAGGAAAACATCAAAAAAGAGCTCTCCAACCTGGAGACTCTCATCAATAACCAAACTTCCATACAAACGGACTTCACTAAAATAAGACAGGAGATCTACATTACTCACTTCACCTCTCTACAAAGGAAAAGGACTGTAACCTGTCTAAACTCCTACCTGCTACATGGGGCCACAACCGTGGTACCCCTAACCCACCCAGCAATATCGTCAATCTATCCAACCACACACTCAGCCCAGAAGAAACGTCTGTCCTATCTCGGGGACTCTCTTTCTGCCCTGCCACCCCCACCAACATGATACAGTTCTGCGGCGATCTGGAAGCCTACTTTCGCCTCCGACTCAAAGAATACTTTCAGGACAACACTGAACAGCGCACTGATACACAGTTACCCTCCCACCAACAGCACAAAAAGAAGAACTCCACCTGGACTCCTCCTGAGGGTCGAAATGACAGTCTGGACCTATACATTGAATGCTTCCGCCGACGTGCACAGGCAGAAATTGTGGAAAAACAACATCACTTGCCTCACAACCTAAGTCGTGCAGAACGCAATGCCATCCACAGCCTCAGAAACCATCCTGACATTATAATCAAAGAGGCTGATAAAGGAGGTGCTGTTGTCATCATGAACAGGTCTGACTACCAAAAGGAGGCCGCCAGACAACTCTCAACACCAAATTCTACAGGCCACTTCCTCAGATCCCACTGAGGAATACACTAAGAAACTGCACCATCTACTCAGGACACTCCCTACACCAACACCGGAACAAATCAACATACCCTTAGAGCCCCGACCAGGGCTATTCTATCTACTGCCCAAAATCCACAAACCTGGAAATCCTGGACGTCCCATCATCTCGGGCATTGGAACTCTCACTGAAGGACTGTCTGGATATGTGGACTCTCTACTCAGACCCTATGCCACCAGCACTCCCAGCTATCTCCGTGACACCACTGATTTCCTGAGGAAACTACAATGCATTGGTGACCTTCCAGAAAACACCATCCTGGCCACCATGGATGTAGAGGCTCTCTACACAAACATCCCACACGCTGATGGAATACAAGCTGTCAGGAACAGTATCCCTGATGATGCCACAGCACAACTGGTTGCTGAGCTCTGTGCCTTTATCCTCACACACAACTATTTCAAATTTGATGACAATATATATCTCCAGATCAGTGGCACCGCTATGGGCACCCGCATGGCCCCACAATATGCCAATATTTTTATGGCTGACCTGGAACAACGCTTCCTCAGCTCCCGTCCACTCACGCCCCTTCTCTACCTACGCTACATTGATGACATCTTCATCATCTGGACCCATGGGAAGGAGACTCTGGAAAAATTCCACCACGATTTCAACAGCTTCCACCCCACCATCAACCTCAGCCTGGACCAATCTACACGGGAGGTCCACTTCCTAGACACTACGGTGCAAATAATTGATGGTCACATTAACACCACCCTATACCGAAAACCTACCGACCGCTATGCCTACCTTCATGCCTCCAGCTTCCATCCCGGCACACCACAAGATCCATTGTCTACAGCCAAGCACTGAGGTACAACCGCATCTGCTCTAACCCCACAGACAGAGACCAACACCTACAAAATCTCCACCAAGCATTCTCAAAACTACAGTACCCGCACGAGGAAATAAGGAAACAGATCAACAGAGCCAGACGTGTACCCAGAAGCCTCCTACTGCAAGACAAACCCAAGAAAGAAACCAACAGGACTCCACTGGCCATCACATACAGTCCCCAGCTAAAACCCCTCCAGCGCATCATCAGGGAACTACAACCCATCCTGGACAATGATCCCACACTTTCACAGGCCTTGGGTGGCAGGCCAGTCCTTGCCCACAGACAACCTGCCAACCTGAAGCATATTCTCACCAGTAACTGCATACCGCACCATAGTAACTCTAACTCAGGAACCAATCCATGCAACAAATCTCGATGCCAACTCTGCCCACATATCTACACCAGCGACACCATCACAGGACCTAACCAGATCAGCCACACCATCACCGGTTCATTCACCTGCACGTCCACCAATGTAATATATGCCATCATATGCCAGCAATGCCCCTCTGCTATGTACATCGGCCAAACTGGACAGTCTCTAAGGAAAAGGATAAATGGACACAGATCAGATATTAGGAATGGCAATATACAAAAACCTGTAGGAGAACACTTCAACCTCCCAGGCCAAACAATAGCAGATCTTAAGGTGGCCATCCTGCAGCAAAAAAACTTCAGGACCAGACTTCAAAGAGAAACTGCTGAGCTCCAGTTCATCTGCAAATTTGACACCATCAGCTCAGGATTAAACAAAGACTGTGAATGGCTTGCCAACTACAGAACCAGTTTCTCCTCCCTTGGTTTTCACTCAACTGCTAGAACAGGGCCTCATCCTCCCTGATTGAACTAACCTCGTTATCTCTAGCTTGCTTCTTGCTTGCATATATAAACCTGCCCCTGGAAATTTCCACTACTTGCATCCGAAGAAGTGGGTATTCACCCACGAAAGCTCATGCTGTAAAACGTCTGTTAGTCTATAAGGTGCCACAGGATTCTTTGCTGCTTCTGTTTACAAGGGAAGACAATGGATAGTTTGAACTATATCTGTCACCTAGGTGTAGCTCTGTTCCTACAATCTGCCAACTAGATTGTCTTATGAACAGAGGATTACAGCTGGTCTAGCTGTTTAATGCTGGTAGAAAACAAACTCTGGGCAAGTTATCCTTTATGAAACTGGAGAAGTCCTGTTAGTTAAAATCAGGATCTAGAAAGTGTTATGATTTTATATGTAACCATTTCCATTAATTCTACTTGTTTCTCCTTAAATCTCTGTTCTTTATTAAACACTTATTTTCACTATACACAAATCTAAGCACTTCGAATTAAGTGGAGCAGTGATGTGGAGGTGAAACTGCTAAGCTGGCATACTGTTCCTTTAGGAGCAGCAGATCTGTGAATTCTGATAGCGTCCAATAGAACAAGGGATGGACATTCCAGGGGGACAACTGGAGTGCTTAGGGGTTGGAGTGTGCTTATTTCTTACCTGCAGAGGGACAACGGAGCCTGTATAGGCTGAGAGGGTGAACTTGTGTTGCTTGTAGCTGGTGGAGTCAGGGGGAGCTGACTCTTGGCACGCACAGACAAGACTTCCTCCCACTAAGGGCAGGTGGTAGCAAGGTGCCTCAAACCTGGGTACTCCAGGAAGCATCACATTTGGTGCAAAACTGATTGAAAGACTGTACACACAGTAATCATCAATAGTTTGTCAAACCTAGGGGGGGGGGGGGAAGAGAGAGATTATCCAGTGGGATCCCACAGTGGCCTGTCCTGGGTCTGATACCAATGTTTTAATTAATTACTTGGATAATGGAGTGCAAAGTATGCTTATAAAATTTGCAGATGACACCAAGCTGGAAGGGGTTGCAAGCACTTGGGGAGGCCCGGATTAGAAGTCAAAGTCACCTTGACAAATTAGAGAATTAGTCTGAAGTCACCAAGATGAAATTCAGTAAAGACATGTGCAGAGTATTACACATAGAAAACAAAAACATGTATATCAAATGCCCAAGTACAAAATGGGAGATAACTGACTAGGTGGTAGTACTGGCTAAGAAGGACCTGGGAGTTATAGTGGATAACCAATTGAACAAGTGAACAATATGATGCAGTTGCAAAAAAGGCTAATATTCTCAGATGTATTAATAAGAGGATTGAACAAAAGACACAGGCATTAACTGTCCTGCTCTACTTGACACTGGTGAGATTTCATTTAGAGTACTGTGTTCAATTCTCGGCACAACACTTTAAGAAACATGTGGCTAAACTGAGTAGAGGGGAGAACTACAAAAATGATAACAGGTTTAGAAAACCTGACCTTTGATGAAAGGTTAAAGAAACCTATGATAAGCCTTGAGAAAAGAAGTCTAAGGGCGGGACATGACAATAGCCTTCAAACATATTAAGGGCTGTTATAAAAAGAGGATTGATCAATTGCCCTACATTCAGTGAACATGGAGAAGTAGTAATAATGGACTTAATCTGCAGCCAGGGAGATTTAGATTAGACATTAGGAAAACCTTTCTAAGGGCTTGGCTACACTGGAGAGTTGCAGCGCTGCAACTCACTCACCGTCCACACTTGCAAGGCACATACAGCGCTGTATCTCCCTGGCTACAGCGCTGGCTGTACTCCACGTCTGCCTGGGGAATAACGACTGCAGTGCTGGAGTGCCAGTGTAAACAGTGATTAATCTTACTACGCTGTAACTGACCTCCGGAATTTTCCCATAATGCTTTTAACTAAAGAACTCTCTTTGTTTTGTTATGATGCCTCTCTTTGTTTTGTTGTGAACTCGGGGCTCCCAGAGCTGCTTATCTAAAAAACAAACAGCTACTGTTTGCTGTGAATGAGGCAGGCAGGGGGATGAATGTCCACAGCTAGTGTTTGCTTGAGGAGAGAAACAGCATGGCGAGGGGGAGGGGGCAGGGAGTCCATTGGAGCAGCTGCTTATCTGGTCTGAAGGCTATTTGCATTTAAGAGTGAATGAGGGGTGGGGGAAGAGGTCGGACTTTGCAAGGCAGGGAGCTGACACAGTGTCGGCTCCAAAAATCCACTCTCTCTCTCTCTACCCCACGCTCCCTGTCACACTCCACCCCACCCCCCGAATTTGAAAAGCACGTTGCAGCCACTTGAACGCTGGGATAGCTGCCCATAATGCACCACTCCCAACACCGCTGCAAATGTGGCCACACTGCAGCGCTGGTAGCTGTCAGTGTGGCCACACTCCAGCGCTTTCCTTACACAGCTGTACGAAGACAGCTGTAACTCGCAGCGCTGCACACCTGCAAGTGTAGCCAAGCCCTAACTAAGGACAGTTAAGCACTGGAATAGGCTACCAAGGGAAGTTGTGGAATCCTGATCATGGGAATTTTTAAAAAGGTTAGACAGACACCTGTCAGGGATGATCTAGGTATACTTGGTCCTGCCTCAGTACAGGAGCTGGAAAAGTTGACCTTTCAAGGGCCCTTCCAGCTCTACATTTCTCCTTTCCCTTTGTAATTCACAGAATCCTACAAAGTCTCACTAATAGTTTCCAAAATTGTGTATCTGGCAGTTGTAGTGACTGCCAGATTCCAAGATTTGAGTTTTCATTTTGTTTGGGGCATCCTGAGATTTTCACATGCTAGTAAGATCAGATGTAGCGGTGTTAAAGAAGATCCTATGGAAAACTCGTCCATAAAAATACATAAGATCAGTTACAGCCAGGGCCGGCTCCAGACCCCAGCGTGCCAAGCGCGCGCATGGAGCGGCATTTTAACGGGAGGGCGGCAGGCGGGTCCGGCGGACCTTCCGCAGTCATGCCTGCGGGAGGTCCAACGGAGCCGCGGGACGACCGGACCTCCCGCAGGCATGACTGCGGCAGGTGCGCTGGTCCCGCGGCTCATGTGGACCTCCCACAGGCATGACTGCGGAAGCGCCACCGTAGGCGCGGGACCAGCGGCACGTCTGCGGGAGGTCCCGCGAGGGCGCGGCGCGCCGCCCTGCTTGGGGCGGCAGAATTCGTAGAGCCGCCCCTGGTTACAGCACTGCAGAACACTGAACAACAGAGCCGTAAAAATCAGTCAGAGGTGAAGAAGTTTTCAAGTTTTCAAGAAAGGAGAGGTCTATAAATACCTGCTGCAGATACTCTTACTAGAATATCGTTCCTGTAATTTTTTTAAGGCTAAATACAAAAAGCAAGGAATTCCTTCTTGCTAAATTCAGATGTTAAATTTCTGCTAGGTTAACATAGGGAATAAATAAAACATACACAACTCCTATCATTCTACAGACTAAGTCTACTAGGCAAGAAAGAGTACTACGTTGGTGTTCCACAGAAGAGCCAGCATGGGAGACTAACCCACTTTTTCACTTTGTTCCATGTGGCTGCCACTGTGGTAACCAGTGTGGATCAAGGAACAGAGGCATAGTGTGCTTTCAGTAAGATCACTACTTAAATGGACAATTATTTTTTTTTAATTGGATGAGAGCACTGATTAGGTATACATACATCACAGCAGAACAGACAGGGAATGCGTTAACTCCCTTCAAAAGGGAACCAGAAAGGGGGCTGTCCCACCCAGAAGATGGTATTCAGTCTGCTGGGTCAGGAGACAGGATTCCCACCTGGGCTCAAAAGCTGCTATATGAACTGGAAGGGAAATCAGCTTAGGAAGCTCAGACTGAAGGATGAAGTGTTTGCTTGTATCTGCTTCCAAGTACAAAGAGGTAATGGAGCAAGGAGGCTCTGAGAAACTGCTTTAGTCCTACCAGAAGGCTGTGTTTATCACCAGAAACTCCAAATCCCTATTTACATAAAGTTGTACCAATTAAAGGTGTCATTTTGTACCCATTTAGTTAAAACCAGTATAACTTGTGTACAACACTTGTATAAAAGTTTAAGCCTGCCTATATCAGTTTAGCTTGCACTTCAAATAGCCAGTTTAAAATTAATACAAGAGTTCACACAAATTGATTTAGCTAAACTGTTTCAACTTTTAAATTAATCCCTGTAACTTTTGTGACAGATAACTGCTAAAAGAAATTTACATCGCTGTAACTGCACCGATGTTGATAGACTAGTGCAGTTTTTCAAACGTAGACAATGTTCAAGTTAAGACTGTTCGGCTTCCTGGATCTGAAATAAAAACTCTTCAGCTAAATCAAAATGCGGAAATCCTTGGTCTAAACTCTTTGTGAAAATCTCTACTCTGGCCAGTTTTTCTAATGAGCCTAAATCTGAAAATAATTTTTAAGAGATTTCAGACTACAAGTAAATTCTGCTCTCATTTACTCTTGATTTGCACTAATATAACTCCACTGACTTCTGTGGAGTCACTCTGGAGTTTCACTGTGTAACAGAGCAGAACTTGGCCCTATGTACTAGATAGAACCCTTTTGTATACACAATTTCTAAAAGGAATGGAACAACAACTGTCTAAGTAGGGATTTTTTCCTCTTCAAGAGAAAGAGAATCTCTCCTTCAGAGACTCAGTTGTGTTTCCTACCTAATGCCACACAAGTTAAGTACCCTGTTTAATTAGGTAAATAAAGTATACTCCATTTCAAATCATCTGGATAACTAAACCACCGAAGCCAGACCCTCATCCACACCTTCACAAAAAGAGGAAGAAAGACCTAAAATATTCTAAAGCCTTATGCAAGATTTTGACCTCAAAGACAAACTCCTTATTTATTGGCTCAGAATTTGAGCAGAAGGTAAGAAGTTGGTACTGGTAGTTTTGTGGAATAGAATGATGGAAAATCTGCTTAATGTTCTCTATTTTTTACTTTACAATAGAGATTTGTGTTGGTATTATCGCTTTCTGAGTATCATGTTCGAGGAGGTTTTTTTCTTTATAGTATTTGTCTTACAGTATATAATATACATTTTAAAAACATTTTGGAAATGAAAATACTATTTTATTCAACCTATTTTCATTTGCAAATGAAAATTGAGCAAAGATGAGCAATTAGTAATTATTTAATTTCAAACACCTCTCAAACCACCTTTATTATTCTTTATCAAGTACTATGCTATATTATACCTGCATCTGTCTTGTCTTATGTCATCAACACCTCAACTCATTGCCAAACGTGATTTCTTTAAGGAAACCCATGTTACTAAACATGTTTCCTTAACATATCACCAGCTATGAAGACAAAACAGTAGCTTAATCTTAGTCAGCATTAATATAGTTTGTTGCTTGAACAGCTGGTAACTGGGCATAATATCAATACCAGATTGTCGCTATCTCATGGGAGAAATGGGGAGAATGCATAAGGGACAAACAAACCCTTATCCACAGTGCCCATACTATCGTCATTAAAGTGCACTAGTGATACAACTGTACATTTATAGAGGCAAAAATATGGAATAAAATTCCATGTTACAGATTAAAGCACTAACATTACCTGTGTCAATCACACACAGAACTCATGATCCCACCATTTAGAAAGGACATAGGAGAGCTAGAGATATGAAAAGAAAGAGAACAAAAACAATACAAGAACATGGAAACTATATTTCTAGAATATAGGAAGACACACGATCATGTGCACCAGCGGTTCTCAACTGGGGGTCCGTGGGACCCCACCACTGAAACCCCGAGCCCTGGCAACCCTCACTTACGGGGCTGAAACCTTGAGCTCCCCTCTCCCCCACTCAAGTCAGAGCAGCAGGGAGATGAAATCCCGAGCTCCTCCTCCCTCTCCCCCATGAAGATGCAAGCCGTGGGGCTGAAGCCCCAACGTGGGCAGAAGCCCTGAGCCCATGAGCAGAGTTGAGGGGGCATGAGGGTGTTGCCCCCCAAAACTGAACTGCCTTCCCCAGAGTGGGGCAGTTCTGGGGGCAGCTCCACAGCCCCTCACGTCTCCCCCTCAGCTTCCCTCAGGCCCCACCCTCTGGCCAGATCCTAGGCAGGAAACAGGAGCCAGGCAGTGCGGAGCAGCTGCTCCTCAGGCTGGTGGTGCCATGGACTGGGCAGCCGTGGCATTCCCCTGTCTGCTGCTGGTGCCTAGGGTTGCAGCTGCTCCTCAGCTCCCAGCCCCCTTTGACTGCTCACACAGCTGGTAAGAGCTGCCCAGGTGGGGACCTGGCTCCAGGAGAGCCCTTAGAAAGCAGCTACCGGCACACAGACCCAGGCAGGTGTGTGGCTTGCTGAGGTGAATCAGGGGGTGGTGGCAGTGCACACAGCTAGCCTGAGCCCTGCTGGCCCTTGTCCCCTAGCTCCTCCCAAATAGAAATCAAACTACACCTGTGTCCAAGGGTCCCACCTTTGGCCCAGAGCCCCAAGTCCCCCCTCCCCACCGGGCCCTGGAGTTTTTATAGCATGTTGAGGGGGGCCCAGAAAGAAAAGGGTTGAGAACTCCTAGTGTGCGCAATTCCATCACAGTACCATTGGAAAGCCAAATCTTGAGAGCTGCTGAGCATTCAAACTCCCACTGCTTTAATCAAATCACAGCCAAGCTCTACAAAAAGGACTTACTCAGACACTGTAAATGGAAGGACAAAGATTCCTGGTATATAAACAAGAGGCCAGTGGAAAAGACTCCCAAGTAGGTGACTGAAGCACCATCACAAGAGATATTCAAGAACAGATCAGACATATTAGTGGGAATTATACTATAAATGAATAAAGTGGATGGTGTACAGCCATCCAACAAAATGTGGTGGTGGGAAAACGGAAATGAACGCAGATAACTGGACAAGTCTTATCTGGATTTATTCTATAGATAAAAAGAGTAGTAAGGTACAATTATAATAACAAAGAAAGTTTAAGTTCACCAATTCCCTGCCTGAACAGAAGCAGCTTAAAGGAATAGTTTACCAACAGATATTCTTATAACCTGGGAAAGCCCATGCATATATTTTTCCATCAGACTAGTGGGACACAAAGACAATACAATCTGTAAGAACTAAGGAGGCAAAAATCTTCCATCCAACATCAGAAGGACATATTTTTATAACTAAGTCCTCCATTGGTTGTTTAGCATTACTGTATAAACTAGTTTCTTGAAAAGTACTTTAAACTAACTTTTGCTGACATATTATTCCAAATATGCATTCTCCATCAGCCAAAAATATTTAAAGCTTGAACCCTTGAGTACTTTTGAATGCAAACAGTTGTACTTATTTATGTATATATGAACGATGTGGTTACACATTTGTAGTAATTCTTAATAGTATATTTTATGGAATGATTTGTAAGGCAAATGGCATCTGGGAGCCTTACACTTTTCAAACAATAGGACATTAAGCAAAATACTGAAACTTTATTATAAAATATCCTTTATATAACCATCCTTCTCCTTAATTCCCAATTGCCAAAAATAATCCCATGGTCAATTAAAGGCCTACCAAATACATACTTTCGAAAGAAAGCAGATTAATTCTTACCTCCATTGCTAATGCTGCAGTTTGCTGGTCATAATGATTCAGAAGATTAGGCATAAAGGTGGTATTGTAAGGCAGGTCTTGGCACATCCTCAAGATGATGGGCTCACAAGAAAATAAACTGTGTCCACTTGTATGCCCCACCAAAACTTCCAAGAACAAAAGACAGCAGAACATCAAGCAAGTAGCCATCCTTCCACATGTGAATGGGAGCCAGTCACTGAGGCCTGTCAGATTATTCAATGTACACTTTCAGATATACATGTACTGAAGGTCTGGCTTTAATGCCAGTATTTTTGCTGCTTGTTTGTTAAGATTCTTCAAAAACTGAAATACTATTTGTGCTGACAGAGTCTTATTCACTCAGTCTGACAGAACACTTGACACAGATGGGACATCTTGACTTTTCTTTTCACATTATGAAGGCTGTATTAGGTTAATGTGTCAAGCTGATTAACCACATTCCCACACGATAGAACCCATCCTGTTGAAACAGCAGCTGAGCTATGTTCTTCTTTTATTAAACAGCCTAAAAAACAAACAAACAAAACAGTAAAACCACTATAGTTAACTTCAAAATTAAAAATGTAGTTAATTAATATAGAACAATATTAGCACAATAAATATTTAAGGTAATTTATTTGTAAGTGCTGAAGCCAAGTAATTAAATCAAGAGACCCAGAATCAATTTTCAGTTCAAATTTTTCAGTCTGAGCAGAAAAGGGCTAAAACAACGAGGAGTCCTTGTGGCACCTTACAGACTGACGAATTTTTTTGGGGCATAAGCTTTCATGGGCTAGAACCCATTCATCAGATGCATGCTCCAAAAATAGCTCTCTCTTCCTATAGGGAAGGAGGGAAAATGGAAGTGACAGTGTTTCTATGTGATGAATCCTAAATATTTCCATCAAAGAGACATTAAGGCCTGGTCTATACTTAAAACTTGCACCCACACAGCTACAGCACCCACACCCCTGAAAAGGCAGCTACGCTAACCTAACCTCCAGCATAGCCACAGCTAGGGCTATGGAAGAATATCTCCACTGACCTTGCTGCTGTTGCTCAGAGGTGGAGCTCCCACCTGCAACTGAACTTAGCCTCCAAATTTGAAACTGCCCTTTGAAGAATTACAACTGAGTTTTCTGTGCAATTATTTTTAGTGGAATATTTACACATGTTCACAGATTGAACATTTAAAGTTTTTAATTCTGAAGTTTTGCTTTTTTGTTTCTCTAAACAATTCACAAACCTATACAGAGATAAATCTCAAAACCAGCTAATTATTTGGGGGGGGGGGGGGGAGAAAGAGGAATTAGCTGTTGCAGGATTGCTCAAATCAGCTACTTTTGTTTCCAGATTATACTGGCCTGCCTCTGACACATCAGTTGTGCTCTGCCTATTCTCTTGGTAAACCTTTAGGCAGGCTGGGCAGATGATCTGGAAGTGAAAGGGTCCTGGAGGAGACAGGAGCTTTAGAAGAGAACAAGAAGATGAGAAAGTAGAGGAGTATTGGCACTTAACAGCTCCCCTAGCACCACTGCCTCTGCTAACCAGCATATTAGGCAACATCAGACTAGGCAAGAGCCTCTGCTCTGAAGCATCAGCATATCAAATGACACCACAGTGCTGCTGTCTCAATAGGCCTGGGAACCAAGGCAGCAACATCAGGGAACTACTTCAAGCACTGATGCCTAGGCACAAAGGCACTGGATTCCCCCAGCCAAGGCCTCCCAACATGTCTTCATTCTCTTACATAGTCACCACATCCTAACTAATCTCTTGAAAAGCCTATAGCCTCACTCACTCTACCTCACCTCCACCAAAGTGTGGGAGCAAAAAGACGACTCAGTGATATATGTGACTGGGACTAGTGTGTGTTTGACTAGGGAGGCATGAGCAGGGAGTCTAAAGTGCTGATACTTCAAGGCAGAAGCTTTTAAGGGTTCTCCCAGTGCTGCTTCCTTGGTTCACTGAGTACCTCAGCATAGAAGAGCGAGCTCCTATATACCTCAGGCTATCCAGAGAGCTCAGGCCTCTCCCAATCAGGCCCTGCTCTGCAATGGCACCCAGGTCCTTCCACATCTCCTTTTTGCTTTGAGTGCACCATGTTGCTTACCCTCTAGGAACCATTGCAATAGCTGAAAATAAGTCAGAGCACAACATACTCCACCCATCCCTGTCCCCAAAATATCTTGAGGCTGAGAGCGGTGAACGAAATAGTGTACGGCTGTTCTGGCAGTTTTAAACTGGCTGAGGAACCCCTTTATGCAGCTGTCATTCCCTGGGGTTCTCTCTCTCCCTTCACAATGTAAAAGGGTCAGAAGTGGAGAAGTCTGATCCAATATGGTTTGAGCCTTGAGAATGGGGGCCAAAGTGGAAAAAAAATGAAGAGGAGGAGGGCTAGCTCAGTGGTTTGAGCATTGGCCTGCTAAACCCAGGGTTGTGAGTTCAACCCTTGAGGGGGCCACTTAGGGATCTGGGGCAAAAATCAGTACTTGGTCCTGCTAGTGAAGGCAGGGGGCTGGATTCGATGACCTTTTCAGGGGGTCCCTTCCAGTCCATATATTATATTAAGACAGGTCTAGAGGGCCCCTGTTCTCACTACCACTTTATTCTGGAGGAGTATTAGAAATGGAAACCTAAAGCACAGAACTCAAACCTCTAACCAGATTGTTATTTACAAAAGATTCAATGTAAGCCATCACCCAGATAACTGTTGGTTCAAACAAGACTTCCAATAGAACCTCAAGTGCCACATTAATATTTCAGAGAAGAACCAAAGAACTGACAAACATAACAGGTTTGCAACCAAGAACCATACTGGGTCAGACCAATGGTACATCTTGCCCAGCATTCTGTCTCCAACCATGGTCAGTACCAGAGCTTCAGGGGGAGTGTATAGAACAGGGCAATTTTGGAGAGATCCACTGTTGTCTTCCCCTCTCAGCTGCTGGCAATCAGAGGTTTAGGATCATCCTGAACATGGGGTAGCATCCCTCCCAATCTTGACTAACAGCCACTGATTGGCCTCTCCTCCATGAATTTATCTAATTCTTTTTTTAGACCAGTTGTACTTTTGACCATCAAAACATCCCATGGCAATAAGTTCCATGGGTTAATTGAGCATTGGGCAACAGTAGATGGTTCACTTGACGATTACCTGTCCTGTTCATTCCTTCTGGGGCACCTGGCATTGGTCACTGTCAGAAGACAGGATACTGGGCTAGATGGACCTTTGGTCTGACCAATATGGCCGTTCTTATGTTCTTATTATATGAAGGAGTACTTCTTGTTTGTAGTAAACCTGCTGCCTATCAAATTCATCTGGTGACTGCTGATTTTTGTATTGTGGGAAAGGATAAATAACACTTCTCTCTATTCACTTTTTCCACACCATTCATGAGTCTAGACCTTTGACCAGATCGTATTACCCACCCAGTCACACTGACTTTGAGGAGCTGCAGCAAATGTGATGGTATGAAAAAGCCCTGAAAATAGAGAGCCACTGCCACACCAGTGAAATGGATCTATACCTCTCATGATTGCTGAAAACCATTTCCTCTAATAGAAATTGTTAATGCCTTCAACAGTTGCACACCTGCCAAACTTTCTGAAAAATGCAATAGTCAGCTCAGTCCTCAAAAAAACATCACTTGACCCTGAAGATCTCTCCAACCTCTCACTCATGGGCAAAATGAATGAGAAAGTTGCAACCCCAAGCTCTACTAACATGTGGTATTAGCCAACATCTTGGCTGCCCCACAATCTCAATTTCAACCAAGGCACAGCACAGAGACAGCCCTAGTGATACTAAAAGAGGATGACCTTGAGATCTTGCCTCTGTCAATGGTCTTAATGTTCATGCTCAAACTCACATTGGATCTCTCTGTAGCTTTTGAGTAGACCAAGAGGCAGGAGTAGATGGCACAGCATTATAATGGCTCCAATTCATTCCTCTCCAGCAGAACTCAGAGGGTGACTTAACTGCTCTTACTTTCTGTAGGCCCTTACCTGTGATGTCTCACTGGGATCCATAATATCCCTCTTACACATCAATATCTGGGAGCGATAGTAAGACAATACGCTCAGGTATCAAGAATATGCTGGTGACCCTCTTTACATATTAGTCATCAGTCATGCAACCACCACCTTTTCTAAGATGTTAGAATGACTATAAGAGATCAACTCTTGCATGAAGAGCAGCTGTCTCAAGCTTAACACAGGCAAAAATCAAATAATGCTAGTCAGAAGGAGGAAAATGCTTTGAAGAACTAACCAGACACCATTCCCAACTTCTACTCAAGGTGTACAGCCCCAATTGTCAAAGTGGATTGAACCTCAGGGTCCTGTCACACCTCCCTACTCTTGGCATGACCAAGTATTCATCCAGGCACTGACACTACTTGGTCATCTAAACATCAGTGTATAAACATGCCTTTTCACCTCCAACTTGCTTGGAAATTTCACCTCTTCCTCCTGGACAAGAACCTAGCCATAGTAATCCATGCATTTGTCTCTTCAAGACCATTATGTTATTGAGGCCGAGGTGTCTGCTGGTATAAAATGCTGTTATCACCTCCATGGTCCAGGTCACCATGAGCACAACAGGCCTTCTTCAAAAGCCTTCACTAGCCCCCAGTCAGTTTCAGATGGCAACCTGAGCCCTCACTTCTAACCTTCACAAACTATTAATGGATCAAGCCCTATACATTAGGGACTATGTTTCAGTCTAGGAATGGACAATGCAGATGACAAAGCCCAAGACAATGTGTGTGAGAACTATGCATCCTTGGTTGATGGGATCCAGCCATAGAATGAACTTCCAGAGTAGTTTAGGAACTGTCATATTTGATCAGACTCAAGCGCTATGTAGTCCAGTATCCCACCTCCAGCCAGCACCAGATGCTTCAGAGGAAGTTAAGAACCCTGCAGCAGGCAGATCCACCACATAAGGTCTCATCCTGATCTAACACAGTTTGGTTTAAAACTGTGATGCATGAAGATTAGGCAAATCCAGAGACCAAACCCTGATCAAGAAACACTACAATGCCTTCCTCTTCAAAAAGGTTTTCCACCTTACCCAGAATGACACTCTCAATATTCACACCCCCAAACACCACCAAATCTGACTGCCCACAACCCTCCCAACAACAAAAAACCCATAACACAAGTAGGGTTTTTATCCTGAGAAGGGAAAAAAGTCAGATATCGTGTAACCCACACACCTTCTGGGTGTGCTGTTGTCCCATCTAGTGGTACCAAGAACACTTAGAGACAGATAAAATGAGTCTGCTCTACAGTCTTAGCTAACAGCCAGGTGGCTTTTAGCTCATGCAGTAGAGGCTCATGCACTAAGCTCCAGAGGTTCCAGGTTCGATCCTGTCTGCCCATGACTGGGGTCTGTTGGTATTACAATTGCATTAAATCCTTTAGGGATTTTGTTATTGCTATTTGTTTTATGAAGAACTCCCATAGATCCTATGGTGCTAGACAGTAATATAACATTCAAGGCCAGAACTGTAGGTTGAATCTAAAGCAAAAGCTAGAGAAGACAGGCTACAAAACCTATTACCTATAACCTGAACCATCCATACCCTTTAAAAGGAAAATGCCTAAGTAAAACTAAAATGCAGAGAATAGGAGAACTGCAATATGAAAAGCCAAGTATGTGACTGTATTCCAACTGTGAATGCTAACCATTTTTAAACTAGAATCAAGAGCTAGAAATACAGTTGATCTACTCTTTGGTGTAGACAGGAACATGCCATAATGTACAGTTTTTAATTTCCTGGTGGCAATATTTCTGACCACACTACCTTTTTTGGTTCTTTATCAGGCCTATAAAACACACATAATTATACATGCACATACACTGAACTATTTTAGTGATCACATCAGGAGACACCAACCCACCTACCCTGGGACACTAAAGACAAACTGCAAGAAAGGATCAGGAAGTAGCTAGTGAGCCAGTTAGTTATGGACTTCAAAAGACTAATTATAAGCACATACTAATTATAAGCACATACATAAAGGCTTAGTTACAGTATTATTACATACATCACAAATGGCAAATCCTACAGGGCAGGTACCAACTCTTAAGCGTAAAAGTAATATTAGCAAATAAGTTTCACAATTAATACTAAAAGAGATGAAGAGCAAACATACTTGAAGAATGGGAAGATCACACAGATGGATGCGCTCATGGAGAGCAATCGCAAAGCGGATAGATGTTGGGGAACAAGATGGCAACTTCACCCCCCCCATTCCAGATACAGGGGGAATGGGGCGGGGGACACTCCCCACATTCCACCTCAATTACAGTCAGGGGGGAGAGAAACCACACTGCAGTTTTCTCCCACTCCATTTCTGTTACAGATTAAGGGGGAAACCACACCACATCTCCCCCCATTTCAATTACACTGGGGAGATGCACACCACACATCTTTCCCCACTGTAGTTACAGACAGAGGGGGGGAGAGGAGAACCACACTGTACAGTATCCCCCCCCGCCCAATTCTTCCCCTCAATTCTCGTGGCAGAGGGGGGGGGGGAGAAGGGGGACACCAAACTACGTTTTCCCCACACACTCCATTTCAAGCACAGATTGAGGGAGGGAGGGGGGAGCCACACACTATTCCCCCCCGCCCTCCACTGCGGGTCCAGGTAGGGAGTGGGGGGAAGGGAAGGGGAGAAGCTCTCCATCACACGCCTGCTGAAAGAGGGGTTCTCCCTCTTCTTCTCCTTCACTCCCACGGGATCTGGGGGGGGGGGGGCGCTTCTGACCCAGCCATTTCCCAGCTCAGCCCTCTCCTGCACCGGGGTCCCCCCCCCGCCCTGCCTGCACGGGGGCAGTGTGTGAGCTCTCACCTCGGAGGATCCCCTCCACCCTGAAGCTCCAACGGAAAGGGAGCGGGTCGCCCACCCCCCACACCGAGGCCCAGGCTACCGCACTTACCTCAGCCCCCGCCCGGCCTCTCCGCCCTCGCTTCTCCCCCCCCCCCCCCCGAGCCCGCGGCGCAGCGCGCGGGGGCGAAGAAAGGAAAGGCCGCGCCTCCCCGACCCCCCACGCCCGCGCCAACCCCCGCACCCCCCGCCCCCACCGGCGGCCTCCCGCCAGCCCCGCCCCCGCTCGAACGCCGGCCCCCGCCTCCGCCCCTCGAGCCGGCACGCCCCGCCCCGCCCCTTCGGACCGCCCCGGAGAGCAGCGAATCAGAAGCAGCCGGCTGGTTGCTAGGTAGAAGAGCCGGCACGCCGCGGCTCGGCCCTGATTGGCTGCTTCCCCCGGGGCGCTAGGCATTGTTTCCATGGCAAAGGGAATAAACTTGCCGGGAGCAGAGGAGACGGGGGGGCCGTAGAGGGGGGCGCGGCTCCGGAGCACGGGAAGCCAGGTGAGAGCGTGGGGGAGGGGCGTATCCCCGCCAGGGGCATCGTGGCGATGGGGGTATCGATATCACCGGGCGGGGCGCTCGGGATATCGCCTCCATGGCGGTCAGGGCACTGGGGTATCGATTCCCGAGACGCGGGGGCGGGGTTTCTGGGGCAGCACTCGGGATTACCAGCTGGGGGTGGGGATGGATGTCACGGGGCATGGGGCGCGCCAGGGGTGCAGAGGGGGCACTGGGAGTTATGGATGGGGGGCATTGGGAGATAGTGGTACCCCAGGGCGGGGGGGGGCACTAGGTATGGGCAGTGCTGGGGGCGCGTATCGGGGGATATCACTGCTGCAGGCTGCTGTGGGGATACTGGCGCCAGAGGGGCAGGGGAGCACTGGGGGATATCCGAGCATAAGGGGGATATTAGTTGCAGGGGAGCACTGGGAATGTCTAGAACCACAGGGGCCATTGGGGGATACCAGCACCACAGGCTGCTGTGGGGCATATCAGTTCCACGGGGTGCAGGGAGAGAACTGGAAATATACAGTACAGTGCAGGGGTACTGGGGGATGTCAGGGTCCAGGGAGCACTGGGTGCATGGGGGAGGGGGATATCAGTGCTGCAGGGTGAAAGGGGGAGTACTGAAGGGAATTGATGCCATAAAGCACAGGGGCACTGGAGGCTGGCAGAATGCAGGAGAGATGATGGTTTTGATGCCATGAAGAGCATAGGGCTTTCAGTGCTGCAAGGCCCAAGATGCATCCTGGAGAGGATCAGTGCCATGGGGCACTGGTGGGGATTATAGATACCCCAAGGCAATGGGGAGCTGTGGGAGTTAGAGACTGTGAAGGGCACAGGGGGTATCAATGCTATAGGGTACCGGGGCACTGAGGTATTGATACTGCAGGAATAATAGGGAGTATTGGTTTCATGGGGTGTGGGGAGCACTGAGGTATCGATGGCACATGTCACAGCAGGAGACTTGGGAGGAATTGATGCCAAGGGTGGCACTAGATGCTATCAATGTTGTGGGAAGCAAAGGGGATATAGATACTGCAGGGCAGTAGGGAGTATCGACTCTATGGGGCTGTATGCAAGACTACTGATGCTGCAGAGAACAGGGGGCAACGGGGGAGTTTCACCGCCGAAGGTCATTCAGGGGGGAGGGAAGAGGGCTGCAGGGCTATTAATGCCACAGGGTGCAGGGAGCCCTGGTGGTATCAAAGCCTCACAGTGCAGGGAGCATGGGGTGGTGGTGGGGTATACATGCTGTGGAGGCTCAGGAGATATCAGTGTACCCTGTTTGGGGGCATTAAAGCTGTGGGTCACAGGTAGAGGCTGTGGGAGGGACTGATGTCATGGAGGCCCTGGGGGGATCATTTCAACCAGGAAGCACAGAGACGATCAATGCTATGGGGAGTAGAACTGGGGATATCAGTGCCTTGAGCAGGGTATCAGTGCCTGGAGTGGAAGGGGGTATTGATAATATAGGGCATGGGGCCCTCACAGGTATTGAGACCACTGGGGGTGTGAGGGTGTCAACTCTGGAGTACTGAAGGGTGTTAATGCCTTAGGATAGTTGTTGGCAGAGGGGGCACTTACTGGAACACAGCACCTTGCAATGAGATGCAGCAGCAAGAAGGCCTTGTAACTTATACTCGTACTTATTTTGCTGCCCAGCCACTCAACTGCTTTCTAGGTTTCTCTCTGTTTCAAATGATTTTCCCCCAGATCAGTCCTCTTGCAGTTTCTCATGCTGAGTCTCATATACTTAGTTAGCCTATAAGGTGCCACAGGACTCTTTGTTCCTTTTCTCATATACTTTGTTCTTTTTGGTCTATATACTCTAATCTCTCTGGCTCACCTTTCTATTACTATGGTTTGCAACAGTTGAAATCCACAGACGACAGTACACCTCTACCTCGATATAACGTGACCCGATATAACACAAATTTGGATATGACGCGGTAAAGCAGTGCTCCGGGGGGGGCGGGGCTGCGCACTCCGGTGGATCAAAGCAAGTTTGATATAATGCGGTTTCACGTATAACGTGGTAAGATTTTTTGGCTCCCGAGGACAGCGTTATATCGAGGTAGAGGTGTATATGTGAATTAACTACTGTTGACTCCCAGGATGATCATTTACAAGCAGTCCTCTCTTCCTTTCTAAGCCTTACAGTTTGGTTAGTTCATTCCAGGTAAAAGTCACACTTATACCATCATGTGGATTATGGTTGTTAGATTATTTCTATGTAACGTGTTTTTAAACCTGTGGGTACATGGGTCTCTGATGAGCCAGGAAGGCTTAATAAAACAGTGCCTCTGCAAGACTTATTCTGACTATGATTTGCAGAAGGCGAAGGCCCGGGAATGGTATTCCAGAGGGTTAAGCCTAGATTAACATAGCTAAAGGAAATGAGTTTAATGCCTTAGTTAATATGATCTGATCATACATAGCATTAATCTTTCTTAAATGCATTCAAATTATTTTTTAAAACAAAGGGTTTGACCCAGCTCCTATTGAAATAACAGAAAGTCTTTGTTATCTTTAATGTGAATTGGATCGGGGGAATGAAATCATTCTGCTGTAGTAAACAACTCCATTTGCTAGGAGTGCACAACTGTATCATAAAGCAACCAATAAAATCCTGTTATAGAACACTAGGATTTGTCTGCTTGATTCTTATCTCAAAGGAGCACATATACCAATATAGTTCTGGATTCTAAGGAGCACCAAGCATATTACCCATATAATTAATGTTACCCCTGGCTATCCATAATAATCCTTAGTACTTGTATGGCCCATTTAACCTTCAAAGCACTGTACAAAGATTCATTAACTGACTGAATTGTGAAGGAACCATTGCAAGAGCCAATCTCCACTGGACTGGTGCTGGACATCTTGGGGAAGAAATGTTGCCTTGTCAAAGAGAAGTCTTAGTGACCCAGAAAGGACCAAAGAAGAGAGCTGCTAAAGGTACAGCAACTCAGGAAATGCCTAGGGGACAACAAGGGTAACCCTCACCCATCAAGCTGGGTGTGGTACTGCAGTCCTTTTCCCACTTCTGGCAGCCCTTATAGGTTGTCAACATTGGTTGGCAGGACTTCAGTGGCTCAGCCCTCCACCCAAGTCACAAAGTCCAAATGAACCCCTTCTGGGGTAGTACAGAGGTCAATAACTAATAATCTGTTTGCCCTCCCTAGAGTCTTCCGCCCTGGCTATGAGCCTTTTAAATTCTGCTTGAACTAAGAATTAGTTAATTCTAACTAAGGCCTGCCCCTTCTTGGGGCTTACACCATTTAAACTGTGATCAGTAAGGGAACCCATCCTGTACTCTACTGGGGGTCCCCACCAGGGACCCTAGACACAGCAGCCACATACTTGTCTTGGTCTCTTCCTACAAGGCCCTTTTATCTCCAGCCCTATCTCAGCACCAGCATCCTCAGGGGCTTCTCTCTCTGCAATCTCTCTGTGAGTTCAGCCTACCATAAACTTTACTTATTTGTGCGGCTCCTGCAGCCAAAGAACTCCCACTCCTTTGCTCCTGCCCAAAAACTGACCTGCTACAGGACGGCAGCTGCTCTTATCTGAGCTTGCTGGGCTCTGGTTGGCTGTCACTAGACCTTCTAGCCCTTGGAGGAACAGGTCTCTCTGGCTTCCAGATGGCTGTTCAAGTGGGCTTTTCTAGGAAGGCCTAGAGGACCTACCTTTTCCTCCCACCTCACTGTATCCTGGGGCAGGATGTAGTAGAGCAGCAGGGATCCATATGTGGGGTACCAACGGAGTTTGCTGCTAATATGTACAGTCTGTTTCTAGCCCTGCTGATTTAATACATGAGTACAGCAATGGAAAAGTGTTCAATTGCCTAAGTAGTATATACCTCGATAGCATTCTCACCACGTACTTTTGACAGGTTTCCACACCCCATTTTGGGCTTGTGTCCTGCCATCTGTTTCCGTTGGTGTCGAGGTTTGGTGCCGTTGTTCATTTTGAAAAAGAATTTTTTTTATTATTTTTTATGTTTGAATAGGGGCCTTGTTTCATCTTGTGTTTGGCCACATTTAGAGAAAAAGGTTGAAAAAATAGAAAGAAAGATTAAAAAAAGAAAGATTTGGAGAGATGATTTTTAAAGAATAGAAAGAGAGGAAAAAATAAGCACAGGGCAAAGAAAAAAACGGTTAGATAATCAAATAAAAGCAATAAGAGAGTCTGTGTTACTGTACACTTGCAGAGCAAAGCATCCTACCCCAGCAAGTGTCGGTAGTGAAATTATAGGTGTTCTGGGTGGTGAACCTTGGGAGCTATCCCCGTCTCACGGTGGAATATCCGACGCTGTTTTACAGCTACATCCCAGAATGCACTTTTGGAACCAATTCTTTCATACCACTAGACTAGGAAGGCGTCCAGTCTGTGAAAGAAACGTATTGAAACATCTCTGAGGGTGAAATCTTATCTCTATTCAGTTTCTTAATGTATTAGACATAGACTTGCGTGTTTTACTTTATTTTGCTTGGTAATTCACTTTGTTCTGTCTGTGACTACTTGGAACCACTTAAATCCTACCTTCTGTATTTAATAAAATCACTTTTTACTTATTAACCAAGGGTATGTATTAACACCTGGGGTTGCAAACACCTGTGCATATCTCTCTATCAATGTTATAGATGGCGAACAATTTATGAGTTTACCCTGTATAAGCTTTATACAGGGTACAATGGATTTATTTGGGGTGTGGACCCCATTGGGAGTTGGACAGCTGAGTGTTAAAGACAAGAACACTTCTGTAAGCTGCTTTCAGTCAAGCCTACAGCTGTTAGGGGATGTGGTTCAGACCTGGGTCTTGGTTTGCAGCAGACTAGCGAGTCTGGCTCAAACCAGGCAGGGCACTGAAGTCCTAAGCTGCCAGGGCAGGGAAGCAGGGGCAGAAGTAGTCTTGGCACATCAGCTGGCAGCTCCCAAGGGGGCTCTGTGATCTAACCCGTCACAGCACGCATATTCCAATTCTGGCACCAGACCACCTAGGCACTGAGTACCTTAATTGGAGAGGGTATTTCTCTATGGTTCTTCAGGTGCTTGTGGACGTTTCACGGACATTAACGCAGGCTGGTCCAGAAAGGTGCATGAGGCACGCATCTTTTGTAACACTGGCCTGTTCAGGAAGCTGCAAGCAGGGACTTTCTTCCCAGACCAGATCACTGTAGGGGAAGTTGAAATGCCCATTGTGATCCTGGGAGATGCCACCTACCCCTTAACACCATCACTTATGAAGCCATACACGGGGCATCTTGACAGCAGCAAGGAGCGGTTCAACAACTGGCTGAGCCAGTGCAGAATGACTGCTGAGTGTGCTTTTGGCTGTTTAAAGGCCCGCTGGCGCTGCCTATATGGGAAGCTGGACCTGGCTGATGACAATATTCCTATGCTTATAGCCGTGTGCTGTACGCTCCATAATATTTCTGAAGGGAAGGGTGAAAGCTTCACTCAGGACTGAACCACTGAGGCTCAGTGCCTGGAGGCTGAATTTGAACAGCCAGAGACCAGGGCTATTAGAGGGGTGCAGTGCAGCAATTTGAAGCTGGAAGCTACTACTATTTGTATCTATGCTTGGGAGTGCAATGCTTGTAGTGCTAGGAGGTGATTGTGGTTGGTGCAGACGATGCACTGTGGAGGTTTAAGATGATTATCTGTTGCTTTGCAGGGCTCTGTTTGCTTTCAATTAATACTACCTTCTCCCTGTATGATGAGGCATTCCCAACTCAGGTTTACACAGGTACTTAAGGGAGGGACCATAAAAGCAGCTGTTTAAGGAACTGAAAAGGGTGCTGAGGGAGTTGGCTGATGTGAGTTCAGAGCCATTGACCATCATCTTTGAAAATTCATGGCGATCAGGGGAGGTCCCGGACAATTGGAAAAAGGCAAATATAGTGCCCGTATTTAAAAAAGGGAAGAAAGAGAACCTGGGGAACTAGAGACCGGTCAGCCTCACTTTAGTCCCCGGCAAAATCATGGAGCAAGTCCTCAAGGAATCCATTTTGAAGCACTTGGAGGAGAGGAAGGTGATCAAGAACAGTCAACATGGATTCACCAAGGGCAAGTCATGCCTGACCAACCTAATTGCCTTCTGTGATGAGATAACTGGCTCTGTGGAATGGGGAAAGCAGTGGATGTGATATATCTTGACTTTAGCAAAGCTTTTAATACGGTTTCCCACAGTATTCTTGCCAGCAAGTTAAAGAAGTATGGATTGGGTGAATGGACTATAAGGTGGATAGAAAGCTGGCTAGATCATCGGGCTCAACAGGTAGTGATCAACTGCTCGATGTCTAGTTGGCAACCAGTATCAAGCGGAGTGCCCCAGCGGTTGGTCCTGGGGTCGGTTTTGTTCAACATCTTTATTAATGATCTGGATGATGGGATTAATTGCACCCTCAGCAAGTTCGCACATGACACTAAGCTGTGGGGAGAAGTAGATATGCTGGAGGGTAGGGATAGGGTCCAAAGTGACCCAGACAAATTGGAGGATTGGGCCAAAAGAAATCTAATGAGGTTCAACAAGGACAAGCGCAGAGTCCTGCACTTAGGAAGGAAGAATCCCATGCACCACTACAGGCTGAGGGCCAACTGGCTAAGCGGCAGTTCTGCAGAAAAGGACCTGGGGATTACAGTGGATGAGAAGCTGGATCTGAGTCAGCAGTGTGCCCTTGTTGCCAAGAAGGCCAACGGCATATTGGGCTGTATTAGTAGGAGCACTGCCAGCAGATCGAGGGAAGTGATTATTTCCCTCTATTTGGCACTGGTGAGGCCACACCTGGAGTATTATGTTCAGTTTTGGTCCCCCCACTACAGAAGGGATGTGGACAGATTGGAAAGAGCAGAGGGCAACAGAAATGCTTAGGGGGATGGGGCACATGACTTATGAGGAGATGCAGAGGGAACTGGGGTTATTTTATCTACAGAAGAGAAGAGTGAGGGAAGATTTGATAGCAGCCTTCAACTACCTGAAGGGGGGGTTCCAAAGAGGATGGTGCTAGGCTGTTCTCAGTGGTGGCAGATGACAGAACAAGAAGCAATGGTCTCAAGTTGCAGTGGGGGAGGTCTCGACTGGATATTAGGAAACGCTATTTCACTAGGAGGGTGGTGAAGCACTGGAATGGGTTACCTAGGGAGGTGGTGGAATGTCCATCCTTAGAGGTTTTTAAGGCCCAGCTAGAGCCCTGGCTGGGATGATTTAGTGGGGTTGGTCCTGCTTTGAGCAGGGGATTCGACTAGATGACCTCCTGAGGTTTCTTCCAACCCTAATATTCTATGATTCTATGAAAGAAGAGCCTGTGTAGGAAGAAGGCAGTCATCTGTGAAACCAGGGTTGGGATTATTTTTGTTTTTGTTTTGATGCTTTGATACTAACTTTTCTCTCAGAACAGGAACATGACTGCCTGAACCTGTTTTTTTGTTTTGTTTTGTACTGAAGTGCTTCATCAGCCTGCAGTGTTATTGTAAGCACTGTCCTTCCTATGCACTGGATGAGGCCAGGCTGCTGTAGAAAAAATATTATGTTATCATGTAGGTTAAAACTATATCAGTGCAATGCACAAGGAAGCCATATTAAGGTTACACAGACACTTTGGAGTGCTTGACTTTGCAACCTGTCATCTAGTTACATAACTGCTTTAAGAAACTCCACACTAAAAAGAAACCAGGAACTAGGAGTCCTATCAGAGGGTCTCCTGATCTAGCTATTAAACCATATTGCATCAAAAGATAGCGAGGACAGGAATTGTGTATGTTTTACCGGTTCTCTTCACTCCTCTGCTTCCATCATATTTGTAAAGAAATAGAAAAATACAAGGAAAGGGTGATCTGCTGGGGCCGATCCTGCCACATTTTCAGAAGCAAAGAAGGGAATCTTGACTGGATAGACTGCAGGACTGGGTTTTCCGTAAGGTTTTTCTTGTGAGCCTCAGAGCGTGTTTGTATTGGCAAAGTGTTATACAAAGGTGTTTGCTGAAGGTTTTTGTAGTAGTTGGAGTTATGGCAGGATAGCAATACATACTGTATCAGAGTTAGCTTTTCTTTTGTTCCACAAGTCCTAAATCATCCTGCCATCATGAAAGCTTTAAAATAAACATACTGAAATATTTACAGAACAGGCACCCAATAATCATATTAAGGACTTCAGACATTTTTAATGTCACTTCATTTAAAAGAAATTATTCAATTTTCAGAATGTTAGAATCTAAGACTACAATCCTGCCACTGGCTCCTGGGGGATGGGCTCTTATGCAGACCCATTAAAGCCTGTTACAGGATTTAGGATAAAGAGAAAGCTTTTCACGTATTTGGACAAATATTTGTATAAAGACACTACAGTTTAGACCAGTAGAGATGACATTTATTTGGTGCCACAAAAGAGAGAATTAATAAAAAAAACATAGTGCAGTGACACATTTGACCTCAGGTCTCCAATTGTTGTAAAAAAAACCCCAGTGCCATAAGCCACAGAATCAATACAAACATCCAAAAACAAATCCACTAAAATGCAGGATGATAGGAGCTTTCATTCAATTCTTAACCATTTTGAATCTCATTCTGCTAGTTTAAATGTAAGCATTTATGTTTCTTAAAATGATGTATAACCTAGTAGGGAAAATAGTGCAAAAGTATCTCCAATGTTATTACATTTGTCTTTAAGAAGATTAAATCTTTGCAGCTTGTTTTCTCTGCAGCGTCGGGAGCTTGGGGAAAAAAACTTATTTGCTTCCTGATTCTTGCAAAACCCCTTTTGGTCATTCACTGATCGAAAAACAAGGGAAATCATTCAACATAATTCCTGATTGGAAAGACCCACTTGATTTATTTGTTAGCAGTAGCAGTATGACAGTATCATACAGAGACCTAGTCAGGCTTGAGGGTCCCATTGTGCTGGCTGCTGTAGACATATAAAATAAAGAACAGCCACTACCCCAGAAGTTTTGAAGTCTAAGGCCCTGATCCAGCTGTATTCTTAAGCACATGCCTAATGTTAAGCACTTAAATAGTCCCATTAAAGTAAATGAGACCATTCACATGCTTAAGATTAGCTATGTGCTTAAGAATCTTGCTGAGTTGGGTGGGGCATCATAAATTTACTATAGTTGCAGTTGAAGGACTAGCCCTGTCTGTTGTCAGCAAAGGATCCCATTTACGTGTGTAAGGTTTCCTCCAAAAAAGCAGGTAAAGATGCAGAGGGATTTTCTCCTTCTGAGCCCTCTTTTAAACACAG
This sequence comes from Mauremys reevesii, assembly GCF_016161935.1. Lineage (NCBI taxonomy): Eukaryota > Metazoa > Chordata > Testudines > Geoemydidae > Mauremys > Mauremys reevesii. The sequence goes on from NW_024100858.1 coordinate 293,317, forward strand.
TGTATAGAGACTGGAGGCCCTTGATTTCTTTACCCTTTCCCACAGGTTGAAGGTGCTGGAAATATCCTCCTGCACAATTGTTTTGAACAACAGTTTTAACTACGTGCCACCATCTGTCTTAAATTGATCTTTTTCTTTTAGTAGATTGAAATGATTTTTTTCTCATAAGCTCCATGGAATCTTCCTTAAAGATTAGATTCTCATAGCCTTCACTCAGACGTTCAAGGAAATAAAAGGGGATTAAGGCCATCCTGACTCCGTCATTTGCCCCTGCTCAGATTGTGACTCTCTGAGATACAGTTCTTCCTCTCGTCTTCCCCAGGAGCAGAATCCTAGTTTATAATCTAGCCCTAACTGAATTAAGGCCAGATCCAGAACCCAGGTAAGTTAATGGAAAGACTCCCATTGACTTTAGTGACTTTGGATCAGGCCATTAGTGCATATAGATATTAACGTAATGAGCACAATATAAAAACCTAGCTCGATCTCTGGGTTTGTAGTGTTATATTTGCATATACCCGAAACAAGCCTGAAACAAGCAAATAAACCAAAAAACCTTCAACCAATAACCCAAGCAGAAAACCCAGAGATTCCATAAAATCCACTAGGGACTTTGCTGTTGCTTTTGATTTTTACGTGGCTTGTTTACACAAAAACCTTAGGTTGACATAAGGCAGCTTATGTTGACCTAATTATGTCAGTGTACACACTACAGCCTTGCTCAAACCAATGTAAGTGCCCTACTACACCGACATCATAACTCCACCTCCGGAGAGGCATAGGGCTTATGTCAGTGTAGTTACAGCGACACAGTGTCATGGTGGGTTACTTACATTGGCTGTTGGCTGCCTTGTCAATTTCACAGCTCCATGCTAGAACCTGAAATTGACAGGAAAGTTGGGTGGGTGGGGGGCTTCAGCTAGATCCAGGCTGGGCCCATGGGGTTCTGCGCCAGGCTGGGCTGCCCCTTGGGGTCCTGGCTTCCTCCCTCCCAGCAGGGCTTCTTCCCTGGGGCTCCCTGCTCCCCATGAGGAGCCCGGCAGCTGCCAGGGCTCCCGGCTCCCTGCTGGGAGCACAGCAGCCACCTAGCAAGGAGTGGGTAGCTGAGAGCTGGAGGGGATGCCCCCAAGCTACCAGTGGAGACCTGGGAGCCCGTCTGGGAGCGGGGAGCCCCAGGGGAGTCCGGCTCCAGGGGGAGCTATGCTCGGAGCTGAGGGTCCAGGCTCTCAGCCCCCCCTCCAAAGCCCCTCTTAAATTGGTGGAGTAGCTCCTGGTGAGGACATGCACCACCGATGGAAGGAGGGCAGAGTGGACATGAACCACCACAGTAATTACCTAACATAGGTTGACTTAAGTTTTTAGTGTAGACATGCCCTAAGATAGATAAGCTTGATGCTGTGCATATTGGTGGATTCTGAATGGCCTGTAGGATTTCCACAGGGAAAATCTGAGCATCCAAGTGTTGTGATTCTTCTTCATTCAGCTTTGCCAACTGGATTTTATGGAAAAAGGTCTTGATATTCTTTTGTGTATCTGTAAATCTTATCATAAAAGCTTCTAAGACCATAGAATTGTCCTTTTCTATAAGAAATGTTAACTTTACTTTGCAGGGTTCAAGTTTATGAGGAAGAGTTTTACTTGACTCATTGCTATGCCATGGCACTTCTACATTCCTTCTTGATTATATTCATGGTTGTCACTAACATGTGCTTTAGCATCTGCAATGGGGCATCACAGAAATAATGCTGGTCTTTTATTCTAATTGTTGTAGCCTCCTCTGCAGAAGGATATCAGGGTGGCCTGCAGTCTTGCATTCCTGATGGCATTTGCACCTCCCAAAACCATGGATGGCCCCAAACTGCAAACCAAGATGAGCACATGGACACCTCTGAACCATCAGCTTATGAATGACAAGGTAAGTCCCATACAGCTGAGTCAGATATAAGCCAAATCCTGCTTCCCTTACTCATGTGAGGAAACTTTAATGCAAGTCAGTCAAGAATGATATAGTCCATAGTTAGAATCCATCCTATTATTTAAAGGTAGATTTTTCTACTGCAGATGAGCCAAATCTTCAAGTCCTTTATCTCATGGAAGTCACTGAGAGTTTTGCCTGAGTAAGGAATCAGTAATAATTGTTTAAAGACTGGAGGATTTAGCCCAGTAATATTAATTTATGCTGTATTGTGCATAAACTTTCAAAATAGAATTCCCTGTGTCTTTTCTTCTATTTTCTTACCACTTGGGTTACTTTAAAACTACAAATGTCTTTGAATTGTTTAAGGTGCTGGACTGATATCCTTAGGGACCGAAGTCTTCAGTTGAGCCACAGAACAAGTACAGCACAGACAGGGGCAGTGTAGGCTTCACCAAACGGTCAGCGTGCTTCATCTTGGACCAGAGAGGTTCGTGGTGTGTGGCTGCTCTGCTGAGATTGCCGCCAAGGGTGCCAGATATGTTAGAAGTCTTGAGGTGCCCAGTTTATGAGTAAAAATAATTTGGTCCCTAATTTCAAACCCTACCAGCTATATCTGGGGCAAGTGCAGCTGGGCTCTCACACACATCATCACCAGTAATATTCTTTCATCAGAATTTAGTTAAGAATTCCCTTGATAACGTTCCAGAATATAATCTGCTTTCCCATACCTGTGCTGGTTCTGCAGGGCTGACGCAGGAAAAATAGAAAAAATATATTTAGGACCACAAAAACCAACAGATACTACTCTCAGTACACACAGGGAGCAGATCTGTCAAAAGAGAAAGTGCCATTTTTATGTAGTCATTTTTCTGATCATGTCTTCACTTTTAAAAGGGATCAGAGTGAGAAGAGAAAGGGACTTCGAGTCCTGAGAGGCAGAGTAGAAGAAATCCTGATGATAGAATCATAGAAATGTGGGGCTGGAAGGAACCTCAAGAGGTAAAGTAGAAAGAGATTGGAGAAGAGAAAAGAAATGCTTAGGATGGTGACTTGTAGTAAAGAAGGCAGTGAGGGACAGGAGTGGGAGAAGATCAGAGTAAAGATAAAGCAGAGTCATGCAAAGCCTTGAAAGAAAGGACAAGAAGCTCAAACCTGATGTGGAAGAGGACGGGAAGCCAGGGGACAATTATACTGATTTCTGGTAATTTGTTTCCAAATGTCTGGAATAAGCAGAGCTTCTTGGCAGAGTTGGCTCAGCTGTATTCCTAAGAGTACTGAAAGCAAACACGGTATCTTTCTTTGATCAGAGGCCATTAACATTGCTTTCAGCTATGAAATAACTCCCCTGTTTCACTTAAATTTTCCAAACCAAAACTTAGATCTTTGACTATATATCATTTTCTTGTAGCAAATGTTTTCAAAGTTGAGCCAATAAAAGGCTTACTGGAGGGCCTATTATTTTGCCAAGTGCCCCGTGCAAATAAAACAAAACAAATAATAACTGGAAACATGCAAAGAAAAGAAATGCCATTTTTCCACCCCTGCTGAGAGAGACAGAGTTAGGGTTGACAGTTGGACTGTACCAAATGTCAGCACGGATATTGTCTTTCTCTGCAGGAGCCTTTCTTGCTGGCTGCCAAAACAACATGTTTGGAGTTTGCAATGATGAATAATATTTTCCTAGTTATGGTTAGTAACTGTTTCAATGTGCACTTGTGAGTTGAGTGAATGAGCGTCTCCTCTTTGATCCTTACGACAGAATAGCTACTGTATTCTCTACTTCCCACTGCACTCTCCTGAGTGATGGAGGCAAGAGTCTGATGCTTTCAGTCTGTGTCCTAGTGGATAAATGCCCACATCACAAAACCACCACTACACTTGCCACTAATTGTGCCTCTGAGCGGTAGTCTCTTCAGAGGCTGTGGATGGCATGGGCCATGGAGACTGAACTCCTTTCTTACCCCTAAGGGTGGGCCCTCCGACGTAAGGTTGGAGCACATTGGCAATGCCATGTGAGGAAATATGAACTGCTGCTGGCCTGGCTGTTGCTATTGACGTGACAAAGAGAGGTCTTGAGGTCTGTCTCCCAGGAGCTTCTCGGGAGCACTGTATTCACTAAAAAAAACAAGCCCTAAAATGAATAAAGGGCACAACTGTCAAATGAACCCTTTAAGGCCCTGATCAATGTGAATGGAATACGTGGACCCATGTGGATCCTATTGACTTCTGTGGACTCCATATCGGTATAAGAATTTCCCTGCAAGGACCAGATGGCAGTATCGAGGACTCATGTTTTACAGGCTACATAGATCCTTTTTCAAGCTGGAGTTTTTTCCCTGAGACATACTGAATCACTCTATGTGTTCTACTTTATGTGTTTCTGTGATTTTTTTTTAAACAGGTATTTGAAGAAAGAAGAGCCTTGCTTGGAAAATGGGTAAGGTTTTCTCTTTAAACGTATGTGTTGGTTTCAGAACTAATGAAGAGATGACCGGGATGTGAATTTTAAACACATTTCACGTTTCAAACAATGAGACTAATTTTCAGGGTATAAGTGTCAGAAACGGACAGAGTGTACTGTTGAACCTCTGGTGAAACATAAAGCAGCAAATTCATTCCTGGCATAACTTTGGAGGGGTCATGAACTTGAGAAATGTGGCCCAGTATTTAGAATGTTTTGTAATGGGATGGGAAGCCCAAAGAAAAGTCTATGAAGAAGTCTTCAGCAAAGATGTCTGATGTTTAAGGCTGCGAGTTTGTCATAGAAGTCACGGATTCCATGACTTTCTGTGACCTCCGTGACTTCTGCAGCGGCCGGTACGCCTGGCTCAGGGGCAGCTCAGGCAGCCCCTGTGCCAGTCGCATCAGCTTCTGCTAGGTCAGTCTTGGGCCACCATGCCCTCATCCCCCACCAGCAGCAGAGTTTGGGTGTGGGAATGGGGAGGGGGTTGGGGCACGGATGGGGTGAGGCGGGTTCTGGGTGACGCTTACCTGAGGGGCTCCCTGGAAACGGCAACATCCCCCTTGCTCAGCTCGTAGGTGGAGGCGTGGCCAGGTGGCTTTGCATGCTGCCTCCTCCTGCAGACACCGCCTCCACAGTTCCCATTGGCCACGGTTCCCGTGTTTACTTTTATTTTTGTTTACTGCCCGTGACCTGTCCATGACTTTTATTAAAAGTACCTGTGACTAAAACGTAGCCGTACTGATGTTTAGATAGTGCTATAAAGGCCAGGAAGGCTTTTTAACACTGGAAATAGATAGATAATAAGTGTGATTTATCCGTGATAGTTATATGGCCCTTTTACCTGAGTACCTGTCAGTCTTTTAGTGTTATCTTCACAAGATGCTGGTGAGTCAGGGTAGTGCTATGATCCCCATTTTATAGATATGGCACTGAGGTACAGAGTCTGTAGCAGAGAAGGTAACTGAACCCGATTCTCCCCAAGTCCCACACTAGCACTCTAACCACTGGAGAACCCTTCCTGTCCTGTAAGGGAAAATCAAATGAATGGAACAGTTCTGGGAGAGCACCTGTAATGTTCATCCTGTGCCAGATGAACAGAAATAAACACACAAGAAAGGAGCATTCAGTAAGAATGAATTCAGCTATGTATATTTGTCATCCTCAATGGTAACTGCATGGTTTTTCAAAATGTAGCCAGAAGAATAGGTGTCGGGTATGTGGCCCCATAGATATACAAGTCAAATAGAAGTATAAAAATGATGATGATGCTTCTCTCCACTGTGTTGTGATCCCCAATTCTTGCATAATAGCACTGTTTGACTAGTGTAGCTATATAAATTTAAAAGGTCACAGGTGTTAAAAACTTTTGTGAATAAACTGGTCTGTTAAGGACAAATATTTTGTATTTAAATTCATTGTGACTATTCACAATTACAGAAAACATGCCTTGTGTAGCTATTTGGCACATGTATGTTTAGATAATAAAGAATGTACTCCAGTTTCAGGAAATAAAATAATTAAGTTCTGATTGTACAAAAATAGTTGTTTGCACCAGAGCTCAACAACTGCCAAACACAAAAATTGAATCTTGAAAATTGCAGTTTCTGTTTTAAAATGTTCCCAGAAAATCTGAAAGGAAAAGTACAAACGGTTTAGCACGTATATTACTAGCCATGGGCTGTAAAAGTTGAAAAACTAAAGCTTCCTTCTCCCAAAATGCAATGCAATCTTCTGAAAGGTTAAGGATCTGACACTGCAAATGATACGTTAGTAACTTTGCTTATGTGCTTAGTTCCTTTGTTCTTGATTCTCCACTGCCTTGCACCTTTCAACAATATTTACACTGGTGAAAAATGAGTGTAAAACACAAAAACGTAGGCCACCCCCTGCTCTGCTTATGGCATAGACATGTGAGAGGCGTGGCTGGAGCACTTTGGGTTTGGGAGGAGACATGGCCAGAATGCACTGGGCTCTGATTATTCCATGCTGTTGGACAGCTCCATGGGAAGTATGGGTAGCACAGCAATAGTCCCCAGCCACCTCCAGAATTCAAAAAGCCACTTTTGTCCCCCTCTCAAGGTAGGCTTACACTGCAATTAAAAGCAAATATCCCCAATGGCCAGTGATGGGAGAGTAGATGGGGAGGGTTCTGAATTACCAAAAAAGAATTTTCTGTAGTGTCAGGCTGATGGATCTTGCCCACATGCTCAGGGTCTAACTGATCTCCATATTTGGGGTTGGGAAGGAATTTTCCCCCAGGTCAGATTGGCAGAGACCCCTGGTTTTATCTGCAGCACGAGGC